>NW_019154106.1:7892025-8069159 GCF_002288905.1 Enhydra lutris kenyoni
CGGCGGGGACGGCGGGGACGGCGGGGGCGGCGGGGGGCCGGGCCCGGGCTGGCGGGCGGGCGGCTCATGTGACCCAGACACGCGCTCCCCACCGGGCCGCGGGGCGGGGGCGGGGCGGGGGAGGGGGGGGCGAGGCCGCCGCGGGGACCCGCCCCCTCCACACACCCCCCTCCTGCCGCAGCAGGGGAAAGGGGACGCGCCGCCCAGGGGGCCGGGCTCCCGGGTCGCCGCCGCCAGGACCCGGAGGGCGGGGTGCGGTTCTCCCGGCGAGGCCCCGGGAGGGGGCCGCTGGGCCTGAAGCAAGGAGCAGGACTCGAGCTCTGAGAAGCACTTTATTGCCCGCGTTTCGAGGGGTGGCAAGTCCCGCGGGGTAGCAAGGAGGGAACAACCGGCAGCCCGCGTCCAAGTGAGCCGCTCACGGCCGGGTGCCTGTGTCGGGAGGCGTGATCCCTGGGCCTCCAGGTGGGGCCTGCAGCTGCTGCCCCTGCAGTTTCTCCTGGAGCCTGGCTCTGTTGGCCCTGCAGGGGAGAGCACCTGGGTGGTCAGGACAGAGTATCCCAGAGGCTGGTGCCAGGACAGTGAAGGGAGAGGGCAGGACGGACTGGGACAGACCTGGCCCGCGCCCGTGTGTCATTGTAGATGGCTGTGATGACCCGGTCCTTTTCATCCATGAAGCTCCGGTGTATCTGCTCCAGCTTCCTGCAAGGGGGTTACAATTAACCCCAATCCCTGCGACCCCCCAAATCCACCCCCACGCCATCCAGGCCGTTCTAGGGTCTCCTCATTCATGAGGACCTCAGGCCAACTGCCTGTGCTAGGTGGGGAGAGGGGCCCAGAAGGGCCGCGGCTTATCCAGGGTCCACTGGTGACCCAGGTCCCTGGCTGCCCTGTTGAAGGGGGTGACAACAGCTCCGAACATCAGGGTGTTCCTCCTCGCAAGAGACTAGAAAGGGTGTACATGTCACTCCGCCACTGAGCTAGGCAGGCTGCTGGCTGTGGGCATCAGCCCTTAGATATCTTTGTTGTAGAACCTCGGTACCCACGGCATGCATAAAAGAGTGGCAGGGAGACAGCCGATTGCCCAACAAGTGAGGACAGTTGCCAGTGAGGCCCAGTTACAACATATTTCCTTCTTGTGCGGGATCTTGCTTGACTCCAGCACGCCCTGGCAGCAGCACCAAAGAATTACCTTCAAATGCCAAAAAAACTGAAAATGACATTAGCCTTTAGTGGAAGCAGAGCAGCCTTTGCCCAGGAGATGATGCTCAGGAGACCTACTTCGTGTCATTCTTAGCTGGAGAGACACAAAAGTGCAGGCCCCAGAGGCGGTGTGGATGTATGACTGGCCACACTGGGCTCCCCCCATCCTCCGCCCTCTGCCCAGGGGGAAGGCAGGGAGGCACCTGAAGGCGACAAAGTGCAGGCCCATGCCCGCCAGCATGATCAGGAGGCAGTACCCTAGAACCCGCTGGTTCTGTTTGTGCTGCTGCTTCCTCGACTCTGGTCCCCGAGGCCTCACACCAGGAAACTGGGCCCAATACTGGGCATTGGGGGGTTCCCAGGAGCCGCTGGGAGGGAGGAGAAAGGAAGTGTGGAATGAGGCTCCCTAGGAGACTTGGGGGTTGTGCGGCAAGCAAGGGGCAGGACGACTGTACCTGTGTGCCTGATACTTGTGTGCCTGATGAGCAGACCTGGCATGGGCCGCGGTTGCTGGAGGCTTTGGAGGACTTGCGGAGGACAGCTGGTGATCGTAGCTTCGGCGGCTCTGTTCTCTGCTGAGCACTTGATATGCTTCGCTGAGCTCCACAAAGCGGCTATGCAGGGCTGGATTCCCAGGGTCCCGGTCGGGGTGCAGCTGGGGTGGGACAGGACTCCCGTCAGCTCTCTTTCCATGTCCCTTCACAGAACCCAGCCCAGTAACGCCCACCCTCAAAGGCTCAAACCATCCCCAGAGGCCCTGCTTGGCCAGTAATCCTCCCTCTCAGGGCTGCCCACCCTTCTAGAAGGCCAGAGAGTCAGGAAGCACAGACTCCTGTCCCCCACCCCTGTTCAAGCCCTCCCCACCTGCTGCCTGGCTCTCACTATATGCCCTGGTCCAGGCTTTCTCAAGAGCAGGCAGTTCAAAAGAACCACGTCCAGCCCATCACACAGAATCCTTGTCGCCTGCCCCCAACCTTTCCTCCCAACTGGCCAGACCTCTGCCCTGGGAGCAACTCCCACTCTCTGCACGCTGAGGGATGTGGCACCATCCAGACTGAGCCACTCAACTCCTCTCCCGGGAATCTGAAATGTACCTTATCCAGCTCAGACTGACTGTCCCTCCTCCCCACCTAGGACCACTGGTACCTCTTTGGACTTGGAGAAGAAAGCTCGTTTAACTTCTTCAGTGCTGGCACCAGGATGCACCCCTAACAGTTCATAGTAGTTCCTGGGGCCAGACCTGTGGAGATAGGCCAGAAACTGCAGGGGCTGTAGAAACACAGAGGATATTCCTTCCTTCCCCCTCCGAGCCCCCCCCCCCACCGCACTCCTCAACTCAGAAACCAGGAGGTTAAAAAAAAAAGAAAGAGGAAGAAGGAAGGAAAGAGAGAGAGAAAGAAAAAGGAAGAAAGAGAAAGAAAGACAAACAGGAAAAGAAAGAAAAAGAAGAAAGGACAGAAGAAAGAAAGAGGAGAAAGGAAGGAAAGAAGGAAGGAAAAGAAAAACAGAAAGAAAAAGAAAGGAAGGAAGGAACCAGGATGTAAGGAAGCTGAGGCCAAGGGAGCTCCACCTGCAAATCATCCCTCCCTTTTTGAGCATTTCAGGTATGGTGCAGATCAGAACATCTCAGTGTGTAGCCCTCAGACCCCTTGCGTAAACACCCAGAAAGCTTGTTTAAAAAACAAAAGCAGGGCGCCTGGGTGGCTCAGTGGGTTAAGCCGCTGCCTTCGGCTCAGGTCATGATCTCAGGGTCCTGGGATCGAGTCCCGCAACGGGCTCTCTGCTCAGCAGAGAGCCTGCTTCCCTCTCTCTCTCTCTCTCTCTGCCTGCCTCTCCGTCTACTTGTGATCTCTCTCTGTCAAATAAATAAATAAAAATCTAAAAAAAAAAAAGGCAAAAAACCCCAAAACCAGATTCCTGAGCCCCACTTCATTCCTGAGCATCAGACTCTCCAGAACCAGGCCCGGGAAGCTGCATATTTTAAGCCACACCCCCACCCCACCCCACCCCCGCCCACCGAGTTGCACAGTGGTGCTTGACCACCACTGCAGTCACGAAAAGACACTGAGTTTGGCTTGGACTCAAACTCTACTTCTTCCACTTAACTCGCTGTATGACTTGGGGGTCATCCCTTAATCTTTGATCTCGTGTCCTCAGTCGTGAAGGTGAGGGTTACCTGAAACTAGCCTGTAAGGCACCTGACACAGAGTACAGAGATCACAACTATCATAGTGCCTGGGTCCAGGCCTGGAGCTGGGCAGGCCCTCCTCAACGAAAACCCACTGAATGATGGGGGCCTGCCCCCTGCCCCCGACTCACCGCTGCCCGGAGGCCGCTGAGAAGAGCCGGGTGGCAGGGCTGCGGTGCCACGACCGGCACAGGCACAGGGACAGCATGGCGACAGGCCGGCGGCTGGTGAAAGGAGGCCACAAAGAAGAGTGCATCGGGACCAGGATGGGACACTTCAAGCACTCCGGGGCCAAAGGGAAGGGCCTGGCCCCGTTTACTTGCGAAGGCAAACTGAAGCTGCCTCGGGGAACCCAGGGGCGGCGGGGCCTCCTTTCCTCAGGACCAGACCCCGGTGTACTGGACCTGCCCCTGCCTCTGACCGGGGCGTCCGGAGCCCGTCCCCACACTGGCCTCGGTGTCCGGGACCAGCTGTCCCGGACGCCGGGGACCCCCTCCCCACCCTGGGAGCCTTGGGGTGGGCGGGTGAAGGAGGGGCCCGCCCCGCCCCCGCAGCGCTCACAGATTCCGCGGCTTCCTATTCCTGCCCCTATGCGGACCCCGCCCCCGCGTTCTCATTGGCTTAGACACCGATGCCCCGCCCACAGAACCCGAAGGTCCGGACGTACGTCAAAGGCCACACCCCGCACACCCATTGGCTTTTGGCGCCTCGGGTCCACCCAACGAGGTCGAGGCCCGCGGACCTGCGGAAAGACAACGGGCGCCGGTTGGCGAAGCGGAAGGGACGCTGCCTGCCCTCGCTGAGGCCTTCGACCCCGCTTCCGTTGCTCTGTCGCAGGAATGTGGCTGTTACTCTGCTCTGCAGCAAGACAGCTTTCGTAAAGCAACTTCCACCCCATAGGAGGCTCGGACCCTCACCACGGCCTGGCAAGGGGCTTCGTCCTCATTCTAGTTTGCAGAGGGAGAACGGAGGCTGGGTTTTTGTTGTTTCCCAACGCTCCTCCTGCCTCGCAGCCACCCAGGTCTCTCCCAGCGGTCCATCTCTGTCTCACAGAAACAGCAGATGCCAATGGAATCCAAGAATAAAGCCCTTTATTGTCTTCCAAGTCGTGCTAGGGTTGAGGACCCTCGGGCGACTCAGGTGGGACTTCCCTGGACTTGGTTGTAGAGGAAGATGGCACCTTTAGCCGACGGGCAGAGCTCAGTCCACATTTTGGTTTCCTGCAACCTCTGTACCCTCTGTGGGGAGAGAGTAAGACCCCCAACATCCAGCCCTCAGGTCTCTTGCAGGAGCTGTGCCCCAGCGTTCCTAAGCCTCAGAACCCTCTGCACTTCACCGTCTCTAGGGAGACATGTTAAGGAGGCTGAAGAGGTTCCTGGCCCTCTCTTGGACTGAGGGCATCCCCAAAGAGGCCTTGTGGCTCTGGAGGAAAGCTCTAAGAGATTTTGCAGCCCCATCTGACCCAGCCCCGGGGAGACAGACATGTATCACCTGGCCTGTGCCAAGCCCAACACCAGCTCTTTGTCCAAGCAGGACACACTTTGCCATTTCACACCTGTGTCTCCACAAAGATGATCCCCGTAGACTCGTGGGCCTCAGCTCCCCCACCCATGTAGTACTTCTTCACCTGCTCAGAAGTCAGGCTGCACCTGGAAAAGGACAGGAGAGTGGCTTGGGGAGTGTCCAGTCCCTGGAGGGTCCCTGGGAAACCCCAGCTGCCTCAGCCATTCCCCTGGACCACCCACCTACCCCAGAAACCTGTACCCCGGAGTCCACTCACTGGACGTAGAACTCAGCACTGGCGCGGCCGGCGCTGGTCTCATTGCGGGCGATACCCAACAGCAGTGGCCGACTCAGAGCGGACAGTGGCACGTTCACCTGGGACAGGTCGTCCACCGGTCAATGACCACTGCCCACATCCCTGCCCGTCTCAATGAAGAACATTATCCTTGTACAGCATTTTACAGTTAGTAGTTCAAGTGCCCAGAATCACAAAATGTCAGATCTTAGGCAAGTTCATATTACAGATGGGAAAGGAGAACTCAAGAAACTAAACAGTTTGCCCAGAGTCACCCAAGGGAAGTCAGGAGTAACTGGGACTCTCATTAACTCCTCTTTTCAACACACGGCGCAGGGGTGGGGTGGGGTGGGGGAGTGGAGTAAGCAAGACATTTGTCATTGTTCCTTTTTTTCCCGTTTTTTAAAAAAAAATTTTAAAGGTTTTATTTACTTGAGAGAGAGTGAGAGCACAAGAACGGCAGAGGGACGGAGGGAGAAGCAGATTCCCCACTGGACAGGGAGCCCAACACAGGGCTCGATCCCAGAACCCTGGGATCATGACCTGAGCCAAAGGCAGAGGCTTAACCAACTAAGCCACCCAAGTGCCCCTCTTGTTCCCATTTTAAAGAAGAGGAGCTTGAGGCACACAGATACGAGGGCTAGAATTCCACTCCACTTGTGCCTAACTGCAAAGCTAAGCTCTTCCCCCAAGGCCAGATGCCTGCAGACCCTCCTGCCAGCCCATACCTGGGGGAATTCTGGCATGTTCTACCCCCTCCCTTCTTGCCCACCTGTCTGGGCCACCCCACACTCACCTCATCACAGATCTCCTGGAGGACGCTGGAGAAGAGCTCATGCACCACCAGCTCCCCAGGGAGGTTCTCGTGCAGGGGACTGTCACCAGGGCACACGGCCTGGGAGAGGTCAGGCTCAGCCCCTGTTCTCCATCTCTTCCCTCCCTGCCTCCCCCATATTTGCTGGCCCTTAGGGCCTGGCTATGCACAGAGAAAGAGTCTTGGTGATCCCCTGACCCAGGCCCACATTTCCATATGGACAACCAGAGATCCAGCTAGTCCTCTGTTCCCCACCCCTCACCCCACGCCCCCCACCATCCCCTAGTTTCCCACCCAGATAAGCACCAGGCCACCCTCCCCCCTTAAGGGATGAGGAAAACAAAGCCTTTTGTGTCTTTGTGCCTTTGCACCCAGCCTGGCATCTCACCTGAGGCTCAGGGTGCCCCCCAGGCACATCCACCAGCCCAGGTGCCTCGGCCACCTGCCGAGAGCGATGAAGGAAGACAAAGAAGTCATCTGCTGTGATCAGCATGGCGCCAACCCCCAGCGGGTCTGCCAGGTAGGCTTGCTTGTCACCCCAGTCAGTGGCCCCCTGCTGTTGCAGCCGCCCCGCCGAGCCAGCCCAGTTAGTGCCCAGGAAGTCTCGGTAGGAAGTCAGGCCCAGGCGCAGGAGCAGTTGTGGTCCCTGTGAGCCAGTGGGAGTCAAGATGGCAGAGTGCAGACGGAATTTGGGGGCGTCAAAGAGCCAGGGCTGAGCCTGTAGCCGGCTCTCCCAGATGGCAGCGATGGCCTCGTCCCCTCCTGGCAGTGGGCGGCGGTCATGGTCTGGGCTTAGCTCAGCCCGTACCTGCTCCTCTGGCAGCCCACCTGGGGGGCACCGCAGCAGCAAAGACACCTCAGGGTCCATGATCTGGACAGGGCCACTCTGGGGGAGGACACAGCCGGGACTGTCACCCCGATAGATAGCCCCACAGCGATCCTTGAGCCAAGCAGCTGGCCCCCTGGGCCACAGACCTCCTTAGGGTTCCCCCAGCCCTTCTGATCCCCTCTGACCTCTCCCTGGGCAGGAGAGTGTCTTATCCTAGCAAGAGCCCCGAGATTCCTGCTGCCTGACATCCCTAGGACTCCCGCGCATCTCTACCACCCAGAGGTCCTGAGTCCAGTCACCCATTTATCCCCATTTCTCCCAATCCCAGGGTCCTCCCACCAACCCCTGGGGCGCCAGACCCCTCGCAGGATCCGGAAGCGCAAGCCTCCAGCAGCACTCACCGAACTACGCGACACACAGGCTCCGCCCCTTTTCCCGAAGCGGAAGTGCCCTTCCCCTTCCTCCCCCGCTTCTCATTGGAGGGTCGCTGCGCCTGGGCCGGCGGGGTCGCGGCGTTGCCTCGGAGTTGGTGAGGTCGAGCGTCTTGCGTCTGGTTCCCACCTGCTAATTCTGTCTGTCTTCGCCGGCCCTGACGCTTCCGCCCCGTTAGCCTGGACGCCGGGCCGCCTCCTGAGGCCCACTTTAAGGGGCAGCCCGCGACCCTGGAGCGCGGGGTCTCGGCTTACCCGGGATCCGTGGGGGGGCACGGTGTGACCTTGGGCAAATCTTGCTTGCTGGCCTCAGTTTCCCTATCTGCACCAGGAAGTTTGGGGTGGGAAGTGAATTTAATGAGCAGAATATCCCCCTCCCAGGTCTCACATCCTGAGGCTCTGTGACTTGCTGGGCAGGACGGGGGACATGAGAGGGTCCTTAACAGTCCCCATATTATCACTGTTCCTCGCAGGACTTTGCCATGAACTCCCCTGGAGGAAGGAGGCAGGAAACCACAGGACCCAGGGGTAGAAGGGCTCACAGACCCCGGGGACAGGTGCGCCCTCCCCACCCTCACCCCTACTTTCTTGGTGGGAGGGTAAAGGAGGAGGACTTGGTGCTCTGGCTCCCCTGAATATGCTGGTTGGTGAGAGTGGAGCTGGGGCCACCTTTTGGCTCTTACAGGACCAAGACGTGCAGTTGTCCAAGGCTCTGTCCTACGTGCTGCGGCATGGGGCCCTGAAGCTGGGGCTTCCCATGAGGGCTGGTAAGTGAGTCTTGGGGACTGAAGTGAGTGGTTGGAAGTGAGGGAGCAGTGTGAGTTTATCTGTGACTGCCCTACCCCGTGGCCCTGTGGGGACAGCACAGAGGGCCCATCTCCTCCATGTACAGGGAGCACCGAGGCCCAGAGCCCAGGAGCCTGCCTGTGAGGTAACTGGTGTTTACTGAGCATCCATTCTGGTCAGGGTACTGTGCTAAAACAGGGGCACCCTAGCTTTGTGACCCTCCCGAAGGCAGGTCCTATTCCAATGGAAGTTGAGGAAATGGAGGCCCAGAAAGGGGAGACTCTCACAGATAAAACCCCTGTGACCCGCCCCCACCCCAAGCCTAGGCTCTATTCTGGTTTCCTTTGGCTCCCGCTGTTAACTCTGGCCCAGGCCAGGACTAGTTGCGCTCCTGAGCTCCGTGCCTGCCCACAGATGGCTTCGTGCCCCTCGGTACCCTCCTTCAGCTGCCCCAGTTCCATGGCTTCTCGGCTGAAGACGTGCAGCGAGTTGTGGACACCAACGGGAAGCAGCGGTTTGCCCTGCAGCCAGGGGACCCCGGCACGGGCCCTCTCATCCGGGCCAATCAGGGTCACACCCTGCAGGTGGGCACTAAGGGGACCAGTGGGAGAGCCAGGTGGGACCCCTGCCCGTGTGTGGGGAGGGGGCGTCTCACTGCTGTCCATTCTCCCAACCATCCCAGGTACCGGAGTTGGAGCTGATGCCCCTGGAGACCCCACAGGCCCTGCCCCTGAGGCTCGTCCATGGTACTTTCTGGCAGCACTGGCCATCCATCCTGCTCAGGGGCCTATCCTGCCGGGGAAGGACACATATCCACCTGGCTCCGGGACTGCCTGGGGACCCTGGTGTCATCAGTGGTCAGTAGCCCTCCCCAGCTGTCTTTACCGGGTCCCTCTCCAAGAATAATAGCTTCTCTTGTCCAAGGCCACTCCGTGCTCTGCATGCTGTGGTAGCCCTATCCCTGCCCCTGAGCCCAGGACCTCCCCGCACTAAGCCTGCCCAGGTTTGATGACTGGCCCCCAAATGCTCCAGGCCTCAGCTCCAATTGTCTCCACAGGCATGCGGCCAAATTGTGAAGTGGCCGTGTTCATTGATGGGCCCCGGGCCCTGGCAGGTGAGCCTGGACACAGCAGGGACTTCCCCAGGGCTTTCAGATACGGCAGGAGTCCCACCTCTGGCTTTGTCTGCAGATGGAATCCCCTTTTTCCGCTCTGCCAATGGAGTGATCCTCACCCCGGGGAATGCTGATGGCTTCCTGCTTCCCAAGTACTTCAAGGAGGCCCTGCAGCTTCGCCCTACCCGTGAGAACCACCACCATTCTCCTGTTCATGGAGCCTGTGCCCTCTGCCCTCTCCTCCCTCCCAGCTCCCAGCTCAGGCTGACTTCGGTCTCCCTTTCCCTAACATCTTGTTTCTCTCTCAGGAAAGTCCCTTTCCTTGGCTGGTAATGAAGAGACAGAGTGTCAGAGTGGCCCCAAGCACAGCTCCAGAGGAAGCAGGATGACCCAACAATAAAATATTTATTTTTTTTTAAATGTAAAAAGATAAAAAAAAAAAAAAAAGCTCCTGTTTGAAACCATGAATTATCATCACCCTGTAGCTACAGCCAGTCTTCCTCATGTGTTCGGAGAGCCCAGCTGGGTCAGCGGTGCTGGTCCCGGCCACTCGAACAAGGGAAAGGTGGGCATTGTGTCAGCTCATAACCCACCCTTCTTAGCCTGGGGGATGGCAGAGTCTGGCCCGGTTAAGTCCCTGGTCTGCACGAAGCCAGTGACAGCAGGTGAATGTGCCCAGCTCGGGGCATGTCTGGAGAGGGTGTGGGCTTAGGCGTGGCCAGAGCAGATAGCGAGCAAAGTGGGGGCGATAAGACAGACCTCAGAAGGCCTCATGGCCTCCTGTGAGCTGTAGGAAGAGGTCCTCATCCAGCTCTTCCCCGCGGGCCCGTTCCCGTGTGGACAGGAAAATGTAGCCCCCGATGTATTCGTGCACGATGCGGCAGCTGGCTGATATGCAGCTGAAAGCCACATTGATGTGCTCATCAAACTCGATGGCCACCTGCAGAGTGGGCAGACGGGAGGGGCTGGTGGGGGAAGGGGAGGAGAGCAGCCCCCCTGTCCTGCCCTGGCTGGGCCTGACCCTGCCCATGGAGGCGCCCCCCCTCCCCCCACCCCTGGCCCACCTGCCGGATGTCCCAGTTGACATTCCACTGGCGCATGTTGCTGAAGCGCCAGGTCTTGACGACGTCGCCCACGGCTAAGTCAATGCGGATCAGTCTGTTGTTGGCGATGCCCAGGATCTCATCCTTCCTGCTGCCCTTGAACCTAGTCTCCGGGGGTGGGAGAGAGTGTGAGCCAGAGCGGGGAGCTAGGGCTCCCACCCTCCTGGCCTGATCTCTCACTCTGGCATTTGCTGCAGGGGTACAGGATGGCGGGGGCGCCCACACAGCACCCACAGAAGGCAGGAAGGGAGGCTGCGGGGTGCCACAGCAGGCAGCCGGGGAAGGCACGGCGGGCGGGGGCGGGGCCCATACCTGACCACGACGTAGGAGATGCCGAAGTCGGGCAGGGACTGCCAGGCCTGGATGAAACGCAGCTGGGCCTCGGACAGGGAAAGCTGCGCCACGTTCTGGTGGGCTTCCAGGATCCGTGGGGTGAGCTGCGGGACCACACCAGTGAGTTGTCATCAACGTCCCTGAGCCCCCCTGCATGTCCCCACTGGGGAGACTGGATGCTGAGCCCGGAGCAGGGGTGGGGCCACCGAGCACCCTCTCGGGGCTCAGCAGATAGGAGCTGAGCCAGGCCCTGGGGTGGATGTGGGCAGCTGCACCGCGACCCATCCCAGAGGGTGGGGACCGGCGTGTTCAACCTCAAGGACACGGGTAGGGGAAAGAATGAGTGAGCACGGGCCTTTTTAAAGGAAGGCTCTGAGAGGACTCAGGGGCCACAGGTGGCCAGGGAATTGCTGTGGTCATTCCCACCACCCACTTCCTCTGGCTGGCACCTGCTTGGCCTTGAACTTTCGCTGGAAGCGGGGGGCGACAAGGCCGTAGGGGTTGAGGCCCTCGACAGCGGCGTCAGGGCCCTGCGGGTGGCCACCCGAGCCCCCGCCGCCTGTCCGCTGCAGGCTGAGGAAGGCCAGGATGGCCTGCACTTCGCTGGGGTAGCTGCTGTCCGCCATGGTGCGGCCCTTGGACGCCAGTCGGCAGCCGGCCATCCAGTGGGCGTACTGCTTCTCCTGCGGTGTGAGGAACAGGCTGTGGTTTGGCCCCCGGCCCCCTCCCCACACCAGCCTCAGCCCGGCCCGGACGTACATCCTGGCATCGCAGGTAGACCTCACTCATGCCCTCAGGGGAGGGGACGAGGAGTTTGATGCAGAACTTCTGGCCTGAGACGTTGACATCAGGGACCACCTCGCAGCCTAGAGGGAGATGAAGGGGCGGGTAGGAGGCTGGCCGGGGTGGGGGCAGCGGGGAGCCCTGCCTGAAAGGTCCCCGGGTGAACACCAGCCCAGCAGAACACGGGAGAGCGGATGGTGTCTTCTCCTGCCCCCAGGGGGAAACTGAGATGAGAACTTTCAAATCCCCAGCCCACAGGTGGGCCAGGTGGCCCCTGAGCCAGCTCCTGCCCTTGTCCCCGTCCTGGCCAGGCCACCCTCACTCACCCTTGAGGTTGAGCTGCTGGATGGGGTCCCCCGGGGCCTCATCCTGGCTCTTGTAGTAGGACAGGGTGGTCTCCTTGAACACGACCCAGTGCTGGCGGTACCCCTTTAGGGTCAGCTTCCGGGGCCTGAGGGTGAGGCAGGAGGCTGGTGACGGGCTGCCTCCCTCCCTCCTGGGCTCTCTCTCCACCCTGGGCCCCTCCGGCAGGGCTGCTGACTTTGGGCCCAAACTCACCGGAAGATCCGGAGATAGTCCTTGAGTTCGGGGATGGTGGTAAGGTTGTCCTGCAGAGACGAAGAGTCAGAGGGGGATCGTCAGGTCCTCGCCCTTGACCCTGACCCCAAACCCAAACCCTGACCAGAGCCCCTCCTCACCAGCACATCCGTGGATGCCGACCCCTCCAGCTTCACCTCCAGGTTGTTCAGGGCCGCGTCCAAGTCGTCCAGCCCCGGGTCTGTGCCAGTCGGTTCGCCCACCTCCCCGCTCTGGGACAGCTTGTTGATGTGGTACTGGGTGGGGCACGCAGCCAGGGAGGGCTGAGTGGGCGGCCCGGTAGCCCACAGTTCCCCAAGTGGGGCTTCCCAGAGATGGGTCCCCCACCTTGGAAGACCCTCCCTGCCCTGGGCCCAGCTAGCGCCCTACCCCGCCCCAGGTCCCCCAGCCCACCGGACACCTGCAGGGCTGCGAACACCATCATCTCCTCCTCAGTGCAGTCGGTCTCCTCCAGCAGCAGGTCCCACCGAGCCTGCTCGTACAGCTGAGTCAGCCGCACCGGATCTGTCTGCAGCGGGGGTGGGGGAGGCTGGGTTCGGTTGGGATCCAACTGCCCCGATCGCTGTGTACCTGGACCCTGTGAGCCTCAGCTACCAGCCCCGCCTTTGCACAGTGGCACGCTCAGCTCGTGGGCCCACGTGGGCAGCGGACCCCAATGCCAGCCTTAAGGCCTGACCAGGAAAGTGATATCTTTTTCCCTGTAAGACTTCTTGCACAGTTGACCGTGTGTTTACTGTGTGCCTGTGGGGGCAGGAGGGGGATTGAATAAACCAATCAACCTATAAGTAAGATGATTGAAGATTGTGGTAAGAGCAATAAAGGAAATAGCTTCCATGGGGCCATTCACTCATGCTCTCAGGCAAGGACACCACAAGGATGATGGCGATGACAGAGAATGGAATTGGGTACAGGGAACTACTCCACATGAAGAAGCATTCTAGAAAGTCCTCTTTGGGGAGGTGACAGACTACCCTGAGACCTGAGGATGGCAATGGGCCACTTAATGGGAGAGTGATAGGAAGAACATTCCAGAAAGAAGGAACAGAGAGTGCAAAGCTCAAAGGGGGATCCCAGTTACCCACAGAAGGCCACGCCCATGCTCCCCCTGAAACCAACCACCACTGGTTTATGCAAAGGCATAAAAAGAGTAAATCCAAAAGGACAAAGAAAAGAGCGGGAACGACCCGCTGACAACGTTTTGGCAGAGGGAAAGCAGAAACATGAATGGGAACTGAATTACAGTGGGAGAGAGTTGGGATCTCTTGGTCTTTCCCCTCTTTTGTTCTGTAGAAAAGGCATGAATGAGTTTTGAAAATAGGCAGGAAACAAACAGCAAGAAGAACACGGACGTGGACAAAGGCATCCAGTGTGCGTGGTAGCCCTTGGCAGGCTCCGGACAGGGCTCCTCTGGCTGAGGGATGAGGGCGGGCTGAAATGATTCTAGAAGGTGTATAAAAGGAGCAGGTGTCCCCCCCCTCCCCAGTGTCCCCCACTCCTTGTAGCCAAGTGACAGCCAAGCACTGGCAGAAGCCAGAGATTTACTCTCTGGAGATGGTGAGCCAGAGGCACCCCTACATTTGGTACTCTAGACCTGGCTGGGTGAGGGGCTGCTATGCTTAAAACAGATGCACCAGGGTGCCTGGGTGGCTCAGTGGGTTGAAGCCTCCGCCTTTGGCTCAGGTCATGATCCCAGAGTCCTGGGATCGAGCCCTGCATCCAGCTCTCTGCTCAGCGGGGAGCCTGCTTCCCCTCCTCCTCTCTCTCTGCCTGCTTCTCTGCCTACTTGTGATCTCTGTCTGTCAAATAAATAAATAAAATATTTTAAAAAATCTCTCTGTCAAATAAATAAAGAAATAAAATCTTTTAAAAAAGAAAAGTAATACATTAAACAAACAAACAAACAAACAAACAGATGTACCAAGAGAAAGGTTGACATCCTGAAAGGTGGGATATCCCCAGCCCTTCCCTACTTGGCACCCAAGACTTTGACAATGAGCCTTCTATTCCCAGTCGGGAGATCAGAGGGTTCACTGCTGAGAAACTGATGAGCCAAAGAGAAAACTCCCCCAACGAGTGGTGATGACATCCCTACCCCAGCATCCCCAGGGAGCCCCCAAAGTGCTAAGCCCTTTTCATCCACTGGGGGGTGGTTCTATGGGTTCCTACAGCCCTGCCTCTCAATATGAAAGGGCAGGCAGGGATCACCCCAGCGTAAGGACAGCTATGGCAGCAACTACAGAGACAAGACAAGAGCTTGGAGGGAACCACGACAGTAGGGAGAGGAAGAAAATTTCAAGCAGGCAGAATCCTTAGAGAGATGAAATGCTGTACTCAGAGCACAAAAACGTGATGCTGTGTTAAAAAAAAAAAAAGAACATAATTATAAAGGTATAGAATTTTAGGTTGCGTGGCATTGGTAAAGAGAGACAAATTGACGAATGGAACCAGAGAGTCAGAGACCTACACACGTTCACCTGACCTACAACAAAGGTGACCCTGCAGTCACTGGGAAAGGATTCCGTTTTCAGTAAATGATACTGGGTCTATTGGATACCCGTATTTTTTTTTTTTATTGTTTTGTTCCCCTACCTCACACCACATAAAAATATCAGCTCCAGCTGGATTGCAGATCTAAACATGAAAGTTAAAACAACAAAGCTTTAGAGAAAAGTAGGTCTACATATTTGTGACCTTGAAACAAAAAAGATTTGTTTTTAAACAGGACCCAAAAGATATTCATCATAAAAGAAAAAAATATTTAAAAATAGAAGACAGATTGTATTACAATTAAGAACTTCTTTTTATCAAAATAAACCATCAAGAGAATGAAAAGGCAAAATACAGGGTGGGAAACTATAATCACATATTTATCCGACAAAGTACTACCCATATACAGAATATATAAAGAACTCCTATGAAGCAGTATGAGAGGCAAGCGACTCAATATTAAAAATTGGCAAAGAAGTTGAGCAAAAACGTCACCAAAGAGGATCTCCAAATGGCTAGTAGCCCAATGAGAAAGGGCTCAACTTGATTAGTCATCAGGGAACTGTGAAAGCCACATGGAAAGCACGTCAGTGATGTCTGGGGTGAGGTGTGGGAGGAGGAATGATTGCAAATGGGCAGTAGAGAACCTTCTGGGGGTGACGAAATGTTATAAAACTTGATTGCGGTGATGGCTGCCCAGTGTATAAATTTACCGAATGTAATCAAACTGAATGCTTATGATGAGTGATTTTTATGGTAGGCAAGTTATATCTAAGTAAAGCTGTTAAAAAAAAACAAAACCATATAAACAAAAAACCATATGAGATACCATTACACACCTACCAGGATGGCTACGATGGAAACGCCAGTGCCACACTAGTGAAATCGTGGAACAAGCAAAATTTTTGGATCCTGCTGATGGGGGCTGTAACCTGGTGCAACCACTTCGGAAAGCTGCTTAACAGCTGTCTGCTACAGTTAAACCAAAGCTGCCCCTTAATCTAGCAATTCCACCTCTGGGCACATATGCTACAGAAATGTGTACATATGTTCACCAAAGACATTACTGGAATGTTCATAGCATCTTTATTCATAACAGTCCCAATCTGGAAACTGTGCAATGCCCATCCAGGAGAATGGAAAATTAATTATGGTATACTGACATAAGGGAATGTCACACACCAATGAGAAGGAATAAGCTACAACAGTATGCACTGTGCATGAATCATACACGCATAATGCCGAGTGAAAAAGGCCAGACGCAAAAGAGTACAGACTGTATGATTTCACATATGTAGATTTCAAACACAGGCTAAAGGATCTATGGTGTTAGAATTAACATTAGTGCTTCCTCCCAGGGAGATACTGACCAGAAGCGGTAGGAAAGGGGCTTCTGGGGGCTGGTGAAACCCTGCTGCTTGAAATATTGGATATATTTGTACATTTTTCTAAATGTATGTTATACTAACAAACAAAAAACCTTACAAAGGAATACTCCGAAAACAAGAGCTCTTAGAACTTGAAAAAATACAGTTGCAGAAATTAAAAATTCAATCGATCATTTGAAAGAAAAGTCAGGGCACCTGGGTGGCTCAGTCGTTAAATGTCTGCCTTTGGCTCAGGTCATGATCCCGGAGTTCCAGGATTGAGTCCCGCATCGGGCTCCCAGCTCCACAGGAAGTCTGTGCTTCTCCCTCTGACCGTCTCCCCTCTCACTATCTCTCTTTCAAATAAATAAATGGAATTAAAATTTAAAAAAAAGACATGAGAAAGACAAGATAAATGTCCTATGTTTTTTTCTTTGAAGAAGCAATCTATGGGGTTTAATATCTACAGAGTTCCAGAAGAAAGGAACAGAAAAGTAGTGGGAGGAAATGATTAAAGAGATTGTTTAAGGCGTTTCTCCAGAACTGAGAGACTCAAGATCTTCATCTGAAGGGCTCAGCAAGTGTGCATGCCAATCAAGGAAGACAGATCCATACTAGGACATATTATAGAGAGATTTTAATGCATCATGAGATAAGAAGAACACTAAAAGCTTCTGGTATCTCCCCTCCTTCTCTAAGAAAAAATAAAAGGTCTCGCATGGAAGGATTGAAAACAAAATGGCATTAGACTCCTCAGTAGAACCACTGGGACCCAGAGCACCATGGGAAGGTGGCTTCAGATTCAGCAGGGAAATATCTCCAACCTAGAATTCTATACCTAGCCAAACTATCATGTGAGTGAGGGTAGAACAGGGGCCTTTTCAGACATGCAGGATTTCAAATCATTTACCATTTTACAGGAAGCTATTAAAATAAATGTTTCATCCAAATGAAGGCGTTAGTCAACAGAGGAACACATGAGAGTCAGGAACCAAGGAGTCCAATAGAGGGATGCTCAGGAAATAGGGAAGAGCAGTCCAAGGACAACAGTTGTGCTGTGGGTCTAGAGTGCCAGCTTCGATGGTTCCATGACAAAGATAACACTGACTAATATCCTAAGGCCATCCACCACGGCACCTGGGTGGCTCAGTTTGTTAAGCCTCTGCCTTCGGCTTGGGTCATGATCTCAGAGTCCTGGCATCGAGCCCTGCATCAGGCACTCTGCTCGGTGGGGAGTCTGCTTCCTCCTCTCTCTCTGCCTGCCTCTCTGCCTACTTGTGATCTCCCTCTCTCTGTCAAATAAATAAATAAAATCTTAAAAAAAATAATAAAGCAACCCACCCGTTTGAAAAGAGTATTGTGGTTGGGCTACAATGTTGGAGGGGCTTGGCTATGGAACTTCCCACTTCATTACTGTGAAGACCCCAGAGGAGAAGCCATAGCCACATGGAGAGTATCTTACAAGAGAGACCCCCCAAAGAGAGCAAAAACGACCCAGTGGATTGTAGATATTGAACAAGAGACCATACAGAACAGTGATCCCTGACAGAAGGGAAACAAACATGGTGTATCCTGATTGGCCCAGCTCATTGCCCAGAGAGAGCTGTACAAAGAGGGGGACCCCAAATACAGCCCAGCATATTCCCCAAGTTGAAGAAATGTTGTTGAGCATTTGGTGAGTCCAAGGCAGCTAGAGTTCACAGGAGAGAGTCCTGTGGAGGAGAGAGCTGCACAGAAAGAAAGCTCTGGAATCAGCAGGGGGCTCCTCTTGAGTCTTTAAGCACTGATCAGTGTATGTGTGTAAGGAAACTACCCAAGGCTGATGAAAAACAAAAACAAAACCAAAACAGACTTGAAAGGAGCAGATGGAACATTCACCAGAGCTCACCTAAGGGTGGCAATGGTTCACACTCCCAAAAGCCAGATTAGAGAAGCCTTGCGATGCATGGTGCGTTAGATAGAATTCTCTGAAGGCAATGCCTCAGTAATGGGCTACATTAGCCCTAGATTAGAGGATGTTTTTGTCCCGCCTCATTAACATTCAAGGCAAACCTTGGAAGGATCAAACGGTCTCCAAGTGGTTTAACTTCATCCCTAAACAAGGTTTAAAAATACTTAAAGGACTACCAAAAAACCCCCAAAAATCTAGCACCCAAGAACATAAAATTTGTAGTGTCTGTCTGGCATTAAATAAAAAATGATCAGGCACAAAAAGAAGAAAGAAAAAGAAAAAAACAACAAAGGGCGCCTCGGTGGCTCAGTCAGTTAAGCGTCTGCCTTCAGTTCAGGGCATGATCCCAGGGTCCTGGGATCGAGCCCTGCATCGGGCTCCCTGCTCAGTAGAAAGCCTGCTTCTCCTTCTGCCCCTTACCCTGCTCATGGTCTCTCATAAATAAATAAATAAATAAATAAATAAATAAATAAATAAATAAAATCTTACTCCCCCAAAAGAAAAATAAACAACAACAAAAAACCCCACAATAAAATAAAACAACCCCCCCAATAAAGGAAAAATATAGCCAGGCATGAAAATAAGCAGAAAAATAGAACTCATAACAAGGAGAGAGTTTATAGAAACAGATCTAGAAACGACACAAGTGATAGAATTAGTAGATAAAAACATGCAGAGTTAACAGCCACGGTCGCCAAACTGTGGAAAGAACCAAGATGCCCTTCAACGGATGAATGGATAAGGAAGATGTGGTCCATATACACTATGGAGTATTATGCCTCCATCAGAAAGGATGAATACCCAACTTTTGTAGCAACATGGATGGGACTGGAAGAGATTATGCTGAGTGAAATAAGTCAAGCAGAGAGAGTCAATTATCTTATGGTTTCACTTATTTGTGGAGCATAACAAATAGCATGGAGGACATGGGGAGTTAGGGGAAGGGAGCTGGGGGAAATTGGAAGGGGAGGTGAACCATGAGAGACTATGGACTCTGAAAAACAATCTGAGGGGTTTGAAGTGGCGGGGGGTGGGAGGTTGGGGGAACCAGGTGGTGGGTATTAGAGAGGGCACGGACTGCATGGAGCACTGGGTGTGGTTCAAAAACAAGGAATACTGTTATGCTGAAAAGAAATAATAAAAAAAATGCAGTTATTATAAAAGCATCATGAGTGTTCAAGGAGGTAGAGAGACAGGAGCATTTTAGGGAGAGTCACGGAAACTACTAAAAAGGTCATAGTTTGGGGCGCCTGGGTGGCTCAGTGGGTTAAAGCCTCTGCCTTCAGCTCAGGTCATGATCTCAGGGTCCTGGGATCGAGCCCCGCATCAGGCTCTCTGCTCGGTAGGGAGCCTGCTTCCTCCTCTCTCTCTGCCTGCCTCTCTGCCTACTTGTGATCTCTGTCTGTCAAATAAATAAATAAAAAATCTTAAAAAAAAAAAGTCACAGTTAAATTTATACGCATGAAATCCATGGCAGATTTGACATGGCAGAAGAAAGATTAGTAAACCTGAAGATAGGGCAAGAGACCTACTCAAAATGCAACATAGAAAAACAAGACTGGAGAAATCACCTAAAAAGAAACAGTGGACAGAGCATCAGTGGGCCGTGGGATGAAGTGAAGCAGTCTAGTAGATCATATAACCGGAATCCCATCAAGGGAGGGAGCGGGAAAAAAAAATCCTGAAAAAACAATGACCCCAAATTTTCCAAATTTGATACAAACTATCAACTCACAGATTCAAGAAGCTCACTGAACCCCAAGCACAAAAAAAACCTGAAGGGAACCAAGGCGTATGATAATCACACTGTTTAAAACCAGTGATAGGGGCGCCTGGGTGGCTCAGTCAGTTCAGCAGTGAAGCATCTGACCTCAGCTCAGGTCATGATCCCAGGGGTCCTGGGATCGAGCCCCTTGTCAGGCTTCCTGCTCAGTGGGGAGCCTGCTTCTCCCTCTCCCTTTGCCACTCTCTCCTGACCTGGGTACTCTCACTTGCATGCCTTCTCTCTCAAATAGATAAATAAAATCTTAAAAATAAGTAAATAAATAAACAAATAAATAAAGTACCGTAAGAAACAAAACCGTCACCCGAGAATTCTACACCGAGTTAAAATCTCTCTCAAAATCAGGGGCGCCTGGGTGGCTCAGTCATTAAGCGTCTGCCCTTGGCTCAGGTCCAGATCCTAGGGTCCTGGGATTGAGCCCATCCTGGGATTGGGCTCACTGCTCGGCAGGAAGTCTGCTTCTCCCTCCCCCACTCCCCCTGCTTGCCTTCCCTCTCTACCGTGTCTCTCTCTGTCAAACAAATAAAATCTTTAAAAATAAAAGTCTTAAAATCAAAGGCAAAATAATGACTTATTCAGACATACAAAAGCTGAATGAATCATCACCAGTAGAACAGCCCCACAAGAAATGTTAAAGTCCTTCAGGCAGACAGAAAAACAGAGCAGCTGGAAATGGGGATCCACACAGGGGAATAAAGAGTACAGGAAACTGCGAGGGTGAGGGTCGCGTGCTCTGCCAACTGAGGCCACCCCGCGCCTTCTGGGTATTATTTCTTAAAATTGCCTGGGAATCTCCAGTTATCGCAAAAGTTCCACCAAAAATTTAAAAAAAGAGCGATTGAAGGGTTAAAGCATAAGTAGTAGCGATAATGATTCGACAATTCTATTCCTCGGTCTACACCAAGAGAAATGAAAAGATAGGACCACCCCAAAACTTGTATCTGAATGAACAGTCATAGCAGCCTTATTCATGAGAGCCAACCTGTGGGTGGGTGGGTGGGGGGAGGGGCGAGCCAAATGTCTATTAATCGCTGAATGGATCAATAAAATGTGGTCTGTCCCTACAATGAAATTCCACTTTGCAGTAAAAAGGGATGAAATGGAACCATGCTAAAACATGAAAACAGAAACCAGCCACAAAAAGCGACATACTGTCTGATCCCTTTTGTAGGAAATGTCCAGGATGGGCAAATCTATGGAGACAGAAAGGAGATTAGGAGTTGTCCGGGGCTCAGTGGGTGAGGGATAAATGGAGAGTCACTGATGATGGGTGTGATTTTCTTTTCGGGGTGATGAAAATATTTCAAAATGGATTGTGCTGATGGTTGCCCAAGTCTGTGAATGTCTTAAAAACCATCAGGTTGTCCATTTAAACGGGCAGAAGATATGGTATATGAATTATTTCTCAATATAGCCGTTGTAAGAATAATGGCAGCAGCGGGAATGACTGTGTCTTGAGGGCTTTGACAGCGGCAGAACTGGAGTGTGTGATAACCAGCATGTACAGGCCGGGAAGGGAAATGCAAATGTAAGTTTCTCCTGAAGAAGCCTTGAGTATTTCCGGATGGTAATAGAGTCTGTGTACTAAATCCCTTCTAGCAACCACCACAACCATTTTTTTAAGTATAGCTAATAAACTAAAATAAAAGAGATAAAATGGAATCAGGAAGACCACTCAAACCAAAGTAAGGCAGGAGAGCTGGGGAAGGGAATAACAAAGTCCCCAGGAGAGGAAGCAGCCAACCGTGAAAGGGAAGGAGCCGGACGGACAGATCAGGCAGGGGCCTGGGGGCTCTGCAGCTGGGGGCCACCGGCAGCCACAGGAATGACTTGACCTCGCGTCTGTTCATTCCAGACGTGGTGTGGAGCTTGGGGAGGCCAAGAGAGAAGAAAGGTGTATTAGGAGGCCTGCTCTAGGCAACATGACATGGGCTGGCCGCCGGGCAGATGGACAGATGAAAAGACAGAGAAGAGCTGGTGGTTTGGGATGTTAATTCACGGGAGGAGGCACAGGACACAAAGACGGATGAAGTAGGAGGGAAAGGAGAGGCTCCAGAATGGCGTAAGCAACGAATCCATGAAAGCTTTGCAAAGAACCGGTGAAAGGTGGAGGATGTGTGGGGCAGGCTGGGAAACATGACTTCCGGTTCAGGCAGAAGTCTGACATGCCTGTTAGGCCCGTGAACGGAGCGGGGCCACCTGGACACTCAAGTCTAGTGCTCCAGTGAGGGTCTCGGGAGGTCTGCCCTGAGATCACACGCGTCGGAGCTATAACGGGCAAAGGGGTAAGGATGGCTGCAGAGGGCGTTCTGGGTTTGCCAGGCTGTGGAAACAGGAGGAAGAGTGGGGGGAGTCTGGACAGGGCATCTGGAACCCCCCCAAGTTCATGGGGGTCACAAGTGGCCTAGTAAGAAGCAGAAGGGAAGGGAGCGGGGGACAGAGAGCACGCAGGGCCAAACCTGCAGATCGCAGCATCACCCTTTCCGGGAAGCCTTCTCTGAGTCCAGGTGCCAGGCACCTCCCACCTGCACAGGCTTCCTAGGGACGCCCACCACTGTCTACACTGCCCAGACGGGGGTGTGGATGAGGCAATGGATGGATGGACAGACGCCCTGCTAGTCCCTCACGTTCCCAGAGCCCAGTCCCCGGCCCCGGCCCAGCCCACCTTGGGATCCAGGTCGAAGAAGCTGTAGTACTTAAAGCGCAGCCAGAGCATGTCCCCGGCAGTGATCCCCTGCTGCATGAGGCACCGCGACGAGTCCAGCCACCTGGGCCACAGTGCAGGCAGAAGTCAGGGCCACGGCAGAGGCAGTGCTGGGTGGGGCGGGGGGCGTGGGGGGGCAAGGGGGGTGTGGGGGGGCCGTGGTGGAGGGAAAGCACACTCATAAGATAGGCCTGGAAACTGGAGGTAGGGATCTGGGGTAAGGATCCAGGGGAGGGCAGGGGTCCTGGCAGTGGGAGCCCAGATCCACGGGGACCGAGCCCTGGGCCACAGAGCCGGCCGGCAGCACACCTGCTGTGGAGCTGGGTCTTGTCCAACAGGGAGCTGGGCCGAGGCAGGCGCTGGAGCAAGGCGGGGTCCGGCGGTGGCTGTGGCCGACTCAGCATGTGGTAGCAGGCCTCGGTCTGGGCACTGTCGGAGAAGTGGGCTGGCATCCCCCGGAACAAGGCAGGTGCCACGCCTGGAGTGCAGGACAGAGTTAGGCCCCACCCCCAGGCCCGGCCTCAGGATGCCAGCGCCCAGCCCCCACCCCACCCCACCTGCCCAGCCTGTGCTCACCCCCAGCCAGGACGACCTTGGTCAAGTCATACAACTCCTCTTCCGGCTCCTTGTCCTTCTTCTTCTTCTCCTTCTTCTCAGGAGCCCGGAGCAGAGACAGCTCCTCGGGGTGCCGGATACCTGGTGGGGAGCTGGCCCCTCAGCAGGGGCTGGGGTCCTGCCCTGGAACCTCCCTGCCCCACTCCCAGGACTCTGGGGCCGTGACAGGGGACAGGACTGCGAGGACCACGTGACCACGGCCCAACTGGGAGGGCAGGGACACCTGCCCTCTGGCAGGACCCTCATTGGGGCGGAAGAGCAGAGACCAGCAGGGGACTCACTGAGCAGGCGGCAGATGGCAGCCACGGCCTGGAAGAGGGGCTGGGAGAAGCTGGCTCGCAGGCGCAGAGCCCGGCGGTTCGGCAGCCGCAGGATGATGGGCCGGTGCTGGGGCCCGAAGAAGAGGCGGGCGTCGGCCAGGATGCCATACTTGTCCAGTGTCCAGTGCGTCTGCAGGAGCCACTGCCTTTTCTGCTCCCACCAAATAGCATGGTCTGACCAGTCCTGCTTGCGCTCTGTGGGGCCGCGGGGAAGCAGGGGCCCATCAGCCATGGAGGGCCCGGCCCCGCAGGGGGCTGAGCACCGGCCCAGGCCAACACGGGCCCAGGCTGGGTTGGCTGGGGGTCTGGGACTGAGGTCACGGCAGGATGGCTCTTTGCCAGCTCACCCTGCTGGTTCTGTGGGGCTGAGTTGTGACATCACTTTCCAAAGGAGCCCCCCGCCCCCAGGTTCCAGGTGTCCCGATCTTTCTGCCTCCACCTCATGCACCCCGGCCCATCAAGCTGCCTGGAACAGCAGCGGGTGTGACTCCTGGCTGGCTGGCCTCTCGCTGGTGCTCCAGGAGCCTGGGAGGCCGAGGCTCTGTTGGGGCCCTGGCACTGTGCCCGGCCCAGCAGGCCTTCCACGAACATTCCTGGGTTACACGTTCTGTGCCCTTGGCCGAGGCCTCTCGCTCTCTGGGCCTCGGGTTTGTGGTTCGTGAGATGTGAGGAGTCACCCTCCCAAGCCTGTGGGCCCGGAAGCGCACCTGCCCCAGTATGGGCGACGCGCTCTTCAGGCCTGTGAATGCCCACGAGGGAGGATCCAGTCTGAACCTCGAACTTTCCCTGTCCTGCAGCTAGTGACAGATGACAGGGCTCCGTCCAGGTGGGCTGGTGTGTGGCGATCACAGAGACAAAGGGTGGACGGATATAGCCCTCTGGGGTGTGCAAAGCCCTTCCTGGCCAGTGCTCTGTCCCTGTCTCCACCCGCACTCCTGCTCCCCTCCCTCCTCCTCCCTCCCTCATGTCACCAGAGCTGCCAATGGCAAGACATTCTCTGGCTCAATCTGTCCAACCTCGCAGAGTCCTTGGAGCCGCTGTCCTCACTCCGTTCTGGCCTGTGGCGCCTTCCCCATCTCCTCTCGACCTTTGGCTCTTGTCTTGTCCTCCTCGGCCCCTTTCCCTGGCCGCCCCTGTCCTTCTCTGGTTGGGAATTCCTTCCTCCCCAACCCAGGCCTCTTCCCAGGGCTCCTTCCTCTATGGCCTCATCTTCCTGCTTCCATCCCCACACACCATAGCTCAGGACCAGGCCCTTGCCCCGGGCCCTGGACCAGAAACCTACAGGACAGGGGCGAAAGGACACACCGACTGGCTTCAGTTGTTCCAAAAAAATGTTTACAGGCCACGTGCCTGCCTGTGGGACAGAAATGCAGTAACTCCTACTTCCAGCCCCTGAGAAGCACGTGAAACTCGCTGTTTCTGACACTGGACCAAGGCTCTTCTCCCTCCTTGCTGGCTCCTCCGCAGGGCACCTGGGGGCTAGGGCGACCCGACTTCCCCGCCAGGCCCGAGCATTCTCCCTTCCACTTTTAGTCCCCACATTTCATTGATGCCCATCTCACTTCCAAAAGCCACTCTCCAGTCTGTCCTCACCACCCAGCATAGGAGGATTGTCTCCCTGCCTCCAGCTCACCCCTAAGCCGAGGGGCCTGTCTAGAGGTAAGTGGCTGAAAACCCTTCGGGGTCGCTTCTGCCTCCAGGAGTCTAAACTCCTAAAGGCAGCCACCCCAACCTCTTTTCTGGTCATGCCCAAGTTCAGAACACCCCCGCGCTCCAACATCACACCTTGCCCCTACCCCCCTGCACGGCAGCTCCTCTCGGGACTCTGCTAGGGAGTCTCCCCGTCCTAGCTGCGTGCACCCCCTCTGGCTCCAGGCCCTGTGCTCTCACCTCTGGTGCCAAGGCCTCCATTCAGCCCCGTGCTGGGAGCTGGATGGTTGGTCTCACCCGCCTGGCCTTACTCCAGGAAGGCAGGGGCTGGCGTGGCGTGGGGTCTGGCCTGACAGAGCCTCAGTGGACATCTGATACACTCAGGAATGAGCGGGATTGGGAAGGGCGGGGACAATGTCCCCACTGCAGGGGACAGAAGCTGAAGGGACTTACTGCCGGGGGGGTACCCAGCAGCAGGTGTGGGGATCAGCTCTGCCCACCTGCCCGCCTGACTCCTTATTTAGGCCTTGTGCATGGTCTCCCCTTGGGGCCCTATCTCTTTAGCCCCTCTGCCCTGGCTCAGCCCACGCCTGTCTACAGCTTGGCCTGATGCCCCAGCTCCTGAGGGACCCTCTGTTTCCCACTTCTGCTTTCACAGCCTCCTTGGGCCCGGCCTGTTGGAAGCTCCTTCACTACCTCGGCCTCATGGCTGGGTTGTCCCGGGCCCTGCCCGTCCACAAGCCAGCCCACCTGGCTCGCAGGCCGTACGTGGCGGGTTGGCCAGCGGTGAGGAGGCCTGTCTGCCCCTGCCTCCCGCAGGTGGCCCAGGACCCAGGAGCCAGGGGCTAAAATGATTGTGGGCTTGCCTTCTGGCTCTGCCTACCCGGGTGGGCCTGCTGCCCTCCCAGGAAGGGGCAGCCCTGACCTCTGGGCAGGGAAAGGGGATGAGAAGCCCCCGTGTCACTAGCCCTGCTCTTCTCCACGCCTGATACCACAGGCTGCCCTACTGTAACTTCCTGTGGGGGCAGGGCCTTCCCACCCAGGCTAGGCCCGTCACCAGCCTGCGGAGGGCTTCCGCTCTGGGGAGAGGGTATGGGAGCCAGTCCCGCGTCCCCTGGTCTCCCCCGAGACCTCAAATGTAGCCTCTGCCTTAGCCCGAGGCCAGGCCCCTCCTGCCCCAGACATGGGTGAACAGCCCGTGGCTGGGTCTGCTCCCTGGGGACTTAGCAGAACCAGCAGGAGCAGGAGGAAGGGAGGGAAGATTGCGGGAGGGAGGGGAAGTTGGGGAAATGTCTTTTTTGGAACCAAATGATTAAGCGGGTGCCTGAGTCACTGTGGCGGGGTTATCGAGCACAGCACAGTCGGGTGGCCCGGAAGTGCCCTCGGACCCAGTCACAGCGGCCCCGTGGCGCTGAGGTCAGCAGCAGGGGCCATGGGACACTCACTGATCTCCTCCACTATCTTTAGGAGCACCCCGCCGATGTGCGACTCTCCCGTGACCCGGAGGGTGACAGACTCGGCCTCGGGGTCCTCCTCTCCCACAAACACCTGCAGCTCCCAGGACGAGTCGATGTAGTCCCCGGTGGCCGTCTTCATCCCCGCCATGGCTGCGGCAGCTCTGCAGAGGGTGGGGAAGGAGGCAGGGTGCTGGGGCCTCAGAGGCTGCCCACGTTTGAGTAGAAGTGGCGTTTGGTGACCTGGACAGGCAGGAAAGCAGAGAGCACACCCATGGGCCAGGATGTCACGGCAGCCTCGAGACACAGGCCTCAGAGCCTCTCGCCGTTACCGGTGGTTTAGCCGCACAGTGCTTCCAGCCCACTCCCATCTTACAGACAGGAAGACT
Organism: Enhydra lutris kenyoni; assembly: GCF_002288905.1. NCBI lineage: Eukaryota > Metazoa > Chordata > Mammalia > Carnivora > Mustelidae > Enhydra > Enhydra lutris. The sequence continues at coordinate 7,918,722 of NW_019154106.1, forward strand.
GAGGCCCGGAACGAGTAAGAAGAGGCTCGCTCAAGATCACCAGGCTTGATGCCAGAACCTGGCACAACCTCCATCTGCTTCCCCAGCCCACGTCACCCCCGAGTCTATACTGGCAGCTGCTGAGGCCTGGAAATGGTGGGGGACCCAAGTCAGAAAATAACTCCCACTCCTGGCCCAAAGCTCGGGTCCTGACATCCCAAGCCAACCAAGGCCTCTCTAGGGCGCCGAGAAGTCCGGGCTGCCGCATGGGCAGAGGCGTGCTGAGCAGCGCGGCTCTGCAGGAGGGTTTGGAAACGGGGTCCTTGCGCCTTCAGCCGCCGCCCCAGCTTACCTTGCCTGTAAGGGTTTGGGGGCTGCAGGTGCGGGGGTGGCTTGGAGTGTCAGCCACTCCCGGCCTCAGTCTGAACACCTGCGGCTCAGTGAAGGACTCCTTCCCCCTTTGCTTTCTTTTCGAGCTTCCCGGAGCGAGGGCAGTCCTTATCGTGAGGGCGGGCTCAGCCCCTCCCCAGGGCGGGCTGGCCTGGTGCAGGAAGCCAGTCAACAGCACGCCCCAAGGGCTCCGGTGCCCCAAGGGCTCCTGTTCACGGGCCCCACCTTTGTTCCTGGGGAGTACAGGAAGCAAGGGAAGAGCAGGCCAGGGGCCCACCACCGCACCAAGTGTCCCCTCTTCTGGAGGGAAGCAGCTCGGTTCAAACCAGGAAAGTCACCAACTCCTGTTCTCTACACCCATTGTCCCCTGTCGGAAGTCATCTCCCACATCCAGCCTGTCACAAAGTGGGAGGTGGGGGGCTGTGGGTCACAGCACATCACTGTGCTGTCATGAGGGAAAGCCACACAAGGGAAGCCTGGGGTCCAGGTAATTTAGGAAGCTGGAAGTTCAAGCGAGCTCCAGTCGGGTAGGTCCCTTATCACCAAGAAGTAGATCCTTAAAAAAGACCCCGAGGGGAACAACTTCCTTAAGTCTTTCCTGTCCCCAGTGCTGGCCTCAATTTCCAAACATGTAGACCTTTGAGCTGCCCAGGGCAACAGCTGAACAGGAATGGGGCGCTGGTCATCCACAACCTCTTGCCCTACCCCTCCAGGGTTCAAGGCTTCCAACCTGTCACCTCCCCTCGGCCCCTCCACGTGACATTCCGGCTCCCCCCGAGTACCCCAAGGGTCACTCCCGTCAAGTCCCTACTCAAATGTGACTCTGGAGGGTCCCACCACCGGCACGGGGAGGTCAGCTTTGGTAGAGCAGAGAGGCCTGGTGCTCGCTGCTGGCCCCCGGCAGGAACGGGAGCCCTTCCAGAGAGAATCCGTTTGGGGCCCGAGGGAACAGAGCCAGAAGAGCGTCAGGAGCACCAGGAACAGCAGAACGCCCACGGAGAGGAGGCTTTCTACACTTGCCACCCAGAGGGAGGAAGGGGCCTGCTGGAGATTCCCAGGGGAAGGCCAGCGTATGCAAAGTCAAGGCGGCAGGAAGTGCCCCGGCTGCTGGCCTCAGCAGCTGCCCAGCTCAGAAAGCTGTGCTGTTGGAGCAAATAAGGAAGTCTTACTCCCACCCCAGTCCAGGGCTGTAGAAATCACTCGCTGTAACCACGCTCAAGTGTAATCAAAAACCTTTCAGTTGAGCAGTGAGGCGTTTTTTTTGGTTGTCAAACGATCCTTTATGGAAGTGTTGTCCTTGGTACTTCTCCACTGGCTGGGCACCACACGCTGCAGCCCACGGCCTGGGCAGTCTCTAGGACCTCTTCGATGGTTCCAGAGAATTCTCTAGCCGAAGACCGGGGCTGCATCTGTCGGGCAATGTTGACAGGATAAGTGAGGATTGGGACTGGGCTTAATGTTCTTCTGCCTCTCGGCGGTTCCTTGAGGACTGTGATCATCCAGGCAGCAGCCCAAGGTCCCGCCAGGACCTGGGCCTGTCCTCAACAGCCTCACGGTCATTCTCAGGCCCTTCCAATCACTGGCTGCCTTGGCCATGTCATCACTGACCTTTTTTGGTGACAGTGGGGCCAACAGACAGGGGCCCAGGGCAGACAGTACCCCCACCAGAGCACGTCAGGTACGGGACTTTGACCTCACCGGGGTTAAACTTCAGGCTGCCCGGTGGAGGCAGCCGGTGCAGGATGAACCGGGATTTGAGGAAAGGTGCAGAGGAGCCTCCTCTGAGCAAAGAGCTGAGAGAGAGAGCAGTGAGTGGTTTTTTTAAAAAGATTTATTTGAGAGAGAACCTGTGTGTGCAGAGGGAGAGAATCCTCAAACGGGTTCCCGGCTGAGCGCAGAGCCCACCCAGGGCTTGATCCGAGGTCCCTGTGATCATGACTTGAGCTGAAACCAAGACTCGGACGACCAACTGACAGCCTCCCAGGCACCTCAGGAGCAGGGAGTTCTTTAAAAACTAAGGCTGTTGGGGCGCCTGGGTGGCTCAGTGGGTTAAAGCCTCTGCCTTCAGCTCGGGTCATGATCTCAGGGTCCTGGGATGGAGCCCCACATCGGGCTCTCTGCTCAGCAGGGAGCCTGCTTCCCCCCCCCGCCCCCCACCTGCCTCTCTGCCTACTTGCGATCTCTGTCAAATAAATGAATAAAATCTTTAAAAATAATAATAAAATAAAAACTAAGACTGTTCTCGTGGAGCCGCTGGCAGATCTGGTCTCTGGAGACAGAGGTCTGAAGACTCTACCAATGGGAAACGAGTTTGGGTTCTGGGGTGGGACCCAGCGTTCCTGATCTAGCTGGTTTCTGGTTCTGAGAGCAGAGTGTGAAGAATGGACAGGGCGGGAAAGCACCTGAATGTGGACCTGGACCTCTGGAGCTGGCGCCACTCTGGGCAGGGAAGGCCCCAGGCTCCCTTCCAGCAGCTCGCTGGGCGACAGTGCCACCTAGTGACCGAGGCACACAGAGGGGACACAGACCCACCCCTCTGGAAAAGCAGCCAGGCAGTGGACACTCCCACCTCTCACACAGTTCAGGCTCTAACCCCTGCGGGACAGGCACTTCAGGGTCACTTGGCAAAAAAAAATTACAAGGACATGACAATGTATAACCACGCCCGACTGGCTTGTTTTATTGGAGAAGGGCACGTGGAGTTAACAATGTGACGACAGCTGGGACCGGAGGTCGGGGAAGAACAGCCTCCCCTCCCCACACATGCCCACTGCCCCAAATAAAAAATAACCAACTATGGGAGAGCAGCTGAGACGGCGACGGAGGGCGGGGAAGGGAACAGGGAACCCAAGGGCAGCGGAAGAGACCATGCGTGTGCTGGGAGGGCCCAGAGGCAGCGGCGGTGCGAGTAACGCAAACACGAGTCTCTATCTTCCACGTAGGTCTATATAAATATATAGAGAGAAGCTGTTCGTTCTCCCCTGCTCTCCCCTCTGCTCCGCGCTGCTTGCCGCGGTCCCAGCTCCTCTTTCCACATGAGGGCGAAGGGAGGGGATGATGAGCGAGTCATCACCGAATTGCGATCAGACCCACATCCATCAGCTTCTGGATCTTCTGTGCTATTACAGGATTCTTCAAGTGTCTAATGAACGAAAAGCGAAATAGTCAGAAATGAGACTTAACCTAAAAACGTCTTACTTGCTCTCGGAGACAGCCGAATGCGAACCCCGTGCAAGGCCCAATAGGAGGCGGCCGAATGGGAGGCCTGGCGAAGACGCCTCCGGGAAGGCCTTGGCCAGCCCGCAGGCAGCGCCGCGCCAGCCCCACTCCGCACAAACCCTCGGACACAGCTTGAAGCTGAGGCCGCTCTCCCAGCAAAACCGGTCTTTCCAGCGGAGCGCTCCAGCGATCATGGCGATCCAGCTGTGCGCAAGCCAGACACAGTAGCCCCCACCGCCCCAGCCTCGTGCCCCTTGCTGCTAGCCTTCCTGTCTCCATCTTCCCCAGCCTCACTTACTCGCTGAGCGCCTGGGGGTCCTTCTGCATCTGCTCCAGGATGAGCCGCATGGCCGGGTCGCTCATGATCTGCTGCACCTCGGGGTCGGCCATGGCCCGTCGCTTCACGTCTTCGGGGCTGTCGTGGCGGTTGTACTGGGCCATCACACAGCGCTGGTAACCGTCCGCCGCCTCCTGCACCCCAGCAAAGCCAGAGAGGGGAGCATTAGCGCTGACCGCTTCACTGCTTCCACCAGGCCAGCTAACAGAGGGAACTGAGAAGGGGGGAGACAGTAGGCCAGACAAACAGGCAGAAGGAAGCAGGAGCGAACCAACACTGAAAAGATCCAAGGAGAAATGGGGGCAGGGAGAGCCCCCTGGTGGCCAGGAGCAGCCCCACCTTACAGCTGGAGTCCAGATCTAAGGCCTTCTGGTAGACGTCCATGGCTTTCGTGTAGTCCTTCATGGCCTCCAGCGCAGCTGCCTTCCGGGTGTAGCCCTTGACTACAGGGAAGTGGGAAAGGTGAGGCGTCATCAGAATGGGGCTTTGCAGGCTCCCATGCCCACCTTGCCCTGGGGAACCTCAGTATCTGTCAGGCCTGCGGATGCTAGCTCCCAACCCCCTGCCCCGGGGCGCAGGCAGGCAAGCATGTCCTTTCCCGCTCTCCATCTCTGCGCCAGGGTCACGGGCGGGGGCGGCAGTGGAAAAGCACTTACTGAAGGTCGGTTCCAGCTGGATACACTCCTCACAGTCCTGGAAAGAGAGAGAAGAGGAGAAAGTGAGGCTTGCTCCTTCCAACGAGCTTTTTCAAGGCAGAGGGATCACTCAGAACAGCCGACCACACACGCCGCCCAGACCCACGACAGTGTCGTCTCGCTTCCCGAGCTTGTTAACCTGGACCCCCAGGCCCTTTCACAGAAGGTCCAGCAGAGGATAGAAAAGCAAGTCAAGTGAAACCACGAGGGTCGACAAATCCCGACTATGGACCACCCCAAGGAAGACAAGGAGCCCGGACTCTTCAAAAAGGTGACATTATGCAAAATCCTGCCAACAATGGGGAAACTTCTAGTCTGAGAGAGAAACACGCGTGGAACCAGATGAAAACATGGGCCTCAATCACGACAGCTTTAATGTGCAGTTTTGGCCAAGTGGGGAGATCTGAAGGGGCCCACAGCACCCAGCCTCCCGACCTTCATCCCGCTATTATCAGGTGCTTTAAAGACACCTCAGGAAAAGAGCACTCTAGAGCGGAGGCGTGGAGTGCCAAACGTATTCCACTTCCTTTCACAAACGGTCTGGCAAAAACTCGTCCACGCCGATCAAAGAGGTGGAGGACGCACAGGTGCTTGGGTATTTTTGTTTGAAGTGCTTATGAAATGGGAAATTCTGGGGAAAAAAATGCCATACACTATCGTTTCACACCCAGGCCCACGTCCACCTTTTCTGTCATAAAGCCAGCCCAGAAATGGTCCGGCTCATAGCTGGGGAAGCAGCGCTCTCCCTCATAGGTGGCCACCTGGCGAAACAACCTGGCTCTGATGTCGCCCTTATGCCACAGCAGTGACATCTCTAAAAACCAGACAAGGGCCCAGAACACAGTGGCATCAACAACAAAAACTATCACGGACGCAGGTATTGGGGGTCTCCGCACAAGTCACATTTTGTCACCTTACAGTAGTAAGGTGCTCTGGACTTGGGGCACCTGGGTCCTGGTCTCCAGCGCATACAGCTTCCTGCTCCAAGGGGCGTCTGCTTCTCCCTCTGCTCCTCCTGCCACACATGTTCTCTCTCCACCCCTCCCATGTAAATAAAATCTAATTTATTCATATATTTGAGAGGTAGGAAGAGAATGCAACTGAGGAGAATCAAGGGGAGAGGGAGAAGCAAATACCCCGCTGAACTGGGAACCTGACATGGGGCTCGATCCCAAGACCTGGGGATCATGACCTGAGCTGAAGGCAGATGCTTAACCATCTGAGCCACCCGGCACTCAAATATAAAAACAAGATCTTTAACCCAAAAAGGAAAAAAAAAAAAAAAAAAAAAAAAAGAGGTGCTCCAAGCTTGGACAACATTTTAAAAATCACCTGGAGAACAGTTTAAAACTCACCAACAGGGGCTGTCCAGTGCCCCTGTCCAGTTCGTCCAGGCTGTCCAGTTCGTCCAGAGAGTGGGGACAAACCCCCTTCCCGGTGCAGAAAGAACCACACCTGACCACGCTCAGCGAGACCGAGAACAGCACACGGGCTAACTGACCTCATCAAGAAGTCAGGGCAGATGATAAAGCCACTGTGGGAAACAATACTGCGGTCCCCCAAAGAATATATAAATAAAAATAATTAAAAAAAAAATCCAAATCTTGAACCACTCAGTGACACAGCACTTCACCCCCAAAGAACTGAAGCTGAGGCCCCAACAGGCACTGCATGGCCCCAGCCATGGTTGCAGGACCCCAGTAGCCACAAGGGGGAAACTGCCACTGAGTCCACCAACGGAGCACAGAGGAGGGACAGCAGGGGGGCGGGTCTGTGCAACGAACAGCTGAGTGCTCAGAAGGAAGACGACGCGGACCTCGGCTACCACAGGACCTTGAAGACACGGTGCTCGTGGAATGAGCCTGACACGAAAGCACATGCACTGGACGGTCCCACTTCCAGAAGGTTCCTAGAGGGGTCAGCTTCACAGAGACAGAGCAGAACAGTGGCTGTTCTGTCCCGGGGGCCGAGGGAGAGGGAACGGGGAGTTAGTGCAGAAAGGATGCGGTTCCAGTTTGGGAAGATGACGAGGTTCCGGAGGTGCACAGTGCGGAGGGCTGTGCGCAGTGCGAACATGCTGGGTACCACGGCCGTGCACGCTGAGCAGCTCAGGATAGAGAAGAGGGGGATCACGAAGGAAGCAGCAGCTAGCATCAGAGAAGGTGGAAAAGGATCCACTTTTCTTTTAAAGATTTTTTTTGAGAGCAAATGAGTGAAGGAGTGTACACACCCGGGGGAGGAGCGGGTGGGAAGGGCAGAGGGGGACGCAGGCTCCACGCTGAGCAGGGAGCCCGCCCGGGGCTCCATCCCAGGACCCTGGGATCGTGACCTGAGTGAAGCCACAAGCTTTATCTGATGGAGCCCCCCAGGCTCCCCCAGGATCCACTTTTCCAAATGCTCCCAATCACTAATGTAGCTTCAAGGGCCAGGACAGAGCAGACTTCGATCCCGCATTTTACAAACATCGCACATACCCCACCACCCTGACTCTAAGATCAAGGGAAGAGCCTCCAGTGGGTATTGATGACAACGCGGGAAGCGGGAAGCCCGCGCTCCTCACGCGCAGGCGAATCAGACGCGGCCACTCTGCGTCCCCACTTGCCCACCTTGAGCGCCAGCTGGAACTCCAGGAGTTTGGTGTAGCAGGCGGCTCGATTGCTGTACAATTTGGCATCTTTTGGATTCCGCTTGATGGCTTCTGTGTAATGCTTCATGGCCTGGGGATAGTCCCCTGAATAAGAAAAAGAAACTTTTTTAGGAAGCAAAAAGCACCCCCCCCAACACACACACCAGGGACTACGGCGCACAGGCAGCCAGGGCAGGGGACAGGCCTGCACAGCTCTCATCCAAATGCTCCCTCGCCTGAGCTGTACCGCACCTTTCTGAAAACATTCATTGCCTTTGTTCTTCTCCTCCAAGGCCAGGTCAGGGTTTATGTAAGCCAGCCGCTCTTGCTCCTTCAGAATTTTCTCCGCCTAAGAAAAGATAATCCTTTGGATAATCATTTTAATTCTCACGAATATAAATACTGCACTAAAAAAGTCCTGATTTGGACTCTGATTTCCAAAAAGTACCATGGGCAACATTTTAGTTTTTGTTCAAAAAGCATGCAAGTCTTATCTCGGGGTTGAGTTCATGCCCCACACAGGGTGCAGACATTACTTAAAAAATGACACATTCCTCATTATCAAGGAACACTGTGGAGTGCCTGGGTAGCTCATTGGGTTAAACGTCCAACTGTTTTGGTTTCGGCTTAGACTGGGCTGGAGCCTGAAGAGTCTCTCTATTCACCTCTGACCCTCCGTCAAAACAAACAAACAAAACAAACAAACAAACAAACAAAAAAACCAAAATAAAACAAAACCAACCCCATACAAAACACAACAAAAAAGACAAGCAAGACAATAAAAATAATCCATGTGTCCAAAACAAAATTTTCTGACCATTCTTGGGGCGCCTGGGTGGCTCAGTCGGTTAAGTGTCTGACTTTGTTCAAGTCATGATCCCAGAGTTTTGGGACTGAGCCCTGCATGGGGCTGCTTCTCCCTCTTCCTCGGCCCCTTTTCCCATTCATGTGTGCAGAAGCACTCTCCCAAATAAATGACATCATTTTTTTTTTTTTTTAAAGATTTTACTTACTTATTTAGCAGAGAGAGAGATCACAAGTAGGCAGAGAGGCAGACAGAAAGAGAGGAGGGGAAGCAGACTCCCCGATGAGAAGAGCCCAATGCGGGGCTCGATCCCAGGACCCTGAGATCATGACCTGAGCTGAAGGCAGAGGCTTAACCCACTGAGCCACCCAGGCGCCCCCCAAAAAAATGATACTTAAAAAAAAAAAAAAAAAAAAAAAAATTCTGACCAATCTTTTCGTGAATAAAATCACCGCTCCCACCACACTTTATGACAACTGGCACACAACACACACTTTGGTTGTGTAAGGTTAAAAAAAAAAAAAAAAAAGTTAGAATAAGAACCATAACACTCAGTGCACTGACCCTCAGCGGAAGGTCAAAATCTTGGCCAGTAAAAAAGTACAGCAAACAACCCACTTTATTCCTTACTGCTGTCAAATGACAAGGACGTTATATAAAACTCTAGACCAAAAACACTACTTCCACAAACTTCAGGTTTGCTAACAAACAGCTGCAACTGTAAGAAGTAACAATTTGAGAGAAGGTCCTTGTTCTTTCCGTACCTACCTGCTGGCACTTCTTGAGCACATCTGGGGTTCTGTGTTCTGCCAAAGACTTGTTATAGAAATGGATGGCATCCTTGTACTTTTCTTCTTTGAAGTAGGAATTGCCAATTCGAGCGTAAGCTCTGACAAAAACAAGCAAGAGAAGAATTTGCTAAGGGCAGAGCAGGGCCAAGGTCAGCTCCTGCAGAGCAAAGACAGCGGCAACTAGGAACAAGGCCCCCATCACTGCTGGGACACTACACCCTCCAAACACCTTTTGTCTCGATGCCTGCGGCCTCCTCTCCAGGCCACTGTTAACAGAGCAGGTTGTGTGGCCAGCAACCCTCCTCCCCATGCAGGAACATTTAAGTCTCGGCCATCGACCCCTCCACACCACGCGAGGCACAGCCGAAGGGCGCGCGTACTTGGCAATCTGTCGATAGTCTTCTCGGTTTTCGCGCCCCACTTCGATGGCCTTCTCACAAAGCTCCCGGCATTTACTGTAGTCACCCTTCTCGAAGTACACAGCTGCCAGGCAGGACGGTTAAGGAAGAGTCAGTCCTGGTCTCTCCCCAGGACCGCCGACGACGCGCCTACCCCTCGGCCTGGGCCTCACCTGCTTGGTTGGTCATGTACGTCATGTTGGTGGGGTCCAGGTCCTTGGCTCTGTCGTAGTGCTTCAGGGCTGTGTCGAAGTCTTTCTTCTTGTAGGCCTCATTCCCCAGCTCCTTCTCTTTCAGCGCCTAGATGGAAGCGTGGAAGGAGTACTGAGCAAATCAAACCCAGATGGCAAAGAGAGCAAGAGCCTGGGACCTATCCCCGGTCCCGCACAGCACGTACAACAAACCAGTCTCCACATTTGCTGGCCTCTCCTCAACCAGCTACGGACTGAGAAGGGAAGGGCTAACTGCTGGAACAGAAAACTAAAAACTTTCATCTCCTGGGTGCCTGGGTGGCTCAGTGGGTTAAAGCCTCTGCCTTCGGCTCAGGTCATGATCCCAGGGTCCTGGGATCGAGCCCCACGCGGAGCCTGCTTCCCCCTCTCTCTCTGCCTGCCTCTCCGACTACTTGTGATCAGTCTGTCAAATAAATAAATAAAATCTTTAAAAAAACAAAACAAAACAAAAAAAAAAAAACTTTCATCTCCACTTCCTCTGAAACGCTCCTCTGAAATGCCCCCTTTTCCATCTACTCTCCTTGATGCTGTCGAAAAGCAGAGAGCTTCTCCAGGGGAGAGGAAACCCCTCCAGCCTGCACCAACCTCCAAGAGGACAGAAGCCCTGCACCCGGTTTTACTGCGAGAGGCTGCGCCAAGTCAGTTCCTGCTGCGCAGCCACCTTGGGGTCTCCACTGTGAGAGGACAGCAGCAAAGGGGCGAGGAGGGGACAAGAAGGGGCCGCCCAGGGGCCGGGGGTCTTCAGCAAACAGCAGCAGAGGGTTAGGGAGAGGACGAGAAGGGGCTGCCCACCCAAGGGCACAGGTCTTCAGAGAACAGCGCGCTACCACTCGCATCACGGGGCCCTTTTCCAGCTCTGAGACACCCTGAACAACGAATGCGTACCCAACTGAAGGTGCTAAATCTGGAAACAATCTGCTGTTCCCATTTATAAGGAGGGAAATAAAATCGTGTAAGCACATGCCTCCCGCTCTGGAAGACTGTGTTGCTAATTGGACAACTTTCAACTACACGCCCATCCACCAGAACACAGGAGCCTCAGTCAGATGCATAGACATTCCTCGACCCCAGGGGGACAAGGGTCGCACACACAACTCTACCGGCCTGCCCTGACCAGCACCCGGGCCGCTAGCCCGAGATCCCCCATGCTTATGAGATGGCTTGGCAAGTCAACCTTTTTACACACTGACCGTTCCCATGACGACGGCGACCAGACGCTCAATAACTGTTAGAGCCGCCCCAACCCACCGCGCTCCCGCTGGCGGGGACTGCCAGCTGACTAGCCTGTTTAGGAATGTTGACAGTAAGGAGAAAAAACGAGACCTGCTTCTTGTTCTCTGGGAGATCTTCTTCCATCGGCTCTGGCTTGGTGTCCTTCTTGGGAGGAGGAGGTGGGGGAGGCGTTCCCACTTCCTCCTCCTCGTCCATACTGCCCAGGTCCACTCCCAGCAGGACGCTGAGAGTGGTCATGATCCGGGGATCTTGCAGTTTCCTAGCGTTGATTTAAAAAAAAAAAAAAAAAGAAAAGAAAAGAAAAGAAAAAGAAAAAAAGAAAAGAAAACGCAGTTATTCTTCCCTGCAACTGATTTTAAACCCCCACTGACTGCTAAGCCTCAAATCACTGTATACGAGAGCATCTCCTCCACAGAAAAACTGCTAGGTTGTGCTCTGGCCACAAGCCACCCCTGGGGATACCCCACCCTCCAATAATCCGCCTAAGACGAGGTACCAGCCCTCAAACTTATTTCTTGAAGGCAGCAGATACACAGAGCACTGAGCTACAGGTATACTCCATCTCATCTCAGGAGTCACAGACACCAGCCTGACTTAGGAAATACAGCTTTTTACACCGGACACTCATCTCAACCAGCAGTTCCCGCTCCAGTGTGCCGAGAGACAGCATCTGGTGCGCACGGGAAGGACAGGGTTGGTACCAGATCAGAATTACAGTAAAACAGTGAAGGCGGATGGAGACTTAGAAAAGAAAATTCCAAATTATTCTGATACATGTACCCCTTGACCCTTTCCAGAAGTAAAAAACAACAAACCAACGAATACCTACTGCTTATTAGAGAAAAAAGAACAGCAGAACCCCTGCTGTCTGAAAGAGGGGCGCTCTCCCCCTCTGTGCCCTGCCATAACATTCCAGGACAAAACACAATGTTCACGTCCATTTCCGGAGGCAAACCACACTGCCTTGACTTACGTGCCCAGATCGGACGGCTTATTTCGTAGCTGCTCTATCAGCTCCCTGTAGGTGGGATCAGCGAGCAGCGTCCTGGTCCTGGGATCATTCTCCAACTTCTGGTACAGATTAGGCATGTTGAAAGGGTTCATGAACTTCCGCTCTGTTCCAAACAAAGGAAAGCACGTTATAGAAATCGGTTTGAGCCACGACGCCCCTGTAGCCTCTGAGCCTGATGTACATGGGGAACCTCAAAGTTAACCCTGTTAAAAAAGAAAAAGAAGGGCGCCTGGGTGGCTCAGAGGGTTAAGGCTCTGCCTTCGGCTCAGGTCATGACCTCAAGGTCCTGTTATTGAGCCCCGCATCGGGCTCTCTGTCCAGCGGGGAGCCTGCTTCCCTCTCTCTCTCTGCCCGCCTCTCTGCCTACTTGTGATCTCTATCAAATAAATAAATAAAATCTTAAAAAAAAGAAAACGAACCAACAGCGCACTGGCGCCTACCTGCCAGCCGGGCCTCCATGTTCTGTAAGCCCTCTCTGAGCTGAGGATTATTTGGTTCATGTTTTAAACCCTCTTCGTAGGTTCGCTTGGCTTCTTCAAATCGGTTTAAGAACTCAAGAGCCGCTGCTTTCCGCGAATAGCCCTTAAACCAGCAAAAAAGGACACAAACAAAATAAAGGCCACCTAGGGACAAATCCATAAGATGAACTCCGAAGAACGTGTTCTACATTTCACAGGACAAATGGGCGTTCGCGCCACGGCCGAACAGCAGCAGCAGCAGCGCGCGCCGCCAAAGAGACTGAGAACGACGACTGCAGCCACATATCGAAGACGCCCCCTCCCCACCGTGGCTTCTCTCAGGACCCTGGCCGGTGCTCGCTTCTCTCTCAGCAGCACACGCGGTAAGACCCGGCCCAACAACGGACGCGATCTCCGACGTGGCAGCCTGTGCCGTCAGCGTGAGGCACACGCGCAGACGGGGAGGACGACGCCATCCGTCCACAGCGACACACAACTGGCCGGGTCAGGAGGGCCCCGTGTGTAAACCCAGCACACCGGAGAGCCCAGCGCGCCCACAGCTTACCTTGGCCCAGTCAGGCTTCAAGTCCACGGTCTTGCAGCCATCCTCATAGGCTTTCTGGTAGTCGCCCTTCTTGGCGTAGGCCGCCGAGCGGTTGCTGTAGAGCACGTGGTTCTTGGGGTCTAACTTAATGGCCTCCGAGTAGCACTGGAGCGCGTCATCGATGTTGCCCGCACTCAGGGCCTTATTGCCCTTCTCTTTCAGCTCATTTACCTGAGGGCGAAAAACAGCCAGTGTAGTTTTTCTCTCCATTAACACACTTGCTTGGTCCCAATTTTCTAAGTGTCGCTTCTACTTGTCTTCAGTTATCATGACAAAAGAGTTAATTTACAGACAGAAAGAAAGAACCCATTAATGAATTCATTTACCATCTCCCACACCTTTTGGAACCAACCAGAAAACAGTAAGTAACCAGGAAAAAAAAAGCCTGACTCTGCTCTCCACTGGCTCCAGTGTGAACTGGAATTCCAGCCACTCTCCCAAAATCTCTACTTAGGGCTGATGAAGGACACACTCACGAGGTCCTTTCATGGAAAAACAAATTCATTTGCTTACACCGCCAAGAAGCCCAAATGATAAACCAAACACTGGGGCCACACTGCTCCTCACAGAAGGAGGATTCACGAAGGAATAGAAGGGAGTGTGTCCGGACACATGCTCCCAACCTACAGGCTTCCCGCCCGCTTCTCTGGGAGCACCAAGACGCTCACCCACCATCACGGAAGACTCTTTCCATTCAGAGGTGTGGTGACGTGTCACGGCATGGCAGATCACTGCTCTGTCCTTAGTAAAGAGCTAGACCCTCAATTCAGTTTTTGCCCCATTCAAATGTTATACAAAGTATGCAAGAAAATGAAAACACTGCTTGTGGTTTAATCTCTCATCCTTTCAAATATTCAAAACATGGTCCTAAATTAGAGGGCTTCTCCTAATGAAGGATGCCCTACAGGATCTCATCTCAATGCAAACACATTTGGTGAGATCAAGCATGCATTCTAGTTACGAATCATTCTCTGTCCTCCGGCTATGACCTAAAACATACAGATGCAAGCGACTCTGGAACCCTGAGGCACACCAACCAGGCACGTTCCACCCATTAACCAGATATGTTGGACTACCTTGAGAAAAAAAGTAAAAAAAAGACTGCCAGGGGTGCCTGGGTGGCTCAGTGGATTAAGCCTCCGCCTTCAGCTCAGATCCTGGGATGAGCACCACATCTGGCTCTCCGCTCCGCAGGGAGCCTGCTTCCCCCTCTCTCTCTGCCTGCCTGCCTACTTGTGATCTCTGTCAAGTAAATAAAATCTTAAAAAAAAAAAAATTAAAAATTTTAAAAATGGAAAAAAGAAAGGAAAAGACCGCCAAATCTAGCAAAGGATAAAAATCTTAGGGGCGCCTGGGTGGCTCAGTGGGTTAAGCCTCTGCCTTCGGCTCAGGTCACGATCCCAGGGTCCTGAGATCGAGCCCCGCATCGGGCTCTCTGCTCAGCAGGAAGCCTGCTTCCCCTCCTCTCTCTCTCTCTCTCTCTCTCTCTCTCTCTCTCGGCCTGCCTCTGTGCCTACTTGTGATCTCTCTGTCGAATAAATAAATAAAATCTTAAAAAAAAAAAAAATCTTAGAACCCAGGGGGTGCCTGGGTGACTCAGTGGGTTAAGCCTCTGCTTTCGGCTTGGGTCATGATCTCAGGGGTCCTGGGATCGAGCCCCACATCAAGCTCTCTGCTCAGCAGGGAGCCTGCTTCTCCCTCTCTCTGCCTGCTGCTCTGCCTACTTGTGATATCTCTCCCTATCAAATAAATAAATAAAATCTTAAAAAAAAAAACAAACTTAGAACCCAGGAAGGACACCACAAAGTAAAAAGTTAAAAACTCAGCTAACATCGTGATGCAGCTGAGAACAGCTCCATGAAATCCTTGCCTATCCTACAAAACATCACTTGCCAAACTGAGTGCTGACCCACAGTAGGTATGGAAATCAAGTCTGTAGGTCATGACCAGCACTTAACAGTAGAATAGAAAATACCAGCCCAGGGGCGCGTGGGTGGCTCAGTGGGTTAAAGCCCCTGCCTTCAGCTCAGGTCATGATCTCGGGGTCCTGGGATCAAGCCCCACATAGGGCTCTCTGCTCAGCGGGGAGCCTCCTTCTCCCTCTCTGCCTGCCTCTCTGCCTATTTGTGCTCTCTGTCAAATAAATAAAAAAAATCTTAAAAAAAAAAAAAAAAAAAAAAAAGGAAAGAAAAGAAAATACCAGCCCAGAATGCACATAATAGCAAGCACTTTTTTTTTTTTTTTTTTAAGATTTTATTTATTTGACAGAAAGAGACAGCAAGAGCAGAAACACAAGCATGGGGTGTGGGAGAGGGAGAAACAGACTTCCTGCGGAACAGGGAGCCCAAGGTGGGGCTCGATCCCAGGACCCTGGGATCATGACCTAAGCCAAAGGCAGACAGTTAACAACTGAGCCATCCAGGCGCTATTTTGTTAAGTGTGTTACACAGCTGTATCTCTGCACTGGGTCTAAGATAAAAAGTACTTTACCTTGGGATTTATTTGAAAAGTACTAAGAAAAAAACATGGACAGTCCAATCTGTCCAACTTCAATGCTTCCAAAAACTGGAATACAGATCTCCCAGTTGCAGATAAAAAGCAAAGGCAGAGAAATCACATGGCGAATGAGTTCAGGAGTAGGTTGGGACACACCTGGAGTTAAAATGCCAGTCGCTGGTGGTGGCAAACGTCACGGCCCTGAGTTTCGTCATTCATTCACAGTGTACCTGCACATCTGCTCCATCTACAATGGGCACATCAACTTTAAAAAAGTTTTTTTTTTTTCCTATTTTGATAATGGAGGAGCAAACGCCTTTCTTAAGGTCCAAGTACTGTGTTTCTCTAGCGATCTTTTTTTTTTTCCTCCATCGTAGCTTATTTAATCCCAGCTGCAATTTAATTTTCCCGAGTGAGCAAAAAACTTATTCATCCCTCCATTTCCACTGTTTTACTAAAGAGGCTCTAGATTTGATCAAAGCACCAATGACTATACCTGAAGAAAGCCAACACTAGGCTTTGCAGATCACACTGAAAACAAGGGGCCGATTTTCTCCCCCCTGCTGAACCGCTACACTTCAATGATAGTGTCCGACTGCGGAAAAAATCTCTCCGGGCCGTTCACAATCTCCAGGCCGCAGAGGATATAGTGAAGCGGCTGAAACCAACCAGCAGCAGCTACAAACTCGGTCCCTAAAAACGCTGAGCCGAGACAAATAACTTACTTCTTGCTGCTTATCTACATAGCCTAGATTTTCTACAGCGACCGATTCCCCCTTGTGTCATCAGAAGCCAACCTTCCAGAAATATGTCTTCAGTTATTCTCCAATCACATACACACAAAACCGAAAAGAAAGGAGGGAGGGGCGGCACACACATCTGTAAAACACTGGCAGAGATGGAAGCCGCTCCAAGGACTTTGGCGGCACCATCCCTTTCCTGCATCAGGCAGAGAGGCCGGCCCGCCGCTCATCAAACCTTCACTCTCCGCTCTTCCATCCCGGCCCTTCCAGATGGAGAAGAGTAGTATTTCCCCCAGCTGGCCACTTCCAGCGTATTTCCGTCCCCGTATTCCTTCTCAAGTTAACTGTGTCCAAGTCCCGGTGGCTTCTCGTCGGCAGTGCCCGCTCTCCCACCCGGCGAGTACCCCGGTGTGGACGCGGAGCCCCTGACGCCTCTCCCGAAGCCCCTCGCCCACCTCCATCCCTCCCAGCGTCCCCAGCATGTCCCCCCCCGCCCCCTCCGCTGAGCCGAGAGCCACCTCCCGGGAGGCCTCCGGGCCCAGCCAGCCACGGCCTCTCTTCCCGCCGCGGGCCGGACTTAGGCCGAAGTGTCGCCGGCCTGCCGGCCCTCCTCGCAGAGCCGGCAGGTGACGGACGCTGAGTGGACCCGGCGCTCCCCGCGGCCCGCCTCGCCACACTGCTCACCTCCCGCCCGGTGGGCCGCGGCCCTCACGCCCTCGCCGCGGCTGCTGCTCGGCCGACCCCGGACCGCCGCCCCGACCGGCGCCCGCCCCGCCCCGCTCCTCCACCCGCGGCACGGCCTCGGCCGGTGTCCGAGGGGCCCCAGGGCCTTGGCCCGCCCCTCCCCCTTCACCTGCTCCATAGCCCGGCCCGGAACCCCGTTGAATCGACTCCGTCCGCTCCGCGTTCCCAACCGCACGCGCCGCCTTCTGGAACCTACTAGAAGCTGCCGGGACCCCCGGATCCCGCCTCTTCCTCGCCTGCTCACTGGTTACGCTCCCCGAGGGGGCTTTATGTGCTTCCCTACTATTGGCTTGAAGTCTAGCCCATCATCTTTGCTTCTCTGTCATTGGGCAGTTGAGAGTAATCCCTCAGCCTTGCCTCCCCCGCGCCTTCGGATTGGACTCTTCCCGGCAGGCCCCGCCCACCCCAGGTTCTACGATTGGAGGGAGGGGCGAGCTTATGCGACAGGGACTGGCCGCTTGGTCCGTCAATCGTGCCTGCTCTGGCCGGGCCCATTGGTCCCGTTCTTTCTGGAAATTTCCACCTCTCCCATTGGGCTGACTGACTCCATGATCGCACCGCCCTCAGATTAAATAAAGATGCCGATTGGGCGGAGAATCACCGCCACTTTGCGCTGATAGGTTTAAGTGGCAGCCCGTCTAATGGCAGTGGAAGGGGTTTTGTCTCTGCAGTGGCTTATGGGAGTTCACGGCCAGAGTCGCTCTCTGCCGCGGTGGCCGCGGTGGCCGTCGGTGCCCCGGCCTACGGGCCGCTTCCAGCCTCCGTGGGCCGCGAGTCCTGCCCTGACGACTCGCTCCTCTGCGGCGGCGCAGAGCCGCTCGGGGGTCCCAGCCGGTGGGGGTGACGTCTGGGTGGACCTCGGGAGAGCGCCCTGGCCGGGACGGCCCCAGAGCCCGCTTTCAGGCGCCGAGTAGCCCGGAAGAGCGAAGGAGCTGGGGTTTGGGTGGGACAGCCCGGGTTCTCTCCCCGGGTCCCTTCGGTGGGGACGCATCCATCAAGTTCTGTGTGACCCGCTAGTGTCACGGGTTTGGTCGTTTAGGGCCGTGGGAGGTTTCCCTTCATGCAGTCGCGTCTTTAGCGCTCGGTGAGCGGGAGCTGCCGCCCTTATTCGGAGGTGCAGGGGGACGGGGAACAAAGACGAGTGAGGTGCTTGCCCACCTGCTGGCGGCGGCGGCAGCCTGGTTGGGCCTCGCACGTGCGATAGCGCCCGGGGATGCGGAAGGGCTGAGGGCTTGGAAGAGAGAGGCTGCTTTTCCTCCTGGACCGGTGGGTGCTTCATGGAACAAAGAAGCCGCATGCCAGGTCTGGAGAGGGTTTGGATGAGGGTCTTGGGGAGTGCTGTCCTTGCCATCCTCCCACTGGGTCATGCCGTCCCTGCCCAGGGTTTTAAGTGCCCACTGCTTGGCAGTAGCTCGTGTCCACAGCTTCCTCTTCTAGCCCCGCTGTCCCTGATCCTTTCTCAACACTGCCACCAGAGCTACTGCACATCCACATCCCTTGCTTAAAGCTCTGGGAGGCTTTAGATTGGGGCTCAGGGCCCGTCTTCTCTGGCAGTCCCACTTAATACGGCCTTTTTCCCTGTCCTCCGTCTTCATGGAATTCTAGCCCGCTGACCTCTCTGTTCATTACACTAGGTGGGCTCCTTCCCTTTGGGCCTGCCTACAAATTGGTCCCTCTGCTGGCGTCCCCCTTCCACCAACTCTGCCAGGTTAATTCGGTCTTTTCAGGCTAAGATGAGCAGTCAGGGTTCTTTAACAGTCTCAGTCCAACAAGGACACTAAGTTCTGCTTGTTACTTGCTTTTACTGCACTGTTGGCTATGTGTGTGTCCAGTCACAAATTAAACCAGCAACTTGGATGTCATTCCCACCTTTTGTTAGGACACAGGGACCTCATGTCTGTTTTCCTTTGTGCCTTCCAGGAGCCTTGCACAGAGTCTGGCACATAGTAGGTGTTCATTAATCCATCGAGTATAATCGAATGTGTCATGCGATTGTGGGCTTTGGAGAAAATGCTGTGAACAAACCTGACAGAAGTCACTTGGTGCTCATTCTAGTGACAGACACACCAAAAAAGCTTATAGCATATTATATCTGCCTAAGTGCAGTGGGGAAAAATGAAGCAGAGAAAGGATTAAGGAGCCTTGGGCGAGGAGGATGGTGTTGCATTTTTAATAAGATGGCTTAGGCAAATCTCAGAAGCTAAGATCTGAGCAAAGACCTGAGGAAGTAAGGGAGTGAGATGAATGGAAATTAATGGGGAAGACCCATGAACTTGGAACAACACATGCAAAGGTCCTGGGGCGGGAGCTGCATTGGGGTGGCCAGGATAGTGGGAGCAGGGAGGGAGTTGGAGAGCAGGGCCAAGAGGAAGCAGGAGCCGGGTCCTGTGGGCCGAGAGGCCGTTGTTTTCATGCCAGCACGATTTGAACAGAAAAGGGACATGATCTGACACAGTTTTATCAGGACTCCTCTGGCTGCAGTGTAGGTGACCTCTCAGGACACTATTGCCATGCTCCAGGAGAGTGGTAACAATGCTGTGGGCCAGAGTGGAACCGGAGGAGGGGTGAGAACAGTTGGGTTCCAACTTTTGGAGAAGCCAACAGCATCTATTGATGGGTTGAACTCAAGAAGGAAGAAAGGTGATTTTAGCATCTTACTTTTGGCATCTTACTCGTCTGCTGAATTCCGCGTGCTGGCAAGACCTTTCATTTCTTCTTGGCTCTGTCTCCAGACCACTACGCTCTTGACTGCCCCCCAGAGGAGCTCCTCCGCCATCTCCCCACGCTTCTCTCCAGGCTTCTTTCCCATTCCCCCTTGTCTGTAACCTGGTTTCATCATCACTGACATCTTTTATATAGTCCTGGTACGTGTGGCACCCTACTCTGGGTGCAGCGGCTCGACGAGAACAAAACAGCTCACAAAGGCAGTTTCTGCTTTGTGGATCTTATCTTCTAGTGGGAGAGATGATTGTTAGACTCATCAGCTCTGTGACTCCAGGCAACCTGCTTAACATCTCTGTTTCTTTTGTTTCCATTTTAAAATGTGGGTGAAACAGTTTTTTTAAAAATATATTTTATTTATTTATTTGACAGACAGAGATCACAAGTAGGCAGAGAGGCAGGCAGAGAGAGAGGAGGAAGCAGGCTCCCCGCTGAGCAGAGAGCCTGATGCAGGGCTCGATCCCAGGACCCTGGGATCATGACCTGAGCCGAAGGAAGAGGCTTTAACCCACTGAGCCACCCAGGCGCCCCGGTGAAACAGTTTTGATGTCAGAGTAGTCGTGAGGATTAAATTGTTTGGTATTTGTAATGCTCGTAGAACACTGCCTACTACAGAGAAAACATTGTATGCATTTGTTAAATAAAAACATACAGAAATGAAAATAGTGGTGAGTGCTATTTAAAAAAAAAAAAGGCCGAAGGTAAGGGGTAAAGGGGAAGCAGGGAAGGAAGGAGCTCCTGCAGGTGGGTGGTTAGTGAAGACCCCTGAGACCTGGAATGACAAGAAGCCAGCCAAGGACAGGGCTCCAGACAGGACAACAGAAAGTGCAAAGGCCCTGAGGATAAAACAAGCTTGAAATTTTCAAGGAACCCAAAGAAGGCTCTTCTATGCTCCGGGGTCCTTGCTTATAAATGGGGATGAAGTGCCCATGACTTCTCAAGGTTACTATGAGACTTGAACAAAATCACCCATCTTCAAGTCTCTTCAGACCCAAAACATAA
Source organism: Enhydra lutris kenyoni (assembly GCF_002288905.1). Taxonomy (NCBI): domain Eukaryota; kingdom Metazoa; phylum Chordata; class Mammalia; order Carnivora; family Mustelidae; genus Enhydra; species Enhydra lutris. Next base: position 7,939,208 of record NW_019154106.1, read on the forward strand.
AATTTGGAAAGCCCCCTCTGAGGAAAGAAAACTACAAGAGATGGGAATCAGGGACCCCTAAAGCTTATTCAGGGTCACAGTAAAGCCCCTCTGACATTCAGAAATGTTAACTCTTTTTTTTTTTAAAGATTTTATTTATTTATTTGACAGATAGAGATCACAGTAGGCAGAGAGGCAGTCAGAGAGAGAGAGAGGAGAAAGCAGGCTCCCCGCTGAGCAGAGAGCCCAATGCGGGGCTCGATCCCAGGACCCCGGGAACACTACCCGAGCCGAAGGCAGAGGCTTTAACCCACTGAGCCACCCAGGTGCCCCCAGAAATGATAACTCTTAACACTTTTCACCAACTTGGGCTTTCAAACCTTTTGGTGGACTCAGAGAGCCCTCTGGAATCGGATGGGGAGGAGATGACGGTAGCCGGCCAGTGTCCCCCTCCCCAGAGCCCTGGAACACCAGCAGAGGCGCTGCCACAGAAGGGTGCCCTGGCCTTGTATTACCCGACCGTTCCAGAATGATTCATGCTGCTATTTTGGGGCTGCCGCTCTCAAGGGTGGGGAGCAAGATGGTGGAGGCTGTATTCAGAGTCAGACTGAGGTCACAGATCTGGAGCGGATGAGAGACTGAAGGAGTAAATGTGTGTGTCCCCCACAGAGCAAACCCCAGGTTTTAAAGTTCACCCTATATGAGAAAAAGGAAAACAGCTGGAGCTCAGGAGACTCAGGGCGGGAGAGTGGAGGATGGATTAGGAGGGAGTGGTGGCAGCTCAGAACTCGGGGGTCTGTGGAACATGGAATTTTGTGCCAGTAAGAATGTTCCCTTTTGGAGTGGGACTTTTAAGACAGCCTGATTTTCCTTCTGCAAGTGATAGTAAAGTTCCATCCCGGGTTCTGGAAAATTCCTAAAGAGTGTTTTCATTCCCACTTACCTGAGGGATTCTAACTGCCTGCTCTCCTGCTGAGGTAGACTCCAAATGCTGATTAGCAGGGAAAGCATGGGGGTTAGTAATGGGTCGTCGTGTTCTCTTCCATTCAGAGAACCTGTACGGAGGGCCAGGCACTGTGCCAGATGCTTCAAGAAATAAAATGATGGTAATTATTACCTGATAATTATTCATTTGAGAGCTCCAGAGCCTGGCCTGGGACCTTGCTCTCCACATTCCCTCCCAGGGTGATCTCAGTCTCGTTGCTATAAATACCACCTCAGATGACTCCCACGTTTTTATCTCCAGCCCAGCTCTTGCTCCTGGGTTCCAGACTTCTCTACCCAGCTGTCTCCTTGATGTCTCCACTTGGATCGCTAATGGACTTCCCAGTAGTCTCCCCTCAAACTCTTCCTCCCTTGACTTCCTTCCCATCAGTGGCCTCCTTATTCTTGGACGGGTTCAGGCTGAAAACTTTGGGGGTGTCCTTCACCCCTCTCTTTCACAACCATGTGTAGTCTGCCAGCAAATTCTGCCAGCTAGACACAAACACATGAACTCTCCAGCCATCTTCTAGCTTTGACCGGGAAACTTTGAGTTGGTAGGTGACCAGAGGCAGAGGGGACAAACTCAGCAAGATGCTTGTGAAGACTCCCAGCGTGTGCTCATAGGCCATATCCTATGAGAGGTGCAGTGTTGGGGTCGGGGTGAGAGGAGAGCATCTTTGGATTCAGGGGACCACTGAGGTGAGCCCAGTGAGGACATTGACAGCAGCTAAGGTGGTGGATTGGAACATTTCCTCAGGTCTAGGACACCACACGGGCCCCCCCACCCCCACCCCCATGATCTGAGATCACCTGGACGAGAATCCTAGTTGTAACCAGGGTAAGATTCCCTCACGGCTGGGTAGGATGGGGGCTTGGAGTCCAAATGAGTTGATCCCAAGCTTCTGGTTCTCAACCTGGCTGATTTTGCCCCCAGAGGACATTTGACAGCGCCTGGAGACATCCCAGCCAAGGTGAGGGAAGCTCTCTCGGGCCCCCCAGCCCAGCCTCATCTCCTGATACCACTGAGTGACCCGAGTCGAGGCCATATGGAACAAAATCACCCAGCTGAGCCCTGACCCACAAATCACGAGATTTAATCAAAGAGCTGTTGTCTTCAGCCATCAAAACAAGGTAGTTTGTTACACAGCAAGAGACAACAGACAACCAGAGGACTCACCCCCAGGGCTGTTCCCATGCTTTCCTCTTTCCTGCTGAGGCTAGAAATCCTGCTGGTATAGTGCTTGTCCCATCTACTTTACTCCAGCTCTGTCCCCCATGCCCATCTGAGTGCCATTGTGTCCAAGACTACCAAGAAGCACCGTTTAAAACTCAGCTGGCGGGTGCCTGGGTGGCTCAGTGGGTTAGAACCCCTGTCTTCAGCTCAGGTCATGATCCCAGGGTCCTGGGATCAAGTCCCGCATCGGGCTCTCTGCTCAGCCGGCGGGAGCCTGCTTCCCTCCCCCCACCTCTGCCTGCCTCTCTGCCTACTTGTGATCTCTGTCAAATAAATAAATAAAATCTTTAAAAAAATAAAATAAAACTCAGCTGCCCCTCACCCTTGACCGACACCCTCCAGAAGTGTATGGAACCGAACCGCCCCCGTGGCCCTGGGTGCTGCCTCCCCCTTTCCCTCCGCCTCCCTGTGCTTCTGCCTCTCCAGCCCTTCGAATTCATTCTCTCCGTGGCTCTAGGCCCTGCCTGAAATGACCTGTGCTTGCTGCCTTGTTTACCTTGTGTGTCTCACACACCAGAAGTTTCCACAGAGGCAGGGCCGGTGCTCTCTTCACTGCTGAGCACAGTCTGGGCTGGGGACATTGCTCACGCTTGTAAGCACGTGGCAAATGAGCAATAAAACCTGTGCCTCTTCTGCTCCCACTATGGGTCCCTCAGCCTCTCCCAGAGGGGCTCTCTGACCTTCTTTCTGTCCCCTGGACTTCTTCACCCCCGGTTCTGGTTTCCCTTCCCTGGGCCAAATGGTTGGTTTCCCCTCAGAGATAAATGTCACCAACCGCACCTTCTCCTTTCCACCACCTGTTTCTCGAAAACCACCACGTGGCGGAGAGGGTGATCGTGGGGGAAACAGGCCCTCGCACATCCGCTTGGTGGGAAGGTACACTTAGCCACATCTGTCTAAGGTGCAAAAAGCAACTCTGTTCTTCAGAATTTATCCCACAGCTAACCCCAGCCTGGTGGCACAAGGATGTTTGTCACAGCAAAAGGAGTGGCAACCATGTGCATCCATGGAGGATGCTGGGAAACACGATGCTGCCTCTCGCTCTGGACTGAATTGCGGGCCCCAGAGTCCTATGCTGAAGCCTTCAGTCCTCAGTGTGATGGCACCGGAGGTGGAGACTTCGGAAGGCAGTTCGGGTTGAGACGTGGCCATGAGGGTAGGGCCCTTGTGATGGGGTTAGTGCCCTGAAGACACACAGAGAGCTTGCGTTCTCTCTCTCTGCCATGGAAAGACAAGCCAGCAAGCTAGGCAAGAAGGCAGCCATCTATAAGGCAGGTCAAATGCCCTCCCTAGAACCTGAGAATGCCGGCACCTTAATCTTGGACTCTCAGACTCCACAGAAAATAAATTTCTGCTGTTTAAGCCAAAAAGGAAAAAGAAAGGAAAGGAAACTATGAACGCTGTCACCATAGAATGGAAATTCGTGGGTTTTTTTAGACTTTATTTATTTATTTTAGAGAGAGGGGAGAGAGAATGAGCAGGGGGAAGAACAGAGGGAGAAGCAGAACCCCCCCCCTCCCTGTGCAGGGAGCCAGATATGGGACTTGATCTCAGGACCCTGAGATCATGACCCGAGCAGAAGGCAGATGCTTAACCAACTGAGCCACCCAGGCTCAGAACGGAATATTTGGGAACCTTAAAAAGAAGGCTGGACCTGCCTTCGGCTCAGGTCATGATCCCAGGGTCCTGGGATTGAGCCCCACATTGGGCTCCCTGCTCAGCAGGAAGCCTGCTTCTCCCTCTCCCACTCCCCCTGCTTGTGTTCCCTCTCTCACTGTGTCTCTCTCTGTCAAATAAATTAAATCTTTTTTTTAAATAAAAAAATAAATAAAAAGAAGGCTCAGACTCTGGAAAACAGTATGGAGTTTCCTTAAAAAGTTAAAAATAGAGCTACACTGTAACCCAGCAATTGCACTACTGGGTATTTACCCAAAGGATACAAATGTAGGGATCCGAAGGGACACCTGCACTCCAATGTTTATAGCAGCAATGTCCACAATGGCCAAACTGTGGAAAGAGCCCATGTGTCCATCAACAGATAAATGGATAAAAATATGGTGTACACACACACACACAGGAATATTACTCAGCCATTAAAAAATGAAATCTTGCCATTTGCACCAACGTGGATGAAACTAGAGGGTATTATGGTAAGCAAAGTAAGTCAGTCAGAGAAAGACAGTATCATATGGATTCACTCATATGTGGAATTATTTTTAAAAGATTTTATTTATTTACTTGACAGAGACACAGGGAGAGAGGAGCAAAAGCAGAGGGAGCGGCAGAGGGAGAGGGAGAAGCAGGCTTCTGGTGGAAGGACCATAGAACCATGACCTGAGCCGAAAGCAGATGCTCAATGACGCACCCTTCGTATGTGGAATTTAAAAAACAAAATGGAGGATCATAGGGGAAGAGAGGGAAAAAGAAATTAGACAAAAAGAGAGAGAGAGAGAGAGAGAGAGAGAAACCATAAGAGACTCTTAACTCTAGGAAACAAACCGTTGCTGGCCGGGAGGTGAGTGGGAGTTGGGTGGCTGGGGGATGGGCATTAAGGAGGGCATGTCTTGGGATGAGCACTGGGTATTGTATGCAACTGGTGAATCATTGACCTCTACCTCTGAAACTATACACTGCATGTTAATTAATTGAGTTTAAATGTAATTTAATTTAATTTGAAAGAAAAGAAGGCTTGGGTAGATAATGACAGGGAAACATGCCCATGATGTCCTATGGAATGAAGAAAGTTAGCTGTGGAACGGTGTCTGTGGCCAAATCCTATTTTTGTAAAAAAGAAAGAAAGAAAGAAAGAAAGAAATTGTATGTGTATTTCTTCACTTATGATTATAAATGCTCGGGAAGAATCTAGAAGAATGCACAGCCAGTACCAAAACCGATGCATACTTCCGCGGATTAGGGCTGGGGAGAGGGTGTTGTATGAGATTGCCAGGACTGCTATACATAAATCCTAGGGAATCGGTGGCTTAAACAACAGAGATTTATTTTCTCACAGTTCTGCAAGTCCAAAATCAGGGTGTTGGCAGATCTAGTTTTCTCCAGGGCCTCTGGCCTTGGCTCGCAGATGGCTGCCTTCTCGCTGTGTCCTCACATGGTCTTTGTGCGTCTCTGCGTGTCCAACTTCCTTCTTACAAGGGCACCACTTAGACTGGTGAGGGCTCACCCTAACAGCCTCGTTTTTTATCAGTCACCTGTTCGGAGACCCTCTCTCTGAATGCAGTCAGATCCTGAGGACCCAAAGTTGGGACTTCCACCTAAGAATCTGGGGGGAAGAGGATTCCGCTCATAACCATAATTCATTGTGTCATTTGACTTTGTCCCAATCAGGGCACCCGGCTGGCTCAATCTGTGGAGCCAGCGACTCTTGATCTCGCAGGTTGTGGTCCAAGCCCTACCTTAGGTGTAGAGATCGCTTAAAAATAAATATAAATAAATAAAAATAAAATCTTGGAACAAAAACTTGTCAATGATACTATTCGAGGCTTTTTTTTTTTTTTTAAGATTTTATTTATTTATTTGACACAGAGATAGAGATCACAAGTAGGCAGAGACTGCGGGGCTCGATCCCAGGACCCTGAGATCATGACCTGAGCTGAAGGCAGAGGCTTTAACCCACTGAGCCACCCAGGTGCCCCACTATTCAAGGCTTTTAACAAGCTAAATATCAAAGTTAAGTATTCAAGCTAAGTATCCCCTGAACGTCCACCTTCTTCCAAGGCTTTCTCTGAAGTCGGAGGAGAGACAGCCAATGCCGGCCACGCCAGGGCCCTTTCCCTGGGGAGGCCCAGCAGTCTTCCCGGGATCCCCAACCTGGTCCTCAGACCGCCCCGGGAGGAATCAAGGAAAGGGGCGCCCTCTGCCGCCCAGGGACGTGACTTACAGTTAGGCGCCGCCGATGCTTAGGACCTCCTAAACCACTCTTCCTTTCACGCCTCCCATTATAATGACTGGACGATACTGGCTCATGACACAAACAGTAGAATGGAATACAGGCAGGTGGTAAGGTCAAGTATGAAGACTGCATTACAGCCTGGATGGAGGGACGCTCAAAATGGCGATCACATAGTGAAGACCTTAGGGGGACCTGGGAGGCACAGGGACTAGTGCACCTGCATTGAAGCAACAAAAAGAAGGACGGTGTCCTGGTACAATGGGGTCAAGTTGAACACTGAGAGACTCTCAGGAAACAGGGATGCACTGAGCTCTGCAATTCGGCTCCTGGAGAGAGGAAGGGGTTTGGGGGTCCCCTTTATTTTTTTAAGATTTTATTTATTTATTTGACAGAGATCACAAGCAGGCAGAGAGGCAGGCAGAGAGAGAGAGAGGAAGGGAAGCAGGCTCCCTACTGAGCTGATTATGGGGGCGGGGGCGCTCCATCCCAGGAGTCTGGGATCATGACCCGAGCCCAAGGCAGACACTTTAACCCACTGAATCACGCAGGCGTCCCTGGGGGTCCCTTTAGACCTGGCAGAATTCTTCTGGGTCTCGCTCTGCTCAGACCAGGAGCAGGAAACCCCTCACCGTACTGTGGTCCCAAATCTCATCGCGCCCCTGGCCCCACTGTGATGGAATCTGCTCCTTTGGCGGCTTTGCAACCCTGAAAGGTGTGGAAGCCCGCAAAGCAAACCCAGAATCTTGGTCCTGGGGTAGGAATAAGTTTTGTGTTTATTTAATAATTTAAATAGTAGTGTTTGCTTAAGGTTTTGAGACACTTAAATCAATCTGTCCTATTTGATATGTGTTGTTTTTGTTTTTTTTTTTTAGAGTCATCTCACACCCAGTGTGGGACTCAAACTCACAACCCCAAGATCGAGAGTTGCACGCACTTCCAACTGAGCCAGACAGGCGCCCCCGATTTATGGATTTAATTAGATAAAATGGCTGTAATAATTCCTCCCACCCCTGCATGCTGCCTTTGCAATGAGATTTGGCTGCTTCTCCCACTAAGAGATCCAGTCTCTTTCTTCCCACCCTCGAATCTGGGCTGACCTTGTGACCCCGCGTCAAACGACAGAATTTGGTGGTAGTGATGGATGACTTCAGCGTCAGGCCTCAGGAGGCAGGCGGGCGGCCTCTGGGGTTGCCTTCTTGCAGCGGGTCCTTGAGACCGACCTGCTGTGAAGCTGCCCCCGTCAAGCCTAGGGGAGGATAAGGGGCCCGTGGAGCAGAACCCAGGGGCCTGGCTGACAGCCAACACCAACTGCCAGTCATGGGACTGAGGCCATCCCAGGGCCCCCGGCCCCAGGCAGGGGGTCAGATGCCTGCAGCCACTGGAGTGACCCAGGCAAGACCAGCAGATGAAACTTCCAGCTTATCCCAGACCAAACGGCTGACTCCATGCCCCGGTTATTATTTTAAGTCAGTAGGTAAGTTTTCAGTAGTTTATTATGCAGCAACAGACAACTGAGACAGTGTAAAAGGATCTAAGTCTATAAACAGCCTGGGAACATTTAAGAGAATCGACTGATCATATTTACAAGTGTAACCTATCAGCATATAAGAACTGCTTAGCTGGGGCGCCTGGGGGGCTCAGTGGGTTAAGTGTCTGCCTTAGGCTCAGGTCATGATCCCAGGGTCCCCAGAAGGAGCCCCGCATTGGGCTTCTTGCTGAGTCTGCTTCTCCCTCTCCCTCTGCCTGCTGCTCCCCTTGTTTGTCCCCCCGCTCTCTCTCTTTCTGTCAAATACATAAATGAACAAACGCTTTTTAAAAATTGTTTACCTGATTAGGAAATAATATGCTTGGTTGGGGAGGACAGAGTAAGGTGGGTGGCGAGAGTGTCCTCACCACTCCCCCACTTCCTCCCTGTTTGTAAAGAAAAAGGAACAAAAAAGAAAAAAATGCCTGTAGGGTGTTGAGTTCAAGGTGTTTGAGAAGACCAGCTATCTCATCTCTGTAACATGTAGTTTAAAATCTATTAGGGAATTTAATTACCTAAGTTTGCAATTGGCATTCATTTTTAGAATTTAATCTGTTGAACCTATGAGTTAATTAAATATGCATCAAAGAATAAGTGAAAGTAATTGTTCTTATTTTTATACAAAAATTAGCAGATTTATAAATAGAAAACTAGATTTGCAAGTTGCACTTGGATGTTTGAGAAAAACTAGTTCTTCCTTTAATTTATAAGTTTAATAAATACAGTATTCATTTAAACACAAGCAGCAGTAGGTAGCTTTTCTCCGCACAAGAGCCCCTCTGCAACATTAGAATTCCTCAGCTCACTGTCTCCAACGATGCTGTAGCCCTTGCTAGAAGATTTGGCATTCCCCAGGCCACCATGCCTTTGCTTCTGGGTGTCCCTCTGCCTGGAGTGTCTCTGACCCACTCACACACACCTTTGGAACCTGGCAATATTTTACCTTTTTCAAAAGATCTGGCTCAAACTCTATGAGGAGGTTTTGCCTTGCCTAGTCAGAGCCGTGTCTCCCTGCCCACATCCACCTGTGTGTGGGGCTCAGGCCTCTGTTAGACTAGATAGCGGAGGGCTGTGAGCTGGAACCTTCTTTCTCCTGGCTGCCAGGTGAGAACAGAGCTGAATCCCAGCAAAAGAATCAGAAGGACTGGTACAGATGTCCAGAGTGTGCAAAGGGGTTTCAAAGGCCTGCCTCTGGGGGATGTGGATTTCAGCCTCTGTGCAGAAAGGCAGCCTCCCAATTGGCACCAAGACTTTCCATGGCTGGGGTCCCTGACTCTCCCTGCATCCTCCTCCCCAGACCTTGGCAAGGAGGGGTACAGTGGGCAGAATAACGGCTCCCTACAGGTGTCTGCATCTTCGTCCTGGGAGCCTGCGAATATGTTACATTGCATAGCAAAGAGGAATCAAGGTTCCAGATAGAGTTAATGTCACTCATCAGTAGACTTTAAACAGGGAGGCTGTCACGGATGATCCCGGCGGGGCCAGCATAATTACCAGGGTCCTTGAAAATGGTCAGAGAAGCGGAGGAGAGTCAGAGGCAAGGGGCCACTAATGGAAGAATTGTTTGGGGAGATGCAACATTGCTGGTTTTGAAGAAGGAAAAAGGGTGCCATGAACCAAGGAGCGTGGGTGTCTCCAGAAGCTGGAAAAGGCCAGAAAGAACCTCCAGAAGGGAACGGAGCCTTGCTGACCCCTTGATTTGAGCCCCGAGAGACCCCTGTCAGACATCTGTCCTACAGAACACCAAGCTAATGCATTTGTGGAGTGGAAGCCACCACATTTGCAGTAACTTGTTAGAGCAACAAGAGAACACACACCGGGTCACCTACATGCTTCAGGCACAGTGCTTTCCAGAACACAGGTAAGAACCAAACTACCAGGCCTCAGTCTGGGCTCTGACCCTCACCGGTGGTGTTGTTGACCTCCAGCTGGTTCCCGCAGCCTCACCTGGCCGTTGGGAGCACATCACGAGCTCAGGAAGGTACAGCAAATGCAAGCAGAGGGCTTAGTTCAGTGCCCCCTGGTACCCAGGGCCCTGCACACGGCTGCTGTCCCGGTTGTAGCTGGCAAGGCTGAGTTACAGGAGAAGTGGCAAGTGCTGAGGTCACCCGCACGTTCATCCTGGGGGCCTATCACATCCTGACCAGAACCCTGTCTTTTTTTTTTTTTTTAAAGATCTTAATTTATAACTTATTTGAGAGAGAGAGAGGGAGAGAGCACCATTATGAGGAGCTGCAGAGGGAGAAGCAGGCTCCCTGAGTAGGAAGCTGCACGGGGGCTAGGGGGAGCTCAATCCCAGGACTCTGGGATCATCACTGGATAGGAGGACAGACGCTCAACCCACTGAGCCACCCAGGCGCGTCCATTTTAATTTTTAATTTACAGCTCAAGAAGTGCACCTCAAGCTGCCTGTGTAGCCCAGGGTGGCAAGCTGGTACTGGAATCTTCTCCGGGACCCTGGCTCCTCCTCAGATTATAAAAATATCCACTATCATATTTCTCAAATAATGTTCACGGTGTAGAAACACAGAAGCAAACTTATATTTTAAAAAATCTATCTTCAGAGTCTCCGTAAAAAATTAGGAAAAAAAAAAAAAGAAGAAAAAAAATGACGCCCATTGTTCCACCCGAGAACGCCTCCTGGAACTCACATTTTCTGCCTTCCACGGTGTGCACCCTTGCTTCCAGTCGCATCCCCGCCCACCCCCGGCGCTCAGCACCCTGGGGAAAGTCGCCGAACCGGACGTACCGGTTCGCGCGGCTTGTCCCCTCCCGGGGGCCGGCCGGGCGGCAGGGAGGGACCGCGGCTCGTGGGGACTGGGGGCGGGATCGGGTTGCCGGGTGGCGAGCGGCGCCCGGATGTCGGAGTTCGGTACCGAGCGCAGAGCGCCGGGGACGGAGGGCAGAGGCGGGCCAGGGCCGCGCGGCGGGGAGGGCGGCTCTCCACAACCGGAGGTTGGCGGCGAGCCCCGAGCGGGCGCCAGGCAGCCGCGCGACCCTCGGAGAAGGAGGAGCCTCCCGCCCGACGCAATCCCGGCGCCGGGGAGCGGGCGGAGCCCGGCTGGGGCGCGCACGTGTGTATAGGAGTGCGGGGGCCCATCCGGCGGCCGGGACTACAAGTTCCAGAGTGCCCAGCGGCGCGCTCGGGGTTTCTGGCCGCGCGGCCCGCCGGCTCGGAGCCGGTCGCCGCCAGCATACGCCGCTCGGTCCCGAGCGGATCAGGGAGAGACTCCCAGCCCCGTAAATAGAGTCCAAGTGGGCGGGGAGCCGCCCCGCGCCGCCTGCTCATGTCCCTGAGGAGCCAAGTGTCCGGCCGCCTGGCACAGCTGCGCGCGGCAGGGCAGCTGTTCTGCGTCCCGCGCCCCTGGTCCGTCCCCTACGCGGGGGCCACGCGGACCCGCAGCACCGCGTGCGGTCCCCCCGGCGTCCCTGGGCGCGGACAGCCCCGGCGCGCGAACCCCAGCGGGAGTTGGGGCTTGGGGGGCGGCGGCAGTGGGGCGGAGAGGAGCGCCGGGGTGCGCACCTGGGCCCCCCTGGCCATGGCGGCGAAGGTGGACCTGAGCACCTCCACCGACTGGAAGGAGGCAAAATGTAAGTGTAAGCAGGAGGGGGGCGCGAGGGGGCGAGGGCGGCCCCACGTGGGCCTTGCCCGGCTGGACAGCACCCCCACCAGCACCGCCTTCCACCCGAGAGACGCCCTGGGATGGACCCCTCCAGTCGCAGCCACGCCCCCCGTGTACCCAGCCCCGCAAACCACTTCACTCCGTCCGAGGGGACCGAGGGCAGGTCCCCTACGGGGCAGTGTGGGGAGGACGACCTTACCCCGCCTGCACGGGTCCCAGGGCACCCACAGGGGTCCTCCAGGACCTACCACCTTACTCCCTTGCACGGGAGGGAAACTGAGCTGAGAAGCCAAGGTCACTGAGAGTTTGTGGCAGAGCTGACGTTAGGCTCCCGAATTCCCCATGCTTTGTGCACTGTGGTTTCTCAAGTGGTGGCATTTTAGGCAGAGTGGCGGGAAATGGACTGAGGGGACAGTTCTGGGTCTGGTGTCTCCACCTGGTAGGATCAGACAGTCCCACAGAGCGGCCTCTCTAGGCAGGCTGCTCCCACCTCTACCCACCCCTTACCCTGAAGGCCTGACTCTCTTAGCCGGTCATCCGCTGCCCTTTTGCCCTCATGCCTGGCCTCTGGCCACTTGTGAAGAGTTTCTGCCCCATTCCTGGGGGACACAGGGCTGGGGGACAGGGCAGAGACGGGGCATTCTGTGAGAACCGTGACACCTTGCACCCCCAGGAATCAAGCCATTTCCTCCCACTCTGGGACGGGTCATGAGTCCTGGTCCCGCATGAGTCCCAGGGCCGGACCCTGGGCCCTCACAAAGAACAGGGAATCCGGCCTGCTGCAGCGCCCCAAGTAGTCTGGCCCGAGGCTCAGCCAGCTGCCCCTGCCCTTCAGAGCCTGCTCCCAGAGCTCTTGTAACCATTCCTGGCTGGATCCCCTTTCAAAAGCACAGGGGAGAAGGCTCATTGGCTGGGCCTTTGTGGCCAAGTGGGTACAGCCAATGGAGCACGGAAGGTAGGTCTGGGGCAGCGGGCGGGGGAGGGGGGGAAGGGGGGGTGTGCTGGCTAAAGGGAAGGCCTCCTCTGAACTAGAGGTGGAGTTCAAGATGACTTTCCCTCTGTTCTGAATTGTGTTCTTCCACCGGGATCTTCAAGTGCAGGCAGAAAGCCCTTGCCTTGGCTCAGCGTGCACACAGAGTGTCTGTCATGGCCTCAGCCCTGGCCCTAGAACCCTGGTTAGGGCAGGGAGTGAGGGGGCTGGCTGAGATTCCTGGCAGGGGTACTGTCCCCACAGGGAACCTGCCTCCCCTTCTCTGTCAGGGGCAGCAAGCCAGCTTGGTGGGAAAGAGAGCTAGGGAGGCAGGGGGCCCAGCCACCTGCTCCTGATCAGTCACGTTTCTAGGATCAGCTCCCCACCCTCTCCTGTTCCTTGGTGCCCCTGAAAACTTCTGCACCTTGTGAAGCTGACGGGCCAGGGATTCCCAGGTTGCTGGGGTGTCTCTGCTTGGAGCTGGGATTTCCATCCATTCATCCGTTTCTTTAAGTCTGTTTATTTTGAAGTAATCCGTACATGGGGCTCAAACTCACGACCCTGAGATCAAGCCAGCCGGGCGCCCCTTGTTCATCCACTTCTACCGAGCACCTTCTGTGTGGCCAGCACCGTTCTGGTGCTATGAGTGACCGGTAGGGTCCCTGCCCTCAAGGGGCATCTTTGCTAGGGGTAGGAAACAGTTGAAAACGTGGTCAAGCCAGTGGGCCGGTGCCAGGCGAAGGCCAATGCTGTGAAGAAACCGTGGCAGATGGGGCTGCCTGAGCTCCAGGATCCAGTCAGGGAATCCAGGGACGGTGTGAGGATCGGCGACCTTGGGTGTGAAGACCCCAGCAGGCCTGTCGGGGTGATCCAGTGTGAGGACACCAGCAGGCTTGTCGGCGTGCTTTGTGTGTTTCAGTGATCTATTACTGAGTAACAGATTACCCCCAAATTCAAAGGCTTGGGACAGCAAACGTTTCTTACCTCCTAGTCTCTGAGGGTCAGGAACCTACGAGTAGCTTGGGGGGGTGGGTGGCTCTGTCGGTGACGGCTGAGGGGCGCCCTCCCGTGGAGTGGCTGTGGGGAAAGGCCTCAGACCCACCACCCTGGGGGTCTCTCCACCGGGCTGCTTGACTGTCCTCACGACATGGCAGGCGGTTTCCCCCAGAGACCAAGCCAGAAGCCACAGTGTCTTTTTGTGACCTAGTCTTTCAAGTCCCACGCCGTCTCTTCTGCTTTATGCTGGGGCTTCAAAGGGCGTCGTGGAATCTGGCCCACGTTCAAGGGGAGGGAAATGAGTCTCCACCTTTGGAAGGGAAAAAGATAAAAGAATTGGGGGCATTTTTTAAAAAAAGATTTTATTTATTTATTTGACAGAGATCACAAGTAGGCAGAGAGCCAGGCGGTGTAGTGGGGAAGCAGGCTCCCCACTGAGCAGAGAGCCCGATGTGGGGCTTGATCCCAGGACCCTGGGATCATGACCTGAGCTGAAGGCAGAGGCTTTAAGTCTCTGAGCCACCCAGGCGCCCCTGGGGGCATATTTTTAAAACTGCCACGCTGGGGAGCTGCCTCAGCTGGACCCTGCTTCTGACTGGGGTCTACGCTTTGGTCCTTGAAGGCCCCACATAGTTTTCTTCCTTCCGTTCGGTTTAAACTTTGAGCTTCCGGTGTAAGTGGACAGACCTCAGGTGAACGTATGGTCAGTGTATTTTTACCTAAATACCCAGTTGTGGTCAGTAGGTTGCCAACACTTTAGAAGGTACCTTTAGCCCCTTGCAATCAGTACCTCTTACTACTTCTCGAACTTCATACGAACAGAGGCATATAGTGTGTCCCGGTACACCCTCTGCTCATGGTTGGGTGGTGTGCTGACTGTTTGCCGTCTTATGTCTGATATTCCATGGTACGGATACACCACGTTTTGTGTACCCGTTCTGTTGGTGGGCATTTTGTTTTCCAGTTTGAGGCTGTTGGGAATAAAGCTGCTGGAATTATTCCTCTCCATGTCTTTGATGGACATGTGCTTGCCTTTCTCTTGGGGATCTACCCAGGCCTCCAAATGCCTGTCTGTGCCTGGGATCATCGTGTCTCAAAGACTGGCACACAGTCACCAAACTCACAAGAGCCTGATGTAGGTGGGAAGGTTGACGGGCAGCTGTGGTGGGAAATATGGTGGTGGGTCTGGAAAGTGCACCTGGGCAGGGCCCCCTCTCGAGCTGGCTGAATGATTTTGGAAGCGGTTCCCACTGCCCTGGGCAGGCTGGGCAAGCTTCCCTGCAGGGCGTGGATCCACCCACCCAGGATCCCCTTCCTTGGGTGTTTGCTCAGTAGTTCAGTCTCTATGCTGTTGAGTGCCTGCGCTGGGTTCTGGGTGCAGAGTGCCTCAGTTCCCGGCCCAGTGAGTCCTCTGGACACATGGCCCAGTTCTGCCTTACCCTAGGCTTTCCCTTTCTCCCTCTTAAGCAGACTGGCCACACCCATAGACCCATCTCCCTCTGGGTAAGTAAATACCACCAGGCTGGATCTTCCTGGGTAAGAGCCCATCAGTCCTTTGGGGAGAGCTCCGTAGTATCTGATTTTACTGGCCAGAGAATTCTATCTCCAGGTGTCTCAGTGAGGGGAAGCCTCCTTATCTTCGCAGGTGGTGCCTTTTTGTCACAAGACTGCGGAAACCGTCGTACTCTAAAGGCAGTTGGATGTGAGGGGACTTAAGGTTGGGCACTGGGGGCGTGTAGGGTCTGTGTCACTGCAGGGGAAGCCACAGACCCTCCTTCTGACCTGCAGTGGGGGCAGAGCTGTCTACTAAGAAGAGCATGGGCATTGGTGCCATCAGCCTTGGGCCAGCCCCACACCGCTGCTTCCCTGCTCCCTGAGCCTCAGTTTCCTCATCTGTGAAATGGGACGACCGGCACCTGATTTGCAGGTTGTGCTGGGATCACACCAGAAACTATTGCGTATACAGTGGTGTATAAAAGGGTCCATGGTGTACCAAGGGTTCCCAGTGACCCCCCTTTCTTGTCACCCCTTGGACCTCTGTCCTCTCTCTGCCCAGTTTTGGGCCACAGCAACACGGGGCTTGTATAAACTTGTCTCCCTCATGGTCTCAGATGCTGGAGCCCGTGACCTGCATATCCTGAGCCACATTTCCTCTCCCCAGTGCTACGGACTAGGTCTCCTGCATTCCAGCCTCCCTTTGCACCAGGCAGTGATGAGGACTCATTCCAGCTCCCGTGGAGTTTCATGCAGAGCGGATGATTTCTCTGATTTGATTACTGAACCGGGGAACCGTGCAGGCTCACCTGGGAACTGGGGGGGTCTTCTCCCACCTGTCTTCTGGGGAAGCAGCCTTGGTGCGCCCCAGTGCGGGCGGAGGCAAGGGCGCCTAGGGAGAGGAGAAAAGCTCCAAGGTGCTTCATGCTCTGTCTCCCCGTGGCTCAGGCCGTGGACTTGGATGAGACTCTGGTCTCGGGGGGTGCCATGAGCCCCGGTAATTAATGCCCCTGCTGCTGTGTTCCCAGAGCCCCGCCGCTATCAGCCCAGTCCACCCAGCCTTCTCCGGGGGGGGGCCTCCCTCCGTGCCAGGCCGCCCTCACCTTTCTGAACACCGTCTAGCAAAGTGCCACAAAGACACTTCTTAAAACACCTCATTGAATTCCCGTTCGCCCGGTGTGCTTTATGGTTCTGGCGCAGCCTGCTTCTCCAGCTCGGCTTTCGTGCCCGGGAGCCGCTGGAAGCTTCGTCCAGGGTCAGGCCATCCCATCAAAATTTACTGCAAACATCTTTTTACAACACCTGTCTCACTGAGCTGTGAAATACTCTCGCCTTTCCAGAAAGGAAAGAAAATTAAAACGTATGTTTTACATCTTTTATAAGAAAAATAAAACTCTCCTGTGCTCTAACTCTACATCTGTCCTTCTGGCAAAAGGAGGGAGAAAATGTTATAAACATGTGGGGCCTATCTGACAGATGGAGCCGAGGTGATGAGGATGGCCCTTGGTTCCTTGGAGCCAGGGAGAATCAGAATTGGCTTCTCCCGCCCCATAACTCAGAGACCCGTGCAGTGTGTCGCTCCTCAGGGGTCAGTCGGGCCTTGACCTTGCTCTGGAGATAAGGTCACGGCGCCCCACATGCTGGCTTCAAGGGATGTGTGCCCGGGGACCATGAACTGGAAGGGGCAGGCTGACGGATGTCCCCAAGGTCAGCGCCAGTTGGCTGGTAACAGAGCCAGAAGTTCTGGCTGTCTTCCCGCTTGGGGAAGTGGAGCCGTCTTTTGGACTTTGCTGGAGAGAGGGGGCTGTGCGGGCTGTGGGCCACTCAGATCAGCCTTCGGATCTTAGGGAGGACAGGGAAGGAGGGAGTCTTGGGCTGGGTCCCCTCTTGGCTTGCCTGTGGCCGGGACATAACCTCTGTTTCTTCCGGAAGGCAGGGTGCTGCCCTCTGCCAGATGGTGTCTGCTAGGGGACTCTAGCCATTTCCAGGACCCCCAGACTAGTCCCATGGGGTACCTGGGGCTTACTCAGCTGGAGGGACTCTGCACAAGGGAGTCCTGTGGGGTTGGCCTAGGTGCGGACTGGCCAGCCCCTGTGGCGTCTTGGCAGGCATGTTCACTTTCTGGCCCTGGGTTCATCAGGTTGGGAGAGACCACACTTGGGCATGCCAAGGCCTCTGAGAGCCATAGTTTTGGTCTCAACTGTGCAAGATAACAAATATGGGCACCGAAACAATTCAAAAAGCTCCTCTACCGGGGCGCGTGGGTGGCTCAGTGGGTTAAAGCCTCTGCCTTCGGCTCAGGTCATGGTCCCAGGGTCCTGGGATCGAGTCCCGCATCGGGCTCTCTGCTCCATGGGGAGCCTGCTTCCTCCTCTCTCTGCCTGCCTCTCTGCCTACTTGTGATCTCTGTCTGTCAAATGAATAAATAAAATCTTTAAAAAAATTAAAAAAGAAAAAAAGCTCCTCTACTTACTTATGCTTCCAAGTTGCAAAAGGCAGGTCCTCTCCCCAGTTTGGTCTTGTTTCGCTTTGCCCTCCGAGTCTTTGCTTGCAGGAAGGACTGCCTATCCGCTCTGTGCTGCTGCCAGATAACCTGGCAGCCCCTTCTCATTCGGGGCAGGCCTGCCTGGTCCCTCTTCTAGAGATGCGGAAACTGAGGCTCAGAGAGGGCAAGTGACCTGCCCAGGAACGTGATATCAGGAGCTGGTGAGCCCAACCCTAGTGGGACCAAGGAGCAAGAGGGATCGAAGCCCCAGCAGGACGTTCCTTCCCTAGGCTCCGTTCCTCAGACAGGCGACAGTCGAGGTGGCTGCCACAGCCTGGCTTTTGCTCTCTGGTCTGGCCGTTCTTGATTTCTCTCCATTTCCCCACTCACATGCTCTCTCCTACCTCAGGGCTTCTGCATATGTTGTCTTCTCCCCCTGGACGACTCTGTTCTCTTGGCAGACATGCCCCCAACGCTTGGGTCTCAGCTCAATCATTCATTGATTCATCCTGCAGACACCCATGAACGCCCACACATGCCATGCACTGTGCCAGATGGTGGGCAGCCAACATAAACACCCAGATTCCCAAGAGGCCAAGGTCAAGTAAGGAATAAAGTATAGCTGGTAGGGGAGGGACTACTCTGGGAGTGGGGAAGGCCTGTAAAGGAAGGTCAGGCCAGAGCAGTGGCAGGTACAAAGGCCCTGAGGCAGGGAATGGTCTGGCTGTGGGACCATCTGAAAGGTGAGTGATGTGCCAGGGCTGCAGAGGTGTAGGAGGGAGAGCTAGTTTGTGGGGAGGCAGAGGAGGCGGGGAGCCGCAGGGATTCACGTGGGCCTCTGTAAGGACTTGGACTTTGAACTGAGCTTTCAACAGCTTTAAATAGAATTCTGCCCCAGAGATTCCTGGTCTGTTGAGTGAGGAACAGATTATTGGGTGAGCACGGGGAGTCCACCGAGGGTAGAAGCCTTCTGGGTGGTGCTAGGGAGTCATGATGGCTTGGCTCCTATCCGGGAAGAGCAGAAGGCTTGGTTTTGGGGGTATCGTGGGGATAAATCCAACAGCCTACAGATGGATGGAACCAGGAGACTAAGAGAAAGGACCCCCCTCATTTTGGGGTCCTAGCAGAATCTGGGGCTGTTCATTGAGAAGCAAAAGAACGAAGGGGGAAGGAGTCGGAAGTTCAGTTTTGCACACGAGGAAGTCTGAGGTTGAGAGCAGGCAGTGGGCCTTGAGGAGCCCATGCCTGATGCCCGGCTGAGAGCTGAGGGGCTGGAGGTGTAGCGCCCCAGACCATTAGCTAAAAGAGGGTTTGGAATGCTTGGGGTTGATGTCAGGATGAGAGGGAGGGTATAGACTAAGGAAAGGGAGGCAGCAAGGAGACAGGAGGGCCAGTGAAGTGGGGTGGGATCCAGGAGAGGTAAGGTCTTGAGGGGGAAGATGGGGGGGTTTGCTGAGTGCACAAGGGAGGACAAAGCGACACTACAGAGGGCCACGTGGCTGGTGTGGTGTCTCTGACCTTGGCCTTGGTGGAGAGCTGGGGCCAGGCTGGTGAGGGCTTGGGGGAGCATGGGAAGGAGGGAGGAAGTGGGGGAAGTGGGGAAGGGAGAGAGGAGGTCACAGCTGCGGGGTGTGGAATCCATGGTTGAGGGAGGCTTTATGACCTTGAGACACAGAGGGGACATGAGAGGGTGTTTGAGAGCAGACACTGGAGGAGTGAGTCCCCTGGAAGGTGAGCAGGCAGCCTGGACTGAGGGAGGGCGAGCCAGGCTTGGATTCCCAGGTGGCAGGAGGAGGTAGCATCTAGAAGACAATTGGGGAGGCTTGGGAAAGGGGAGAAGGTCGAGGGGAAGAACTTCCCAAGCAGGGTCAGGAGCTGCCTGGCAGAGGGGGCCGCCAGGGGAGGGGATGGGGAATTTAGAGGGAGCCAGCTGTTTGGTGATGAGGTTTTTCTCCAGCGGTAGAGGTACCTCCTCCAGCAAGCCGTCCCGCCACCCCTCTGCTTGGCCAAGCCCTGGACAGGTAGGGGCTGCAGGGAGCCAGGCCTCCCCTCCCGAGTCTGTCCTCTCCCGCCAGCCGCCGACTGCTTCGCTAGGTACCCAAGGAAGCCTGTTCTGTTTCTCATTTAGAGCCGGAGGGAGCTCCCTTTACTCCCACTTTACAGAAGCGGGTAGTCAAGGCTTGGAGAAGCACTTGAGCCCTTTCCAGATACCAGCACCCTCCCCCAGCACACAAAGAAAGGAGCCTTTGGCCTGTTACTCAAGAGTATGCGGGGTCACATGTCCAGTGGGGAAGGTAGCCTTTTGAGAAAGGGGAGCAGGGAGATGGGCTGTGAGCCTCAGGACACACTAGTGACAGAGGGGACCATCCACACTGGGTACCGTCCACGGTAGGATATCCTTGGCCTCTTAGAATGAAAATGGTGCTGCTTGGGGTTGGGGGAATTTTTAATCTATAACTGGTGAAAGTACTTTTTAGTTATTTTTATTTTTTCTTAAGTTTTTTTTTTTTTTAAGATTTTTATTTATTTGACAGAGAGAGCAAGAGAGCACAAGCAGGCAGAGCAGTAGAGGGAGAGGGAGAAGCAGGCTCCCCGCTGAGCAGGGAGCCCAATGTGGGGCTCGACCCCAGGGTCCCGGGATCATGACCTGAGCCGAAGGCAGACGCTTAGCTGAGCCGCCCAGGCGCCCCTGTGAAAGCATCTTTGATCTGATTCAGGTGCCCCTGGGATGAGTCAGTCCTCAACAGACTTGGCGGCTGCGCAGTGGGCCCCACCCCCTCACAGCGTCACAGCCCCCAGTGCCCGCCCTCTGCCCCACGCCCTGAGTTTCACTCACCCACGACCTTGAACATACTGTTCAGGTGGTCAAGCGCCTTTCCCTGCCCTGGCTACCTCCCATTTCTCTTTGGAGTCTCACTGAAGAAGCCCCAGGCCGGCCATTCCTGCTGCCTCCCCTCCCGGCCCCTGCGCGTCCCCGGAGCTTGGCCGCTGGCCTGCTCAGCCTCCGTGTCCTCTGCTGGATTGTGGGTTCCCAGGGGCCAGGACCACGTCTGCCTTAGTGAGTGTTATGTCCTTGTACTATATGCAGGACTCGTGCGTCGTAGGCGTTTGTGGAAGAGGGTCGGAAGCGGCCGCCAGAACGTGGAATTCTGGCTTGAGCCCCAGCTGAAGCAGATTTGGGATGCTGTGAGCCTTTTAGAATCACGCCAACCATAAATCTGAGCTGGACTGTGAGCCGGGCCCTTTCCCTGCTCCTCGTGCACCCTGGAGGGACAGAGGCTTTGGATGGACTGGCTTCTGCGAGATGGAGGGCGTGTGTGGAGGACCCACCGGTCTCTTGAACATCTGCCCTTTGAGGTCTTTTCTGCAGAAGGCTCCAGGAGGCAAACCCTTCCTCTTCCACCGAGCCCCCTAATTGCTCCCCCCCAACCTCTGCACATTTTCTGATGCTTTCTGAGTTCCTTGAGTGTGGCCTTTGCTGTTTGTCATCCGCCCCCCAACAAGTGATCAGTGAGGGCCGCTCCATCTGGGGAGTGTGTAGTCTAGGGTGGCCCAAGGCCAGGCTGAGAGCCCGGGTGCCTGGTGGCCTCAGACCGGCAGAGGGAGCCGGAGAGCCAGAAGCCTGGACCTCTGTGCACCTGGGAAACCTTGGAAGGGGTCGCTGGGCCACCCAAAAGGAAGACCAGGCCTGGGGAGCAGGGCTAGAGCAAGGACACCAGGTCTGGTGGACCCAGAGTCTGTGAGCAGATGGTGGGGGGCTCGCTCCCCACTCACCAGCTGTGTGACCATTTCCTCATCTGTAAGATGGAGACAATTCTCGCTGCTCCCTTGGCGCACACTGGGAGAAGCCAGCCGGGCATCTGTGGGGACCTCTCTGCCAGTGCTGAGGGGCAGGGGGAGGCTATGAACAGCCACCAGATCTGCTTGGTTCTTCGGCTCTTTGAGGATGTTTGTCCTGTCCCACGTGTCCTGCTGCCTACAAATAACCATGGTGATGACATCACCCATTGAGGATGTAACTGGGAATATAATTCATCCAATGCCATCAGCCTGTTTTCCTTATATGCACTGAGTCAGCGCGAAGTTACTCCGTAAGGGGCCTCTTAATCCCCAGTCTATAAACGAAGGAATCAGGGACCCAGAGGTGCGGACACACCCGGAAAGGGGCAGAGTTGCATTCTGAACTCAGGTCTATGGTACCCGAGAGAGGCCCTCTGTCTCCATGGGCCTCAGTTCCCCTCCTGAACAAAGAGGGCCGGGCCAGATGGTCTAGGGGTCTCCTAGCTCCAACCTCCCCCCTCCCCCAATCATGTGCCTGCGGGAAGGGTGGACGTGGAGGGCCGGCTCACATCCTCGGATGAGGAGAGAGTCCCTTGAGGAGGGGAGAGATTCGGGGGCGGGAGAGAAGCCACCTGGACTGCCCTTCTCCCTGCCCGCCTTGACGCTCCTTCCTGCCTGCCTCATCCCACCCCTGCAGCGTTTCTGAAGGGCCTGAGTGACAAACAGCGGGAGGAACATTACTTCTGCAAGGACTTCATCAGGCTGAAGAAGATCCCGACCTGGAAAGAGACGGCGAAAGGTAGGCCCTGCGCCGGGGAGGGGCAGGTGGCGATTTGGTGGGTGGCCTCATCCGCCCCGTGTGGTGGTGCCTCATACCAACCACGCCAAGAAGAATGGCAGCAGCACGCACGGGGCACTTGCTGTGTGGGGGGGCACTTCAGTTACGAACCCGGTCTGAGAAGGGTTTGGTTTTTATCCCCATTGTACTGTTGGGTAAACTGAGTCCGGGAGCCACGACCTCACAGTTGTGGGAAGTCCTGCCACTGCAGGCCTGACAGCCCATCACCCAGGGCGAGTCACTTCATCTGCCTAGGCCTCAGTTTCCACGTCTGTAGAATGGGGATGGATGACATTAATCCCGTACCTGTGCTTAACCTCGGGAAGGTTCAAGGGGACCACGTGTGTGCCTGGAGCGAGAGGTGCGTGATCATTGTGGATGGCCAGTGCCCGTGTCACCAGTCCCCTGCCTCTGGAGGTGGAGGGGGGTGGATGGAGGTCACTGTGCAGTGAGGGCCTCTCTCTGACCCCCGTCCCTCGACCTCTGCTGGTCCAGGGGTGACCGCGAAGTTGGAGGAGCCCAAGTACAAGAAGGACAAGCAGCTCAACGAGAAGATCTCTCTGTTCCGAGGCGACATCACCAAGCTGGAGGTGGACGCCATCGTCAACGCCGGTGAGTGGGGGCTTCTGGCCGGCCTGAGTCAGGGACCTGGGTGGCCGCCTCGTCACCTTTGCTCCAGTCTGCTGAGCCAGGCATGGGGGGACGCCACCTGGCTCCAGCGAGGCTCGGGCAGCTGGAGGCGGAGGGCGTGCTGGCGCCACAGGAGCCCAACGTGTTGGCTGCACAGACTCCTTTCCCTTGAAACCCTGACCTGCTATGTCGGGGGCGCCTTGGCCGAGCTGCCTTGCTGCTCAGAGACCCATTAGCGGCCAGGAAGGAAGAGAGCGTGGCTGGAAACGCGCCGGGTTGCCCTGCCAGGAAGGCGGAGGCCAGAACAGGGCGGTTTGACCCCGGGGCTGCAGACGCCTCACCGCCACTCCCCCTCCTCTGCCTCCTGCCTGCCATGCCCCCCCCTGCAGACCTGGCACAGGCCAGGGGGTTTGTCAAGGGAAAGGTGGGGGCAGAGGCCCTGGTGCCCGAGGCTCAGCTTCCTGCCGGGGCTCCGGCTGGCTTGGCAGTTTACTGTGATGAGTGGAGGAACCTCTTCTCTCCCCTCCTGGGGGCAGAAGGAAGATGGGTGCTCTCTTCCCAGACTGTGGTTGTCTGGCCAAGGTCAAGAGTGGGTGTCAAGGGACAGTCAAGTCCACCTGGTACACAGGTGGTTCGTGGGACAAGGGCCCGTGAGGCTGAACCCCAGCCCTTGCTCACCTGCTTACCAAGCTTCACAGGGAGGAGCTTCTGTAGAGAAACGTCTGGAGACGTGGGCAGAGCCTCTTATCCTGGGAAACCTCGTTTTGCTGCCACCTTCCCACCTGTGCAGTCTCAGCACCTGCCCCCTTCCCCCCCCAGGAGCATCTCAGATCTCCTCCTTCTTGTCCTTGGCCTGGTGACCATTGTGTCTGACCGCAGTGCTGGCTAGGTGAAACCCTGTCCTGTTGTCGAGTGCCTCTGGGACCTGGCGGAGCTGATGTTCCTCCTGGTAAGGGGCTGGGTTCGTGGGACCTGGGGAGACAGAGCCGCTCGGCCTGCCCCAGGCCTGCTTGTCGTGGTCTGGGTTGAGTCTCTGGCTGTGGCATTTGCTTTGCGTGTCTCTGCCTGTTTGTGCGGTCACACAGGTGTCCCCTTCCCCCGACATTGCCCGTCTCGGCACAGAGGTGACCAGTGACACAAAGGCAGGAGTCCTGACTTAGGGTAGAGGGAGCTCGATCCCCTTTGGGTTTCTGCTGGTGCTCCTGCTGTGTTTCTCTTGAGGCCACTAGGACGGGGGTGGGGGGAAGACTGCTAGCAGGCCTGCGCGTCCATCTGGGGAGATGTGGGGTTGAGACAAGCCACGTTGGGTTGGCTGATGTCGTAGTGGCCCGGAGGAGAAGGGCCCTCTTGTTCTCTGGCCCCAGGAGGGCTGGTCTGGGGTGGGAGGACCAAGCCTCGGAGCAGTGGCTGAGGATTCCATCCTGCAGGCCTGTGGATCTGCTTTGCTGCGTGCCCGTGGCCCTGACTGTCAGGGGTGAGGGTAGGAGAGGATCCCCTGCCTGTAGTTTACTTGATGAGTGGCGAAGTGGCTGCAGGGAAACGTGGGGCATCTTATCTGCCCCTTCCCAGCTGGGCGGGTGGTTGACAGGCCGGGAGGGAGGGGTGGAGACCAAGGCAGTCTGTCGGTGGGATGCAGTAGGAGCAGGGCGGGGGCTCCGAAGGCTGCCTGTGGAGCTGTGGGTGTGATTCATGGCTCTTCTGAAGTGTCCTTGCGCCTGGCCAGGCTCCTGAGTGCCGTGGCTGTCAGCCCCTCTCGCTCTCCAAATAGCACTTTGGTCCTGGCTGCATTCGGTGGCACTGGGCTGGGGGTGGGAGCGGTCGCAGCATCTCTCTGGGGACCCGCCTGTGTACGTGCCTGGGCTCCTGTCTCTCCTTCCGCAGGATGCGGATGGTGGACAGCCCACCCGCGGGGTTGCCAGGGGCATTAGGGACCTCAGTGCCAGTGCGTAAACTGTGATGCTCGTGCACCCCCCTGGCATGAACCGAGGCCTCTTCCCCTGCCTCTGTCATTGCTGCTAGAATCGATGCGCCGGTCATCATCCCGGGTATCAACCCTGTCCCAGGAATGCCAAGGGAGCCCGGGTGCCTCCTGCCGAGAAGCAGCTTTTTCATTTCTCCCTGCTTGCCTTGTTTATTCAACACTTCTTGGAGTGTTTTCCTGGGATCTCCCCTTTTTCTAGAGTCTCATGGCAGGGGGGACCCAGAACCAGTGTGGAACCCCAGGGAATGTCTGAGGCAGGCTCCACGTGGGGGGCTCCCGCACACAGCCTGCCTCCCCTCTGGGTCCTCCCAAAGACCTTTTCCCGGCACCGGTGTTTCCGGGGCCTTGCCACTACTCAGACCCCAGGGCACCTTGGTGGTCTTGGCCTGGAGCCCCTCCCCGCAACACAGGGTCCTCTGGTTTCCTCCCGGGCCCCTCCCCCCCCCTCCCCGCCACGGCCTTGGCTCAGCCCGGGCCTGCCGCCCACCAGGGGGCGGCAGAGATCGCGGTTTCCGCGCCCGGCGGCGCCCGTAAATCAGCCTGCTTATTAGCAGAATAAAAGTCGCAGCAACGTGGGGCTTTTCGGGGCTGCATAAATCTGGTCTGTGCCTCGTGAAACCCATATGTGCTTAATTCATATGTAAAGTTTCAAGCAGGAAGAGAATACGTGTCCATTAAATTCTATTTGACTTGATTATAATCATTAGCCATGAATAATTGCTTCTCAGCGCCGACCGCGGAGCCACCACAATGGAGAAAAGGAGCGAGCAATTATAGCGGGGTGGGAGTTTTTACATTTTTATTTTTGAAGCTAAGGGCAGTGTTGGTCCCGTGGGGAGCGGTGTGGGTAGGACTGGGCTGGGGACTTGAGGTCAGCTTTGGACTTTCTGGATTTTGCGTGGGGGGCGGTAGTGGGGAGGGTGTCTCTTTTTGGTCCCTGTTGGCCGGTTGTGGGGGCGCTGGGAAGCGCAGGAAGGTGCCATCGCTGGCTGGGCCTCCCTCCAGCTGCAGGGACTGCGACAGGGGAGCTGGGAGGGACCTGCGAGGTAAAACGGGGCAGGGGAGGGTTGGGATCCCCAGAACTCCCACCATCCTGCAGAGCTGTGGGCTTGGGGTGTCTCCCGCCTCTCTGCAGGCTTCCTTCCCACCCGTTGGGGTTGGCAGGGGCCTGCTTTCTTCCTTCCCTGCCCACGGAGCCACTCTGCCCACGGCCTCTGTCAGGACTTGGGGCGATCAGGCTGTTTACCAGCCGGTCCTCTGGCTTTTGAAGTCCAGGCCTGCTTTTTAGCCCACTCTGTTGGTATTTGAGACGCGATTGGAGCGTGTGTGTACTATGGGTGGTGTCTGTGATGGTGGGTGTGTGTGTTGTGATGAGAAGTATGTTGTGTAGTATGTGGAGGGGCGCTGGGGCAGAGAGTCCTGTGGAGGGATGCCGGGCAGGTGGGTGGCAGGGCTGGAGTTCACATGGGTAGGATCAAACCCCCCCCCAAGCAGCCCGGTATGGCACAGGCAGCCCCAGGCCCACCTTGGCTGTGTTTTCACGGGCTGCTGCGGAGGCTGCTTGCTCGGGCAATACCCAGAGAGTGTCAGGCTCCTGCCATCTGGTAGCCAGCCATGGCTCCTACCCACGGGGGCACGCTGCATCCATCTTAATTAAATTGGGCTGCCATGCTGGCAAGATAGACCAGGGAGCCCCCTGCAGCCCCCGGTTCTGGAGAAGATTCTCAAGGGCTGTCCCTGCAGGTTGGCTTATGACATCCCCCTCAGGCGGTGTTTGGGGTGAGCTGTGCCTGGCATCTCCTCCAGAGACGGCTCAGGTCTGGGATCTGGGGGTCTCCACCCGGGGAGGGGGCTGCCTCAGCTTGTGGAATGCTTCTGTCTTCTCATTGCCATGGGCAGGGTGGGGATGACCTTGACTGGGCCACTTCCTTGCCCTTGAGGTTCCCAGCTCACCAGGCCTGTGGGTCCCTAGTTTTCGGCAGGCTGCTGAGTCCCGGGCAGGAAATGTCCCAGCACAAAGAAAGACCCCCATTCTTGGCCAGCCCCAGGGTCTGGCTGCCGATTTTGGCCTTCAGGGCATAACGGGACAGAGCAGGGATGAATGTGAGACTCTGTGAGGACAGAAGGAATCTTTCCCTTCGAAGCCATCTCTGGCTGGCGAGTCAGGGCTGTGGCACAGAGACCAGGGGCCGATTGGAATCCCAGCATTCCTGATGGTGGCCTGGTGGCCTCCAGCAAGGCGGCTCCAAGCCTGTTTCCTCATCTGAAAAAGGGAGCATCCTCGGCCCCACCCAGGGTGGGCGTGAGGACGCCGGGAATTCAGGCCCATCCCGTGCTGGGCCCTGGGCCTGGCACACAGGGAGCCCCTAGTAAATTGTTATCAGGAAGTCAAGTGCGAGAGCAGCTAAGTAGAATATAATGTGACAAAACCCTGGGAGCAAGGTCTGAACAAAGTGGCATGTGACGCCGCAGGGACCAATTAATTCTGCCAGGAGGTGGCGCGAGGCAAGGCAGGTCAGCGAGGCCTTTGAGGGGCCTAGGCGTGCACGCCAGGATGTGCAGAACGGGTGGGGAGCCATGTTTCACCGCGACAAGCTGGCCTCGCTGGGAGTTTTGAAGCCACTTACTTATTTAAAATAAGGCGTGAAGTGGCACTCTGTTTCCCTAAGTCTTGGTCTTTGATTTGTGAAAATCTGCCAGCCACTCCTCGCCCCCCCTCCTCGGGAGCCAGCCCGGTGCTCGCCTCCTCCCTTCCTCTGCTGCCTGGGGGCCCCGAGGAGCCCAGCCCCAGCCGTCCCTGGGCCACTGCTGGGAGTCCGTGATTTAGAGACCGCCTTGATGGACTAGCGAGCAGGAGGGGCTGGGGGACGCCGGCTGCCTTGTGGGAAGTGAGTGACGCTAAACTGTCGCCGTAAATCGCTTTATCTGTCACTTCGGATTTAAATGTGTTTGCTGAGGCTTGCCGGCTGCCTCCTATGGCAGCAGCTTCTCTGCAGTTGGGGGTGGGGGGCGGGTATGGGCCGCCTGCGGGCAGCTGGGCTCCCGCTGGGCCTGAGGCCCCTGGGGGCACGCGGTGAGAACCCACCCCTCCCTCAGCGCCTACCCTGTGGCACTGACCTCGAGGCATCCTTGAGGCAGGTAGGTTCTCAGTGATCAGACCAAGGCCCGTGACTGCATCGGGATTTGAACCGGTGTGCGGCCTTTCCTGCATTCGGCGAACCGTGTGGCGGGCCTGTTTTGCGCCAGGCATCAGGGTAGGCCCTGGGCTACAAAAGACACACTCTGGAATCCCAAATGTGAGGTGAGACCTGTGAATGGAGAAGAACAGCAAAGTACATGAGGGCTGGGAGTCCTGCCTGCAGAGCGAGGGGAGACAGGAAGGCTGCCTGGAGGAGGCAAAATGGAGGCAGTGCTTGTGCTGAGAAGGGAGCGCGGACTCTCTCTCTCCCCCTCTACAATAAATGAATAAATCTTAAAAAAAAAAAAAAAAAAGGCGGGGTGGGGGCAGTTGGGTCTCAGTCAGTTGGGTGGCCAACTCTTACTTTTGGCTCAGGCCAAGATCTTGGGGGCCCTGCACCGGTCTCTGCACTCATCGGGGGTCAGCTTGAGATTCTCTCTCTTTCTCTCCCTCTGCCCCTCCCCCTGTTCATGTGCACACATACACTCTCTCTTTCTTTCTCTCTCAAATAAGTAAATAAATCTTCAAAACAACAACAAAAGAAGGGGGACGTTGAGTCAGAAGTTGGAAGAAGGCAGTCCAGGGGCAGAGTGGGGGGAGCCCTGGCAGAAAGGGATGAGGCAGGGCCTGTGGGAGGACGCTTGGGGAAGCTCCGAGGGGTTTGGAATGAGCCTTGGCCAGTCCTGAGTGAGGGTCTCCTTCCAGGTCTAGGCTGTACGCACTCCCATGCCACCTCTCCTGGCCTTCCGGTATTATTATATTGGCCCACAGTGCCAGTGGGGGAAACTGAGGCTCAGAGATGTGAAGTAACTTGCTTAATGACACACAGCTAACCAGTAGTGGTGCTGGAAGGGGAGATTTGCCAGACCCTAGAGCTTCCAGGAAATCCTCGTGTGTTTTTTTGTGGGTTTTTTTTGTCTCTTTTTTTTTAAGATTTTATCTATTTATGTGAGAGAGAGGGAGAGCATGAGCAGGGAGGAGAGGGAGAATCAGGTTCTCTGCGAGCAGGGAGCCCAATGCAAGGCTCGATCCCAGGACCCTGAGATCATGACCTGAGCTGAAGGCAGAGGCTTAACTGACTGAGCCACCCAGGTGCCCCGGAAATCCTTGTATTTTTGAGGGTGGGTAGAAATACCTCATCTTTGTTCCCTTTTCACTTTAGGTCAAAGAGGTGCGTTGTCATCTGTGGGCTGTGGGCTCCTGAGGTCTGCTTGGTGGACCTGTTTCCCAGCCCTGCACCCCCCCTCCCAACTCACCCCCTGGAGCCCCTGCTTCGAGGCGGGGGGAGGCTTGTTATTCAGTGTCTGAGCCAGGGGCTGCCCCCCACATTGCCTCATTTCTGAGGCAGGAACTAGTATTTGCCCCATTTTACAGACGAGGAAATTGAGGCTCTGAAGGGGCCCTAGTGCTGGTAAAGACTGAGCCAGGAACCAAACCCTCACCTTTCAGACTTGGGGTTTGAGGGGGATGCTCAGAAGCTCCCTCTTTCTCAGAAGCTCCCTCTGCTTCTAGTCTGGGGTGAGGGGCAGAGCGGATCGGAAGGCCAGCTGGGAGGCCTGAGGTCCAGTTGGCCCCCTCCCCAGAACACGCGAGACAGTGCCAAGGCCTAATTTCCACCACTGGAAGAGGAGGGTGGCTTATCTCCACAAGGTCGAGAAGCGGTTACATAAATTCATAAATGATGGATCCCTCCTGAATTATTGAGATTCCCTTGAGGACTCACAGGGCCTGGTCCAGCGAGCTGAGCTTGGCCAGTGGGCAGGACTCGAGGACCTTGGAAAGCTCCTTCTACCCCAGGGTCTCCTGCCAAGTCTCCTGTGTATGAGCCAGACCTTTCCTGTCCTTCCACAGGGAGCACGAAGGCAGGCCATGGACCCTGGACCCGTTGACCCTTTGTCCTGAGTTCCAGTGAAAGAGTATTGAATAAATGACTGTTTGAATGCCTTGGAGAGTGGGTCAGACAGAGGGAGGGACTGGATGTGCCAGGGACCCCAGCTCTGGGCCTCCTCCTCCTGCCCCAGCCCAGATACCACTCGGCCCCTTATGGCTGGTCACAGATGCCAGGGCAGGAAGGGGCGGGTCTATTTTGCATGTGAGTTCACAGTGCGGCCTGCTTGTGAGGTTCCCGGCTCTGTGTGAGTCTCGGTATGACCCGGTGCCTGCCCTCAAGGCATTTGCAGGCTTGGACAGGAAAATGGGAGCGTATCTTAAGCCCAGAGGGGGACAGTGACCTGCTCAGCGTCACACAGCAGGAAAGTGGCAAAGGAGCCCTCCCTGACTCCCAGAGCTGGGCCTTTCCTCCCTGTATTTTTTCTCCCCATCAGGACAGACACAAGGTCAGGAGACACATGGCAGGGCTCCGTTGCCCACCCACCCTCTGCCGAGCGGCTCCTCCCTGTCTTTGAGGCTGGCTAGCTCCAGCGCCCGCACCTGTGTGCCTGCCTGTGTTCCCAGCGCGCTCTCGATCCTGAGCACTGAGCTGAGGAGGCTGGAGCTTGTGGGAATGTGTGTGTTTTGAAATTAATGGGGACCATTAAATTGGCCAAGCATGAAAAGGGCTGGATCTGCAGCCCTTGGCTTGCTCTACCAGAATGCTCCGCCAGCGCCTTGGCAAGAGGCTGCCCAGCCGGCTTCGGGCCTCTCCAGGAGGCTGTGGCTTGCCTGCCCGTTAGACGGATGGTCCCTGTGTTCCTGAGGTGAAGGGGTCTGGATGCAGCCCGTGGAAGCCACGGACCCTCCCCAGGGACTGGGGCCCCTTCCCTTCCTTTCCACACCCAGCTCTGCAGCCCGTGCTGTTTGCAGGGGCGCTGGGTTGAAGCTGTTCTCTCCAGACCCCCCGGGTGGGCTCATACCTATTCCCAGCCCTGACCCTGGGGCCTCCTGGCTGAGGCCTGGCCCAGCCCCGGGTGGAACGGGGAGGGTGGCCTCAGCCTGTCTCCTTGCGCCCCACTTTCCAGACCGCCCCCCGCCCCGGCTCTTGTGGCCATCTCAGGGCCCTGCAGGGGGACTTGCCGGCCTGGGTATGGGTCTCGGCTCCACGGCGTGCAAGCTCTGGGACCTTGGGCTTGCCATGTGACCCCCGAGCCTCAGTTTTCTGGTCTGTATCATGGGAAGAAGAGCCCAGTCGGACCTGCCTCCTGGGATTGTTGGGAGTTGGAAAGTAGACAGTGCAACGTCCAGGATAAAGTAGAGCCTGGAAATGCCAGCTCCTGTGTCGGCTGCCGTTGCTGGTGGTTTGGGAGGGAGGGCTGCTGTGACCCGCTGGATGGGGCCTGCCGGGCACCTGCTGCTCACCAGGGCTGGGGGCAAGGCATGGCTGAGGGTACCTCCTTCTTTTCGTTCCTGTGGAAACTGAGCCCCTCCAGGGCCCGGGGTGGCTGAGGCAGGGGTCCTTCCTGATTTGGGGTTTCCTGACTGTGGGGTACAGGGCAGAGGGGCCAGGCTCCCCCTGTCTTGTGGCAGGGCCATCAGCGGGGAAGGGTGTGTGTTCCATGGGAACCGCCGGTGCGGGACCGGGCCTGGGGATGTTTCTCCTGGAGCAGGCTGGTACCTGAAGTGCTCTCCCAGTCGGAGCTAAGTGGCCATGGTGGGCCCACGCTGGCAGGGCTGGAGCCTCCCCCAGGACCCCCGCAGCCTCCAGCCTTCTGTTCCTCTCCCTCCTCTGTCCAAGCTCACCCTTGGGGCTCATTTCTTCATTTTCCAAGTTGCTTGTCCTGATGCTTTCTGAGGCCCTGCCGGTGGGCACGGACGTACATGGGGCCCTGTCCTGGGCTCCCGTTCCCTGCTGTCTGGATGGATCGCCCATTGGGAGGGTACAGCTGCCACTGGGGAGAGCAGGCAGGCTGGGGCCAGAGGCCACTCACGAAAGAGACCGGGGTAAAATCCGGTTCCATGGACCGCTTCTCCCAGCTTCCGTGCCCACAGGTGCACCCTGCCGGAGGAGAGGGAAGGGGATGAGCGGCTGGCCGGCCCTAGGGGCTTGGGGAAGGGTAGCAGTTGTTCCTAGCTACACCACTAGATGGGGGGCCTTTGGGAGCCCCTGGGGGGCGGGCACCTGCTGACCCCACATCTCCATCCCTGGACAGGGCTCTGCACACGGCGGTGCCCACCCGTGGCAGTGGCGGCTAAGGTCCCCTAGGTAGAGGCAGGCTGCCTTGGGGGGGGACCCCTGCTCCCCGCATGCCCCCCAAGCCAGGGAGGCAACACAGCTCTTTCTGTCCTTATGGGGTGTTAGGAGACGGAAGCCAGTGAGGACTCGGGTCCAGGGGTGTGGAGCGGGGTCCTGCAGGGGTCTGGGGGTGGCGGCCGGGGCACTCGCTGGGCATTGCCCGCTCCTCCTCATTAAGACCCCATGCGCTGCACCCCGCTCCCAGCAGCAACAAGTGGTCCTTGTACGCGGTCCCCACCCTCCTCCTCTCCATCGCTGCTTCCTCTCCCTCGTCGGACATTGTAATTGCCATAAAAATAGGAGCTTAGCTGTGGAGTAGCATGTGGGGAGAGAGAGGCCCGGCTGTCAGCCATTCCCCTGCCAGCAGGGCTCGCGTCTGTTTTATTATTGCCGCCTGGCTGTATTTCACGTTCGGTTTAAACATCATCAAACACCACGTCCCTTTTGAAAAGCAAGAGCTACCTTGCTGAGGATGTTGAGGAGAAACAGGAACATTAAAATCTACGAAGCAAATGGCCCAGAATTGACATTTGCGACGGGAGCTTTGCAGCTTTGACTGTCAAAGGAGCTAAATCCTGTCTGGCAGCCTGCAGGGAACTTTCCCGGTGAGGGTCACGGGAAGGTGGGCCGGGCTGTGGCTGAAGCCTCGGGGCTTGGCAGAGAGGGGACCCGGGCGCCGTAGGTGGGGTCAGAGGGTGATGGAATTCTGTGGATCCCCCGACTGTCTTTCCCGCCTTCCGGGTGTTGACCTTGACTCAGCCTAGTCTCTCTGCTAACAGGGCAGGCAGGCAGGAACCCACCACCCCCATCCCCACCCGCCCCATCCCCCTCCAGTTGCACAGAGCCAAGTGCTGGACTCTGGGGCTCAGGGGTGGGAATCGGGACATGCCAGGGGACAGACTGGATGGGGCAGCCGTGGCCACTTGTGAGCTCTTGTGACCTTGACCAGGATACACCTCCCCTCTGAGCCTCAGTTTCCTCATCTATAAACCCAGGAGAGTCCCATCCCCGCCGAAGGTGATGGAGAGGATGGAGTGGGATGTATGCAAATGTGACAAGTCTTTGGAACTCAATAAATGGTGGCTGTTATCACCGAGGAAGTGGGCGTTTGAGCTGCAATTGATTTTTTAAAAATGTTTAACCCACCTATTTCCACTGAAAAATAGGTACAATAAAACTAGGGAACCATTAAAATAGGGATAAACAGAAACAAGGGACACGGGGGACACTGACCCTGGGGCTCTTGGCCACACCTGAAAGCCTTAGGCCTGGATGACCTTGGTGTGTGCTTTCTACCCTGTCAGCCTCTGGCCCCGTGCCTGTTTGTGGGCCCCTGCTCAGCCCTACCACCTGCCACTCGATGCCGGTGTCTGGTCTACCAAGAGACCCCGATTCGTGCCCACTGTTCTATCTGATGCTCTTACGGGGTGCTTGGGGCAGCTTGGCTCCTGACATCTACCCTGGCCCTGCCTGGATGACACCTCAGAACTAGGCTGAATAAGTCCATTGCTGCTGAATGTGAAAAGTGGCTTTGAGCTTCCTGGCAGCCAGGGCAAGATGGGGAATAAGTTTTTAGGTTCTATAACTTCGCACTTGGAATCAGTTTATACTTCAGCATAATGCCCCTTTCTACTCTCCCTTTTTCTCCATTCTCCCCTCTGTCACCCATACCAGTGGTTCTTTATTTCCCCCACGGACACTGGGTACCTCGCTCCAGAGCCCAAACCCAGCCTCGCTCTCCAGGTCTTTCCGGTACAGCTTTGCTTCAGACTCACGAGGCCCGCCCCCCTGCCCTCTTGTTTGTCACTGTCCATTCCCATGTTAGCCAGCCCGGCCTCTGGGCCTTTTGCCTTGCCAGGGCCCACTGGGTCTGCCTCTGCGATTTCTCTCGGATGAGCCAGTGACTAATAAGGGTTGCCCCCAGGGGGCCAGAAAAATCTTTCCCTCCTTAATATCAGAGTTTAGAGGAAAGACTTGTTCCCGCTGAGAAAAGCGGCCGGAGATTCGTCTCGCCTCCGGAATCACACGGGCAACTGCATAAATTCCAAAGCCACCGAAACGCTCTCCATGCAAATGCCGCCTCTCAGCCCCACAGCCAGCCCCAGAGCCTCTTGGAGGCCGCCGCCACGCTCCCGTGGGCCGGCACCCCAGTTCCCCCCTGCTCCGGTGCCCCGCAGAAACTCCAGGGCCCCTTTGCAGGGGGGCGTCCCTGGTTAGAAGATCCTCGCTTCTCTCCACATCCTGTGGTTAAGCTGGAGGCTGAGCTAATTCCATGTCAGGATGTGTTTTTGATCCTGGAGGAGAAAGAGGATGAGGGACTTCTGAGGGGGGGGTCCCCACAGGCCCCGGGGGGGGTCCCTCACTTCCCCCTGTCTGTGGATCTGTGGGTTGTACAATGGATCTTCTCTGAAGGTGGCCCTTTAATGCCTGAATGCCGTGTTTCCCGAACTTGCTTCATCCTCGTCTGGAAAGACCGCTGGGGTCATCTGGTCCTTCCTGCTGCCTGCAGGTGGGCCCTGTCCTCCGCGTCTGCCCCTCTGTGCTTTGCCCTCATCCCTGACCCAGCCTCCTGTCGCCCCCAGCATCAGACAGTGGTCCCACCCTCATCCGGCAACTCTCTGAGCCGGGGGTGATCGTCATAACGATGGGCTGGCGGAGGTGACTTTGGTGTCCCCCCTTTCCAGGCTGAGCAGCTGCAGTGCAGGACTGTAGAGTGACTTGTCCCCAGGCTAGTCGGGAAGCTCGAACCAGAGCTCACTCTGCATCCTAGTACTTTCCACTCTGTCACGTCGCCCTTGAATTAGTGAGTGAGTGAATGAATGAAAGGGAGTGAGCACGTGGTAGCCACTTAGAGTTCTAGGTGTCTCTCTGGTTGGTTGGCCCAGGGTGGAGGGTGTTTGGAGGGCGTGGGGCGCGGAGCTGAGCCAGGCCGCCGGAGGGACTCCAACCCCCTTATTATCCAGGGGTCACAGTGGCTGCCGTTAAGGTGGTATCGTGTGCGCTCTGGAAGGCCTCAGCCAAGGACAGGGCAGAGCCGGATGCTGGGCTTGACCGCTCAGGCCTCGCACCAGGTCACCCTCGGCTGGGGGTTCTCGCCCATTCTGACCACCGTGCGGTGAGCTTAACCGGCTCCAGACGGTGGCCTGCGGTCTGCAGTCTGGCCCTTTTGCCAGGTGCTTCATGGGGGATGAGCGAGCGGGTGGCGCGGGGTGCCGCTGAGTCCTTCCTTCCAGGCTCTTGGGGAGCCGGTACAGCCCTGGGCAGGGGCGTCAGAGAAGGGGTGAGCTGGCAGTTTGCAGCTTTCCCCCCACCAGCTGCTGTGGGCCCCTCGGAACATGTGGCCAGTGGCCATTTACCACCTGGCTGGAGGAAGTGTGTGGGCTGGCCCCGAGCTGCGCCGGCCCCAGCTGCGGAAGGGTCCACGGGGACTCCTGGCAGCCATCACTCCAGGAGAGGAAGGGCCGGATTCTTCCTGGCTCCCTAAATGTTTTTGCCTTTATAGGCTTTGGAAATCAGTTTTATGGGCCGTGCGGTTCGTCTGCTGAGACACGGAAGGCACTGGGGACAAAAGAAACCGTGGGGTTGCTGGTCAGGTGACCGAGGGCGAGGGGGTAGGGCTCAGAGGTGTCTTCTCGGGCCTGGGTCACTCTTTAGGAACCGTCAGAGCTGGGAGGGGTGCAGGGATGGTGTGAGCCAGAGGGAGCCCTGGAATTCTGGTGGGAGGGCCGGCCCGCAGCTTCGGGACCTGCCCCTTTGGTGGGACGGCCCCCGCTGAACTGGCCTGGAATGGCGGCAGCCATCCCTCCCTCCTCCATGCCTGGCTCCCCTCGGTGCCATTAGGAGCACCCTGCCAGCCGCTGGCAGTGTAGGCTTCTCAGTGTAAGTAAAAAATAAGCCCTTTGGGTTTTGCCAGCTGAGACGCGGGCCTGGCAGGGACTCCCACCTGCAGAAGGCGCTTCATCTTCTGGCAAAGTTGGCCATTTGGGAGCTGGATGAGTGTACAGATTCAGCGGGAGCAGCCAGGAACCCAGGCAAATCTCTCTCCCTTTCCTGGGCCTGGGGACCCTGGAGGGAGGCCCTGAGGGTCTGCCCCAGGAGAAGGCTGCTTTTCTGCTTCTCTTTTAATATGTGAAGAGCTCCTACAAATCAATAAGAAAAATGGGCAAAAGATGGAGACCGGTGATTCCTGGTAGGAGAGAAACAAATGGCCAGTAAACAGGCAACAAGATGCAGAACTTCGCTAGTAATCA
Source organism: Enhydra lutris kenyoni (assembly GCF_002288905.1). Taxonomy (NCBI): domain Eukaryota; kingdom Metazoa; phylum Chordata; class Mammalia; order Carnivora; family Mustelidae; genus Enhydra; species Enhydra lutris. The sequence continues at coordinate 7,975,230 of NW_019154106.1, forward strand.
GGAAAAAGGCGAATTGAAATGAGAGACATCATTCTTCAGCGCCGGAGAGGCAGGGGCTGGGAGTCCTGAATCTCGCAGGTGCGGCGCTGTGTTGACAGGAGCCGGGGGCTCCGCTGAGGCTCACCCCAGCGACTTGCACCCAACCAGCGCAAGCTAGGAGTGTGGGAATACGCGCTTTAAGCCAGAAAACATGTACGACTCTCCGCTCCAGTCTCAGCGGGGTCCCCACCACTGGCTGAAATCCCTGGCTCACCCTGTTCACCACTGGAGAGGCGGGGGGCTCCCCCCCTCACCACCCCCTCCAGCTCCCTTATCCCGGGTCTTTCGGGCCCCGCCCCTCACAGGGTGTTGCTCCTTCCTGCGGCAATCTGTTGGACCTGGGTTATACCTCCCGCCCATGTGCCCTCTGTAGACAGTGGTTCCTTCAGTTCTGTGCTCATTCCTTCATTCGTTCAGTGGGCCCTTGGTGCTGGGGCTGCAAGGGAGATGTGGCTTAGGCGTCGATGATCCCCCAGGGAGCTGGAACAGCTTTGGGGACCAGACCCTGGTGCCAACCCGTCCAGAGGGTCAGGACGGGGGAGCCAGCCGGAGCGCCCAGACTGGGGCCTACGGGTGTCTCGGCTTGCTGCACTGGGAGCGGGGAGACCAGGGGGAAGCTGGGGGTGGCCCAGACGCCCTTTCGCAGCCCGCCCTGTGAGGGCGGCTCTTATCTGTAGAGTGCAGCGGGGCCGGACCACAGCAGAGCTGCCTTTGATGCAGAGCTCCAGGGGGAGAGCACGAGTCGAGTGTACTTCAAATGGCTTTGGTCCGGGGAATCTGGGTCTCCGAGTCCTTGAAGCATCCTCCTACCTACCCACCCCTTGTGGACCTCCCTAGGCAAAGCTGGCCAGCAAGAGAACCCTGGGCTCCGGAGAGACACTAGCCTGGACCTTGTCTCCTGGGATCCTTCCCTTCCTCTGCTCTGGAGGCCCAGCCTCCTACTGGGCTTCTTTTTCTCGTTCCCAGACTGAGGTGGGCACAGCCCTTCTGCCTTCATTCGGAGAGTATGGGTGATGAAGACCCAGTCCCTGCCTCTATAAGGTGCTCAGTGTATAATGAGGGCAACAGAGTTACAGCACAGGCTGTCAGTGCCTTGATGGGGAATCCAGAGCGCTGTGGGCTGGTCAGGGGAAGGGAAGGCTTCCTGGAAGAGGCCTACATGGCGAGGCCTACTTCCCTGCCTCAATTTTTGGTGGCGGCTCACTTGTGCCTTTTCCTCCGGGCTCACAGACCCTCCCTGCTGCCACTCAGGCCTCCTCAGGGAGCCCTGGGGGCCAGGATTTGGGGCAGTGGGAGGAGCCTGGACGGACCTGGTTCCAATTATAACCTGTGCCACTGTGGCCTTGGGCCAACTCCTTTTATGTGGACCTTAGTTTGCTCACTTGAAAATGTGGATTAGTGAGGATGGGACACAGTGACAGATGTCTGGTCCCTGGCACCATTGGGCCGTGCTGCCTTACCTCTCACAGATGGGCACCCCTTTAGGGAATCCCCCCTAATTATGAAGTTCCAGATCTGGGCGGCCACCCGAGAAGGAAGCACATTCATTAGGAGACCCAGGCACACAGCCCGGCCGCTCCAAGCATCTTTCCGCGCCAGCTCCCGAGGACCACGGCCTCGCCGAGAGCGCACACCCTGCATCTTCCTGGTGACGGCTTTCATCTGCGGGCCCCCAGGGAGTCACCGACTGGGGAAGGCCTGCTCAGGGACCGCCATCCCTGGTGACAGCCCCCCCAGCCCTTCACCCCCGGCTTGTAATCTCAGCTTGAAGGAGGACTCCAGTCCCTTTCTCCCGCCCCACCACAGCTAATCCATTTGCCAGGGCCCCGATCCAAGAGAAAGCTAATTAAAGAATTTCTGCTCTTGGCTCAGCCTGGACTTTGAAGATTCCCCTTGGTCTTCCTGGAGTATCTGAAAACAGGTGTAGAAGCGGGGGGGGGGGTGTCAGAAAGGGCGTCGGGATAAGCCCCCAGTAGCCTCCTTAATAGGCTTAATCCCCCTAAAGCCAGCAGGCATCAAACAGCCCTCCACCCAGCACTGCAGAGAAGGGGCTCAGAGGAGACTCCGGGGTCCTTCCTGGCCCTGTGAGCCCCAGACCACAGAGGGCTCCCCATCCTGGCTTCCTGGGAACGTGAGGCCATGCATTCCCCAGGGTTCCGGGAGGCCCGGGGAGGGGCAAGGCAGGGCATGAAGCCCTCACTGCTGTGCTCCAGGAGCCACCCTGCCTGCAGGCTGCTGCTGCCCCTGGCCCGAAGCTCAGGAACACTCAGGAACACTCAGGAACGCGGGCTCCCTCCCTCCCTGCCCCTTCCCTCTGCTGCCCAGCGTGCCCCCATCTTTCCTTTCAAGACCTTGTTTCCCTCTCAGAGATTTTGATCAACCAACCACAAATATTTATTCAATACTTACCAGTAGAACGAGAGCTCCATTGGGCCGGGATTTTTGGGGTCCCCCTGCAGTGCCCTAATTTGGGCAGGGCCTGGCCCACCGTAGGTGCTCAGTAAAGGCTCAATCATGGGGTGGGCTGTTAGGTCCTGAGACAGAGGTGGTCTATACTGTCACAGAGCTTACACTATTGCTGCTGGCAGGGACTTTGGGGGACCCCTGGGCTCCTGGATCTTAGAGCCTGTCTCCCTGTCACTCTGAGCTTTGGCCAAGCCTGATGTGACCCTGGGGAGAGTCAGGGCTGTCGGCTGGCCCTCCGGCCCCACACCCTCACCCCCTCCCCAGCTCCTGCTCCCCCAGTTCCCTCCACAGCGCTGGCGGGGGTGGGGGCGGCGACAGAGAGTGTTCAGACCCGCAACTCCTTATAATAGGGACTTTGCGGGGCCCTCGCCCGCGTCACGGAAGTAAAAATGATAAAAACCTGCCACTGAATTCTGGGTGGCAGTAAATTACTTAACACCTGAAACAGGTTGAAATGTGGCCACTGTGGCTTTTAATAAGCCCGTCTCTGACGTAGCCGCTTCCGCGAGGAGCCGGCCGGGTCTCTTCTCGAGGCGTAATTTCATCGCGGCCGGCCTGGCAGCGGTGCAAATAAGATTTCACTTCCCTGTAAATCTCGGAGGGGGAGCGCCGGGATTTCATTGGTGCTGTCAGTTAGTAGCTCGAGAGAACCTATTTACTTTGCCGCGGGAGGAGAGGGTCCTTCAGAGGCGCCGGCTGGGGCGGCGGGCCGGCGGGGGCGGCGGGCCGGCGGGGAGGCAGGTGCTGACAAGCGGACCTGGGGCATGGCGGAGGGCGCGGGCGAGGCGGCCAGCGTCGGGGCCAGGCCGGGAGCCTGCCTGGTTTCGGGCTCCCAAGGGTCGATGAGCACGCACCGCCCAGACCTACTGCGGGGGTATTTTGGGGTTGGCTGGGTGTCCCCTGCTCCGTCTGGGACCTCCTAAGCGGGGTGCTAAGGACTGGCCACAGAACTTGGGTGTGGGGGTGTGGTTTGGGCTTTGATTGCTTTTTTTCCAGGGTGCTTGGTAAGGCCCCAGGTACAGGGTGGGATCCAGGTACGGGAGTACTGGCCACCGTTTTCCTGTCCCATTTGAACTGGAACTTTTAGTCCTGCGTCTGACTAATCAGGTGGAATTCGATGTAAGAAGCCCCTTGGCCACAGGGCAGCCATCTGGGGTCTTTCCCCATACTTGCCGGTAAGCTCAGTGTATGTGAGTCCTGAGAGGTCTTCGGGGAGGAAAGGTCCAGAAGCTGCTTGGTTGGAGCAGAGCAAGGCAGGTGCTGAAGAGGGGGTGGTGGGGGTCCCGTCTCCCAGGGTCCATCTAGAGAGCTGACAGGGAGACAGGTGGGTCCCCTCCAGCACCCAGAGCGCATAGCCCCTCAAGGGACTGGCAGCCAGCTCTGCCTGCTCTCCCGTGAGGCTCATGGCCTCTCACCTACTCCTTGTCAGAAAGGGTTAGTTATGATTGGAAGGTCTTTCCATTGGCCTGAAATATAGATCCTAGAGCCTCCGCGATGGGTCCTGGTGAGTCCCTCCCGTGACCCAGTCCTGTCTGGATTTCCCACCCTGGAGGGCACTCACTAGAGCCTGAGGTGTCCTCCTCCCCTCGCCCTGTCCCTCCTGAAACTGAACACTTGGGTCAGTCTGACATTGCCTCTAGTGGGTTTCCAGACTGTGGCTGTCTGTGGAACCCAGTTTGGGAATCCTAACCTCCTACCCCCGGCTTGGAAAGAGCCCTGTGGCTGTGCTGGGTTTTGGCACTGCCACTGCGTATACAGAGTGAGACGAGCTGGGGGCAGGCCCATCTGGGCCTCAGCCCCAGGCCCCCACTCCCCTTACCCTCCTGGGGCAGTGGGAGGGGCGGGGGGAGAGGGAAAAAGTAACACTGGGACACTGGGTCTGTGGAGAGCTGCCCCTCCTGGGACTCCACATTGATCAATAGATCTGCCGGTTGATTGATTTACTGGTGTTTATTGACTCATTCCTTCACTTCACGTTTATGGATGCCTCCTGCATACCCAGCAAGTGTGCTCTGGGGACCTGAAGGGGTGGCTGGCGAGACCAGCCAGCGAGGGAGGTGCTGGAACTGGTCACCCAAGCGGTGTGGGTCCGGCGTGGGGCTGGAGGGGACAGCTTTTCCAGACACAGTGCCCGAGTGGAACTTTCCAGGGCCTTCAGGAGCACCTGAGCCCAGAAATCAGCCAAGGCACAGACCAGGAGCCCGAGTCAGGGCAGGCCTACCTGGGAGATTATCAGGACGTGGCGTGGCTGGAGGCTGGGCCTTCCTAAGTTTACGGAGGAGCCACACGGAACGTTCAAAGCGGGAGCTCCGGAATTGGACCTGTCTTCCTGCCCTCCTGCCCCAGGCCTTCTCCCTTGCTCTCTCTCCTGGTCCAGGGAAACACCCCCAGGGGAAACATGGCTCCCCAGAGAACAGGTCTCATGTCGGGAAGGGCTGAGTGGCTCTCCTGTGCCCCCACTGTGTACTGGGGCCTAGGCAGGGTCAGAAACACACTCGGCCCTTGCCCAAAGGCCACATCGTGGGCTGCTCTTTGGAGCGGTCCCTCATGGCTGGCTCCTACCACAGTGGGAGGTGAGGACTAAATGACGATGAGGAGGGACAGGGATGCCTGTGTCGCCCCGGCCCAGCCACCCGCCATTCAGGCATGTGGAGAAATAACTTTGCTTCCTTGGAATATGAGGAAAAAACTCATTAACCCATATCCAGACACACAATCAGATCTAAGACAGAAGTAATGAGTTCTTACTTTATGTTAAATTTAGCAGAAACTGCTATTGTTCTCATGGAAAATAATTTTTTTCCTTTCTCCCCCATTGGGGTATGAGTTATCATAGAAGGCTTAGAGAGTTGTGAATGTGGGGGCGCATCTAGGCAGGGGTGACCCCCACCTAGGCCCCAGCATATAGTGGGGGCGTCTGGGTGTCTGGGCAGGTGGGGACGAACCCAGGCTGGTGTTTGCCCAGTGGAGGAACAGCAATGTGTCCCCAGTGCCCATCTGGTTCCAGCCTTAACCTAGCTGCCCACGTGGAGGCCAGAGCTCTCATGGGATAACCCACAGCTCCCATTAACAGCCGGCTACTCTTGGAGTCGGCCTTCAGCTGGTAGTCTACCCTCCCAGGGCCTATGGGATGGGGTCTGAGGTCCCTTTGCCCTGCTACAGATTCATAATTCTGATCCTGATCGTGCCCCGGGGAACTTACCCCAGGTTCTCTGCCCCGCCTGGCCACTGCTCTGTGTCGGGGCGGGGTGGGGGGTGGGGGCTCCACAGGCAGAGCTGAACCTGGGGGTGGGGGGCCTGGGGAGGGGCTGCAGACACCTGGCCCCTGGGACGCCGGACCCCAAGCCAAGCCAGCAGCCGAGATGACTGTAAAAGTTAAATCTTTCTATTTATTTCAAGAAAGGACAAGGAAAGTGGACTTGGACATTTTATATGAAAACAGACAAACAGAAAAAAGGACCAAATAGTTAATCACATTCATCTCAACATTGAAGTTTCAAGGCACCTACAGGAAGGAGGCCAAAGGGCGGTTCGCAGTGCACTTTGGTTTGTGTTGTGGTCGTGGTGGGTGTTTGTGTGTCTCGGTTTCCCGAAAACCCCCGTCTGGGGGTGAGGTTGGGACTGAGGCAGGCGGGACCCAGGTCTCGGACGGCCACAGGCCGCAGTGCGGGGAGTCCCGTCACTCAGACCTGGAGATTGCTTTAGCCTTCTGAGGAAGAGGAGGAGAGACCAGGAGCGGTGTTCGCCTGGCCTCCCAGGGCTGGCTCTGCAGGTGGGGAAGGTGGGGGCCCAGCGGCGAAGCTCAGGGTGGTGGCAGGAAGGCAGAAGGGGCCTTGGTCATGGGCCCGCCCTCCCTGTGCCCTCGTGTGGCCGCGAACCCCGCCTTGTGTCCCATCCTCCAGGGTCGGCCAAGGATCCCTCCCTGGCCTCCTCCTCCTCCTCCTCCTCCTCCTGGACGGCTGGGAATGGATCCCACGGGGCGAAGGCTGAGTGGTTCCAGAAATCTTTACAATACCAAATGAGATACAACCTTTTAACGTCAGGAGAGGGAATTGTCGTCGGTGGCTCTTAGCAAACATTCACTCTGCGGTGCTGAGGCATGGGGTTTCTCTTAGTTTCCTTTCTGCCTTTACCTCCCTGTCCACACCTGCCTGGTGACATTCATAATTAGCGGGCGTCCGCTCCCGCCAGCCGCACTGCACAAGGGCGCCAGAGCCCAGGCTCGCCTGTCTTCACAGCCTCGCGGCCTCCCCCAGCCTCCAGCGCCCTCTCTCTCCCTTGCAGATGACAAATCTCCAAGGCTGGGCTATTTGGCTTCCTCCCCACGGCTCTCAGCATCTCTTTATGAGCTGGAAGGCTCCAGGGTCCTCCAGCCAAAGAATTCCCCCCACCCCAGCCCCGTGCTGCAGCCTGGCACTCGGCTCTGGATGCCAGAGTGGGTGTCTCAGCTGGGTTGGGTTAAAAAAAAAACAACAACAAAAAACAAAAACCTAAGGCCAGTTTCAGGGTGGTGTGTCTTCTTCGTGGGTATCCAGAACCTTCCAAAAACTAGACCAGCCAGGGTTGGGTAGGACGTTCTGCAAACACGCACCTTGCAAGGGGCAGAGGAGAGGAGCCCGGGTGGCCCGGCTCCGGGGAGGTGAGCACGGCCGCCCCGTGTCTGCTTTAGCTGATTGTCGGGCCCAGTCACGTTGGTTTTTCTGTCTTGAGGAGAAAGCCTGGTTAGTTCCTCCAGGTCGGTGGCTGGCGGGGGGAGGGGAGGGTTTGTGGCAGGGAGTCCGGGGAGCGTCAGACAAGGGGAGACACCCAGGTGTCCACCCTCCTCGTCACCTATGTGAGGCTCTGCTCGGCGAGAGGAAACCGAGTCACCGAGTCAACCTGGCTGTGAGAGCTGGCCCGGTGGCCGGATGCCCCCCTCAGGTTCACAGCTGGTGATCGGCGGGTCCAAGGGAAGGCAGAGTGAGATGCTTCTGGGAGGAAAAGCCGCTGAGAGGGGCCTCTCCCCGTGCTGGCTGCCGGTGAGGCAGGTGCGGGATGGGAGGGAGGCCATTGCCAGCACATCCGCCTGGGACCTTTGTGCTGAGCCCCTGCTGGGGGGGGCAGACAGCAAACGGGGAGGACAAGACGCGAAGGGAGGCTCTGAGAAGAGAGAATGGAGCGCCCCTGTGTGCCAGGCGCTGTGCTGGGCCTCGGTGACCGGGTGCAGAGGAGCATGGGGACCTGGCATCTCGCCAGCGTGGCCACTCACCCTGATGGCCCTATAAGTGATTTTGGGGTGATGACAGCCAACCCTCCTGCAAAGACTCTCCACAGACTCCGGCTTTTGGGTTTTCAGGTGGGGGCGGGAGTGGGGGGCGGTGTGGGTAGGTGTGGGAAAGAGGGCCCAGGGCACCGTGGTGGCCGCAGGTGTCTGAGGGGGTCGCTTTGCTAGGAAGTGGGGGCCCGGTCAGACCTCCGCAGGGTGTGGCATCTCAGTAATGGAGCGGGAGGGGCCATTCGGTGACAGTGGTCCCAAAAAGCCCAGGGCCTGCCAGGCTCTGTCTGGGGAGTAGGGTAGCTCACCGGCTTGGCCCCCTGCACAGTGTCTTTCGGGGGTGACATGGAGAAAGGGCTGGTTTGGCCCCCGCAGCACCGGGGCTTTGAGGCACACCTGCACCCCCACTTATGGTGAGAAGCGGCTGACCCCAGAGAATTTCCGAAACCAGAGAGAAACAATACATTAAAAATGCAGAGGTGGTGGGGAAAGAAAGGAGGCAGGGGCGAGGGGCGTTGGGGGGGGATTCAGGAGCCAAGGGGATCCTTTTGTGAGTGTTTTTAAAGAAGCAGATGTGGATATTTCAGGCAACTACTTGGACCATTTCAAAAGAAATGGTAAATGCTTAAAAACACAGAGTGAAAAATGCCCCAGGCAGCCGTCAACCTGGCTGGGGAGGATGGATGAAGCCCGCAGCGCTGTGTGTCGGGAGGGGAAGGGAGCCAGGGGTGGGACATCAGAGGGCGCGCTGTGGGGTGGGGGTCCCGGCTTGGAGAACAGGGACCAGCTGCAGGGGGTGGGTCACCCTCCCCCCTCAAGCTCCAGACTCCAAGATGGAGCAAGCGTGTCTGTGCTTCCTCTCCCGGTGCCCCTTGGACCCTGAGGATGGGGATTTTGAAGCATTTCTGTTGGCACAAGCAGCTCTTTGACAGGCCTGTGTGGCCCGGCTGCGGGCTTTTCAGGGGATGCTGGTCATTTTGAACAGCACAGTAAACATCTCTGGATAGGTTCCATATAGGGTCTTGGGGAAATGATAAAGTGAGGGTAGAAACCAGGGTCTTACAGTCAAAGGCCTTGGCTTAGGGAGGAAAATATCTGCCATATCCCCATCAAGTACTTGAATGCTCCCAGTGACAGAGAGCTCACTATCTTATTCCTGTGCTAGCGGGGTTTCTCTTCCCTGACTTTGAGTTTTTCCTTTCTGGTTGCCACCGTGCCCTTTCCTGGAGGAACCAATCACAGACCCACCCTGGGACAGAAAGGAAGCAGTAAAGTGCATGAGTCTTACTCTCTAAGTAACTAGACCAGCTCCTTCATCCCTGAAGGCAGACAGAATCTGGAGGACAGGGGTGGAGTCTCTGCTGGGGGCTGGGACAGCTTCTGAATGACCTTTGTGGGCCGCGTAGCCCACCCTGTCCCAGAGGCCCAAGCACAAGGCAGGCGACAGAGGCAGAAGTACCTTCCCTGAGCAGTGCTGGAGCCCAGGCTCCGCCCAACACAGCCTGTTACTGCGCGCTCCGGCCTGTGTGGTATCAGCTCTCGCAGACCCCCAGCTCCTCCTGGGGCTGTTGGGGGGCAGCCCGCGACCCAGCCTGGAAAAGCCCTGCTTTGCACATTGCCACTGGCGCAGGTTCGTAACATGCAGAAAATCCCCCTTTCCCTTCACCTCCAAAGAGTTTAATCTCTTCTAATCAATTTAGCAGACTCGCTTGGTTGTAAACGGTAATGATTTGCATTTTTGAGCCTTTTTATCCCTCCTTAAGAAAAAAGATGCCTCCTCTGTCTGCCTTCTGGAAGGCCTGTGCAGGGCTGTGAATTGCTCCTTAGCACTCACCCTGGCGCCCAGCCAGCTCGAGGCCTCCGCCCGTCACCTGCACTGATCCGAGCACAGGGAAGGGACAGGGCACGCAGCGTGCCCACAGCTGCCCCTGGCTTTGTTCCTGACCTTGAGAGCAGGTCCAGTTCCTGGGGACACGGGCCACTGTGCACCCCAGAGCCCTTCCTTCCAGCACACACCCTAGCTCTCTCCTGGTTGTCTCCCCAGCTCCGTTGCTCCCTGTCTGCTGCATCCAATTTTCCTTGTTGTATTTTTCATAAGCGTGAGGCTCAGAAGCCCCGTCCTCCTCCCTGGTGTGTTCGACAAGAAGCAGATTTCTGGAGTGGAGTGGGTTTGCTTTGGGACTTGGGCTGCCATTGGTGGGGTAGGGGCAGGGGCTGTCCTTTCCTCCTGCCTCGGCTCCAAGCAGGTGAAGGAGGGAGGCTCAGGGGCGTCCTGGGCATGTTGCCCGCCACTTCTCCAGGCCTATCAGCCACCCCAGGCCCTGCAAGGAGCCTCACCTGACCTGTCCGTCTCACTCTGGGCCTCGGTCACCTGCCATGGATCAACTAGAAACTTCCAGAATCGGTGCAAGGGAGGAGCCCTTACTTGGCTTTTAGAGCCCCCAGCTTTTTGGGGTGAAGCCCGACTCCTGCTTCAGCCCACCCTCCACTTTGCAGAAGGGGAAACTGAGGCTGTGGATTTACAAAACATGCTTTCCCTCTACCTCTCTGGAGACCCTTCCTGGCCCCTCCTCACTTTCTGCTCCTGGTGGGCCTCCCTGGACCCCTAGAGGAAGGAGGAAGAGGGAGAGTGAAGAGGCACAAGGCAGGCAGAGGCCTTGGGCTCTGGGTGGGAAACCCAGCCCCCCCTGCCACCACCCAGCCACTGCCGTCTTCCTAGCTGCTGTCCCCTCTCCTGCCAGGGTCACTCAGAGCTGGAAGGGACCACTGCCCCACCTCCTGCCCCCAAACCTGGCCTTCCGGCCCTGGATGGAGAGGCCCTCTAGTCAGCCACGCTGCCGCCATGTTCCTGTGGAGGCGGCCCAGGAAGCCGGAGCCAATTTAGAGAAGATGGAGGCTTCCTCGGGGAGGCCGCAGGAAGGGGAAGGAGAAAAGGGAAGAAAAGAAGCTTTTGATGCACATCATGTCTGCGGAATTGAGTATGACTAATTAATAGATTTTATTCTTAGTAATCTCTTAAGCATTCCATACGTTGGGCCCCACGCCTGAGCTGAGGCCTCATTCGCAAAATGCAAATGACTCGCCTGGCCTGGCAGCCTCCTCTCCTGCCTCCCCTTTTCTCCCCGCACAACCCCCCCCACTTTTTTTTTTTTTTAGGGGAAATTTAAAGGAAAATTGCCATGTAATAGAAAAGAGATTCTAATCACTACATCTAATTACCACGAAGGGTAAACCACTTAACCAAAGAAGTGTCATGGGCTCTTTTTTTTTTTTTTTTTAACTTAACACCTGCTATAAATGCCACAGAAAACACTCATCGACGCTGAGGCCAACCAGGTTGTTCTGGCTAGTTAGAGGCTGCAAGGGTCAGGTCGGGTGCCCGCGGAAGGGGCATTCAAGACAGCAGCAGTAGGTAGCCTGGGTCCTGGGCTTGTCTCCACGAGCCCAGTGTCCTCACATGCTGCCCGGGGCTGGGGAGGCTGGGCAGCCCTGCGGCATCTCTCTCCTTATGAGGACACTCAGAGCAGTTGGACCAGGAGGGGACCGGGGTTCAGCGTGGACCTGACTTCAGGCCCGCTCCTTGGCTTGGGGGGCTGTGAGGCAGCAGACATTCAGGCGCTCGCTCTCAGAAAGGACTCCGCGAGGATGTCTGATGCTGAGTGGAGGAAAATTGAGAGCAGACCCCAGGGCCTGGATGGGGAGTCTTCATCATCCTCAGCACCTACAGGGCAGGAGGACGCCTGCATCGAGCCCTCGGTGAGCCCGTCTGAGCCCCCGGGGAGCGGGGGACCCCAGTGACCTCGCCACAGGTGGGCCTGGCCTGCTCTGTATTGTAGGGAAGGAAGCTGACCACCCAGGCCTGCAGGCCTTTCTGACCTCACTGGCTGACTCCAGGCTCACCTACTGTCCCCCAAATGCCTTCCTAACCTCTAAGGGGATAATTTGACCTCCTCCTGGTGTGTTCAAGGGGAAAGGGGAGTAAGATGGGAACCCAGGCATGTTGGCAGCAGGGACTCGGCCATGAGGAGGCCAGGGCCTAGGACATCAGTAGAAGGCATGGGTGGTGCCGTGAGGGAGGGGACCTCACTTCCGAAACAGCAGGGACCTCGGGCTTCTGTCCCTTCCCCCTCTTCCTGAGCCAATGCCCCACGTCCTCGAATACCCTCTCTACTCCTCCCCGAGCTGCCAGAACTGGCCTGTGTCAGGGGTGCTTGACGCCAAAGGGAGGGCGACTTTCACACAGACATGAAATTAAGGCTTGGAAAAATCTCTCTCCTGATCTCATTGTATGATAAAATGATTCAAGTGGACCAAAGGGGAGGGGAAAGGGGAGGGGAAAGACTTAGTTTCGAGCGGAGTGTGTCCAGGCCCTGCACCTCTCCCTGGGGCTGGGGAGCCGGCCTCCCTGTCGCGGGGTGAGACCCTCCCTCCGGCCTGGCGGGGGAGGGCCACGCCTCCCTTCCACCCTGCTCACACAGCTTCCGTGGCCATTCCTTTCAACCCCTGCCTCTTCCCTGAAGGGACCAGTCACATCTTTCCATGACCAGTGAGTGGCCGGCCCTCGGGCCTGTCTGGACAGCATCCTCTTTCTGCCAGAGCTAGACACCTCCTTGACCTCCCCTGCCCTCGGGCCAGTGTCTCCCATCTGACGTGGCTCTTCCCTGGCACAGCACCGGGGCGCACATTGACAGGTGGTGGCCCGAGCTCCCCAAGGGCCAGGGCGCAGGAGACCACAGAACCCTGGGCACCATGCCTCCCTTCTCTCCAACTTTGCTGTCATCCTTTCATTATCATTTCAGTCTCATGGCTCACCAAACCACACCGCCCACTGATAAATGATGACAACCCAGTTCTGGGGTGGGGGGCTAGGAAATAAAACCTGAATTCTTCCGAGGGCCCTGGTCAGTACCCTTTTGGAGCTGGTATTTCTGGAGGTCTGGTCTCTCCTCTCCAGAGCAGAGTGCTGGGGGTGGGTACGTCCGAGGCTCTGTGTTCGGGGGGCTGCTATCTCCCGGTGCTCTTCGGAGAACGTTCATGTCTTTTTCTGGGCTTTGTTTGAGCAGCCATGGAAACCATTAGGTCTAATCAGCTGGATTAAAAAAAAAAAAAAAAAGTCCCTGCGCCAATTACCTGTCCCAGGAGGAAGCATATGGCACAGACAAAAGAGAAAGTCGCTGTCGAGGTGACTGCGTCTGTGTGTTGGGGGTGGGTGGACAGTAGGGAGAGAGACGAGGACACCGGCCGTCAAAGAACGCTTTTGTCTGTACCAGAAAAGAGCGCGGCCCAGGTCTCGCCGACCTGAGATAGGGTTGAACCACGGGCACCCCTTGCCCGGGGTCTCCCTGGCCACCCAACCAGGACAGATACACCTCCGCCTTTAGGAACAGCATTGTCCCCCCACCCCACTCCCACCCCCAACACGCTTTGTCTACTTACTCAATGATTTCTAGGAGAGAGCAACATTTTCGTGACTCTATTGTCTCAGGAAACTGTACGAACTGACCCAAGAAGTAGTAAGGACCGTAAATGGGGCTCTATCTACCCATCTGTACTGAGAGACACGACAGAGAGATCAACAGGTAGATCGACGCACGTCCGCGTGGCTGGGAAGCCACAGCTCCCCCGGGGGCCATCCACGGAGCGTGGTGCACGGAACTGAAGAGGGCTTCGGTATAGGAAAAAGAAAGTTTGCTTTTTAATTGACTACACCATTGTTCAGAGAATGCAGTGAAAGACGTGATCTTTCTGCAAATCTGTAAGGGAAGTGGTACGGAAGGAACCAGGGAAGAGGTTTCAGGACAATATCTCCGTAGCAAAAAGATCTTTTCTTCCCCCTCTCCTTTGTGAGGAGCCTGAAAACCTTCCGTCATGTCGTTGTCACCCGTGAGCAGCCGGCAGCGAGAGCTGTGTGGGGGATTTGCGTGTTGGCTGTTCCCTCTGACGGTTCTTTTGTGACGGCCTTGAACAGAGCATGAGGCGTACACAGACGCTGTACAGGTAGTAGCTTTCCAGTTCAGGAAAAAACAAAAAAACGAAAAACCCTGACCCAACCCTTCCTGCAATATTATTTTTAGTCCTTCCCTCCCCAACTGGCATAATTTGGTATAAATTATGTCTTCAGCAACATCAAATCCCCCTCCTGCCTTCTATTCTTTAAAAAAAAAAAGAGAGAGAGATCTTGTTTTTGCTGTCGTGTTCTACAAAAGTGTCCACCCTTCCCAAACTTTGCTTTCTGCTAGGAAAGTCATCATGGAATTCCTTCTCCTTGCTCTATGGGATGGCAGCGGGCCGGGCGGAGCCGCGCCGTGGCCAGGCCAGGAGGCGGCGGGAGCTGGGGCGGAGGTGGCCGGCGCGGCTGGCATCATGTGTACGTGTACTCTACGTCGGGGATGCCACCGTCCCGGTAGCCCCGGGTGGTGCCGTAACCGATGGTGTGTGTGGCTTTGCAGAGGCTGCTGCCGTTGGAGGGGAAGATGGTGTGGACCACGTACTCCTCTTTGGCGCGGTAAGGGTTAATGGGCAACATCTGCAGCCCAGGGCCGCGGATTTCCAGGATGGAGTTATCCTTCTTGGTCCCGGACTCCATATAGTCGTCCTTTTTCCGGCTGCCCCGATTGTAGGCCCGGTCCCGGGTCAGCAGCTCCCCAGCCCGGTGCACGTACCAGCAGATGGCCCCCAGGACCAGGAAGAGGAAGACGAGGGCCACGGCCCCGCCAATGATGCCCGCCAGGGGCAGGCCCGCCATGGGGTCAGCGTTCTGCTCCTGGTTGAGCGTGGTGGTGGGGCCGTAGCTGTCTGCCGTCTCGGCCTTGGCGCACACCGGCGTCTCATCGGCCACATAGGCGTTGCCGGTCTCCATGGTGACCAGGCAGATGACATAGGTGGACTTGGGCTCCAGCGCCGTCAGCAGATACTCTGTCTTGTCCCCCTGCACCAGGGTCTCCGTGATGGAGCCCACGGCGGGACTGTGGCCCAGGCGTAGCCAGCTGAGCCGGAAGGAGGAGGCCGGGAGCGTGGCCTTCCACGTGATGCGGATGGAGTCTGCCGTCAGGGGCTTCACGTGGATGACCAGGGTCTTGGCGCCCTCGCCCGTGGCCACGGGGTAGTCAAGGTTGGAGTCAGGGAGGCGCAGCCCTGGCCTCTTGGCCTTGAGGGTGAAGAGGGAGCCCTGGGGTGTGGTGGCCAAGGCGCGGTCACTGGCCGTGGTCTTGGCAGCCGCGTTGGCTGCGCCTCCCTGGGGCCCCGTCTCGAAGCACTCGTCCATCTCGCTGGTGATGTCCTTGATGGCCATGCCCCGGACCTTCTCGGGGCCCTGGCACATGAGGCCCCGCACGTTGACCACGGCCGCCCGCGCCTTCACCCAGTCCCGCAGCCACAGGAGGTTACAGCCGCAGAACCAGGGATTGTTCCGCAGCAGCAGCTGGGCCAGGCTCTCCAGGTCGTCGAAGAGGCCGCGGGGCAGCGTGGTAAGGTTGTTGTTAGACAGGTCCAGGCGCTCGAGTTGGTGCATCTTGGCCAGCGCGTTGGAGGGGATGTGGCTGATGGCGTTGTCCTGAAGGTACAGCTTCTGCAGGTGCGCACTGGGCAGGCTGAGCGGCGGGGCGGCCAGGGAGTTGCGCACCAGCGACAGCTCGGTGAGGTTCTGCAGGCGGCTGAACGTGTCGTCGGCGATGCGCTGGTTGGCCAGCAGGTTGCCGTCGAGCACCAGGCGCCGGAGGCTGTGGAGGCCCTTGAAGGCGTGCAGCGGGATGGTGGAGATCCGGTTGTCGTCCAGCCGCAGCTCCTCCAGCGTGCGGGGCAGCCCCGAGGGTATGCTGCTCAGGTGGTTCCGGCTCAGGAACAGCAGCTTGAGCCGCTTGCTGTCGGCGAAGGCGTCCTCCTCGATGCTGACGGTGGACACGGAGTTGTCGTCCAGGTGCAGCTTCTCCAGCAGCGGGAGACGGGCCAGCGAGTCCCGGGCGATGGCGCGCACGTTGTTGTCCTGCAGGTGCAGCTCCCGCAGCGAGCGCGGCAGGTTGATGGGGAACTCGTCCAGGTCGTTCTCATACAGGTAGATGACCTGCACGCTGACCTTGGTCTTGAGGTCCTGGGGGATGCCGGCGTTGTTGATCTGGTTGTTCTGCAGGTAGAGGGTGGTGGCGTCGTCAGGGATGTCGGTGGGGATGGAGGTGAGGCCCCGGTCGTTGCAGTAGATGAAGCCGTTGTCACAGCGGCACACAGAGGGGCAGGTGGTGCTGTCGATGACCTCCGTCAGGAAGGCGATGAGCCCGTAGCAGAGGAAAAGCCAGTCCCGCAGGTCCATGGTGGCCGTGGTCATCACGACAGTGGCCGTGACGGTGGCAGCGGGTGTGGTGGTGGCGGTGGCGGTGGGTGGTGCCACCACCATGGTGGATGGCTGGAGGCGCCGGGCCCCGCCTGATCTGCCTCAACACCTGTAGGGAGCACAAGACACATACGGTGAGAGTGAGTCTCGGCGCCCACCCGCCTGCTGCCGCGGGGGTCGCCGCGGGACAGAGGTCAAGCCTCCAAGCGCTCATCCTGTGACCCCTCCTGGGCCAGCCTCACGTCCCGGGTGATCCCTCGGGCCGGGGTCAGACACTAATGACATCTGGCCAACGTGAAATCCCATCGGGGGCAAAGATGTCTGTGAATTACGTGGCCGCAGCCTCGGTCCACCCGGGCGGTGATGTCCAGCCGCGGGTGAGATTAATTTAGTGAGAGCCACTCCGCAGTGTCTGTTTCTTCTTTGGAGGCTTCACACTAAGCCGGTCTTTATGGCTAATGCTAAAAGTGGCTGGTCAATGTTGATGGGATGGATTTAAGGTGTGTTTTATGGATCTCGAGCCTGTATTTCTCACTGGAACGGAAACTCGCATCCCTGTCTGGCTCGTTCCCGGGGTCTGAGGGAAACGCTCGTTTCCGTGAGGCCCGTGAGCGCACAAGGAGGGGGTGTCAGTGGAATCCACAGAAAAGAGGCCGCCGGATCGCCACTGGTGAGCAGTGGAGAGCAAGGAGCTTCATTGTCTGGTTTTAAAACATGTCCTATTTGTCACCCACGGGTTTTACAGACAGAAGAACGAGGTGTCAGCGAGATCACTTTCTTGTGTATTTACGGGAAACCCTTTTTATCCGAGGTACCCTCCCTAGCTCTTCGTCCCGTGTTGTGTGGGAAATCAGTCCCCACCTTACCCCCTTCCCCAGTCACAAAACTTGCAGCTATTTGGAAAAGAAAAATTTTTTATCTGTTTTCTTGCATTTGAAGAAATGACAGAAATAAAAGGGGGGAGGGGTCCACGCCGAGGGAATCAGCAGCAAGGTATAATTTCGGTTTTCACAAATGGAAAAATTGCAGCCTAGATTTTTCTCCTATTGTTTCGCTGTTCATAGTGGTAAAAAATCAATTAAAGAGAAATGATCTTTCATTTCTCAGTTGGGGAGGTGTCTTCATGCGCCGGCAGAGGTCTGCCACATAACTCTAGGCTCATGAAGGCTTTTCAGTGGTGGGACGCAGTCATGGCCTCCTGCATCTGAGCCGAGGCCCCAGCCTGAATCCAGCCGAGCCCAGCGTTCAGAGCAGAATCAGGGCCTGGTCACCAAACGAGTCAGAGGGGACCTCACTCTCATGCCCTGGGGACTGAATGTCTCCATTTCTCAACCAGTGTCAAACCATCTCCCTTGTCTGTCCCTCTCTATCCCGGAACCGCTCCCCTCCATCTAGCAAACTGCTCTTCATATAACCCCACCTCCCCTAGGTCTCCCACCCACCCACCCATCCATCCATCCTCCTACTTGTCTGTCTAGCGGTCCAGAAGATCTTTATGGAGCACCCTGACACCTGGACATGCCCGCCTTCAGAGGACAGGGATATAAACCCAGGCCCCGGGGGGACCAACCAGCCAGGTCTCACCCAACCCCCTTTACAGATGCGTACTCAGGAGGGTTGTGGAGCCTGGATGTCCCATCTTAAGATGCTTAGGAGCAAAGACGCAGGGCTGGAGCAGGTACGGGGGACAGGAAGGCCTAAGCCTGCTCAAAGGCTACCTTGCCTCGCTCTCAGAGGTCAAGTCTGAGTCCCTCTGTCCAGGGCTCCAGCATCTGGCCAGAGGACACACACCTTCTTTGACCTGTCAGCTGCTGAGACCTGGCACATGGGATGTGGGTGGCCCCATCCCACCGGTGCCCTGAGCAGGGCGGGGCAGCCTTGCTAAGGCCAAAGCCAAGGCCGGCCACCACATTCTCTGGCACAGACATCAGTTCCCGCAGCCCGCTCAGCTCATGGCCACAGCCCTCAGCCTCCAGAAGCCCTGGCATCATAATAGAGTCTAAATTGCACCTTTCAGAGATGCCTGATGGATAACCAAGAAGCAGTTGGGAGGCAGGGACCCAAGGCCCTTCCCTTCCCCTGTCTACAGGCCTCATCCATCTTGGCTCGAGCCTGCCCTTGCCACCCCTTCCCCAAGGCTGCAGCGAGAGGCAGGGCCGGGGGTGGGGGGGGAAGAAGAGAGCGTGCCTTCCCAAAGCAGCCTTTAATGCCCCGTGCCAGGTGGCCTTTTTATTCCTTTGCTGTGTGTTTGACGGTTTATGTGGCCATCAAATTAAACCCAGTAGATCGCCCGTCTTCCACGGGGTCACTTGCTGGGCGGATTCCGCAGACTTCAGCCTGATGGGAGTTATGACCTGCCGGCACCATGATGGACAGCAGGATCCTTCCCTGGGGGCCAGGGAAGGGAGAAGGCAGGTGGCTCAGGCTGGATGGATCCAGACCCCCATTCACCAAGGGGGGACCCGGGCCATCATTCTTGGCGCTCTCCCTCAGTCACTAGCTCCTGCCATCTTCTAGGACAGAGAAACCTGCCTTCACCTCCAGGCTCCCGACAGGGGCTCTTCGCTGACTGCTGTGATGCTGGGTCCCCTCCACCTTCCCCTGTGCTTCTTCAGCCCCATGCCCCAGGCTACGGTGGAAACCCTGGTCCTACAGCTGGGCCCTCCTGTTGTGACCCTCGGATGCTCCAGCCTCTCTCTCCTGGGGGGCTGTCCAGGCCCAGGGAGGGGGTGTGAGTGGCCGGAGCCCACAGCTTAGCTCTCGCCTCGGTCCCCCTGGCACTCTGAGATGCAAAACCACACCCCCCCCCCCCCGTTCCTACAAGCCCTAACCTCCCTTGTGCTGCCCCTGGGCCTTTGCTCCGCGCTGTTCCTGATCCTCGGACACCAACACACCCTCCCCCGCTCCTGCCTTGCCAGCTTCTGCTCCTCCGGGACCTCAGCTTAGAGTCCCCTCTGGGAAGCTTTCCCTGACCTGCTGCAAAGCCGGCCCCATGCGGGCTTTGCTCACCACCGCTTCACTGGTGGGAGACGTTTATCTGCTCTCTGGATGGCAGTGCGTCCCTGTTGGAGACCCCCAGCCTGGTGTCTTCCCCACATCCCAAAAAGCTGCGGCTGCCAGAGGCCCAGGGACTTCTGGGGGCTCCCCTTGGGAGGTGGGAGGTTGGAGGGAGGGCAACATGCAGGGGGCGGCTGCAGGACGCGAGGCCCAGCATAGACCCCTGGCATGCTGGCTGGGAGCTGGTGCTGCTGCTGCTGCAGGCTCCCGGGGCACAGTGAGCCATGAGCACCCCACAGGGCCCGAACATGTTTCTGGAAGGAGCTGGAGGTCCCAGGCAGCAGAGGGAAGGTAGGGCAGGCAGTGAAGGCAGCTTGCATGGGGGTGCCCTGATGCTGGGTCCCCCGAAGTGCCGGGCACGGTCTCAGCCTCCCACTTTGGGAATCCGAGAATTCCAGGTGGTGCTCACCCCAAGAAGGAGGCACGTGAACTAGAAGCAGGGAGGGGACAACACAGCTAGGTCTGAATCCTGCCTCACCAGTCCCTGACCGTGTGACTGGCGGCGTCTCTGGGCCTCAGCTTCGTCATCCGTAGCATCCTGCTGGGAGGACACCCGCAGGGGGTTGTGCAAAGCGCCTAGCACAGGACCAAGTGGTTTTAGAAAGAAGGGCTGCTTCACCCTGTCCCGGGGAGGGACCCCGAGGTGCTCCTATGACCCTCTCCGGACAACTGCCCACCTGTCTTGGCAGGGCTCCCCAAACAGCTGAGCCAGGGAGCCCCTCGCCCTCTCCTTTCCTGTGCCCCCAATCCCAGGTCCTTCCCAGAAGAGCAGGGCCCGAGGCAGGGGCAGGGTATGTAGGGCAGGCTGGGGACAGAAGCAGTTCCTCAGCCCAGAGGGGGTAAGGCAGGAGACCCTGGCCCCAAAAGGAGCTTCACCAAGACAAGTTCATTCCACACCCATGATGACTCCTAAGTTAAACCTTTGTTTAAATTAATGAGGGGCCCCCGCTTTCTTCCCCACCAGCCAGCACTACCCCTCCGGCTTAACTCTAAGCAATACCATTGGAGGAGGGCCACAAGGTGAGGGGCTGGAAGAGCTCCCCACCCCACCTCTCCCCTCCCCCCCCCCCCCCTCCAGAAAGTCCCCCATCCCCACCCCTGTAAGGCCAGTAGCCCAGGGGGCCTGCCTGGGCTCAGTCCAGCATCTCCATCTACCTGAGGGGGGCCTTGGGTCTCAGGCGTTCCTCTGTAAGATGGGACTATTAGTGATCCACCTGTCCTGGGTCTTGGGAGGATAAGCGATGGCTGTTTTCAGGCCTGAGCAGAGGGACCGCAGAGTGCCCTGCACAACAGGGGACCATGCCTGTCTTAGCGGTAGGCAGCGCTCCCGGGCAGATCCAGATGGGAACTGCGAGCTGGAACTTCTGGAGAGCCGGCCTTTTCCAAGCCCTTGTTCAGGCCCAGGCCAGTCTAAGCCCATGCATCTAAGGCACCGCCTTCGGGCAGGGGGTCGTCTGCCATGACCCTCCAGGGCCTTGAGAGTTAAGGCCACGGTCAGAGAAGGTGACCGCGGGGGAGGAGGCCCTTTAGAGCCCCGGGACTGCCCCAGTTCTCATCCACAGGTGCCATTGAGAACTTGTAGAAAAAGGGGGAGCGGAGTGGGGTGGGGGCCAGGGGGTGGTGGTAGGGGATTCTTTTAAAACCTAAAGTTAATTATTTTTCTAATTTCATGCTGTATGCATTATGTATCAGCTGTTATCACTGGCGGTAATTGCAGACAGGTATGCAAATCCACTAAAAATGTACCTCGAGTTCACCTCGCCGCGTAGGCCCTCTGGGCGGTGCCAGGCAGCGGGATGTCCTGAACTTCAGAGAATGCAAATCCCTTTAAAAAAATAAAACTTTAAAACTGTGTCTTAGGAGGTTAATTATATTGATAACAGTGTTCGATATTAAACTATTCAGGGCCGAGAGGGGGTGGGGGGATGAAAGGAGACACGTGTAATTTTGTTCCTCCCTCTCTCCCCACATTATTTAATAAGATATCCCTATTCCTGATATTTCTGTCTGCGTGCATTTTTAGTCAGGCTGCCTAGACGAAGGCTTTATTCCTTTGGGGAAGGTAAAAGGAAAGGGCAGGGGAGTTTCAGAAGCTAGAAGAGGGGCTTGATGTCTTTTCTCGGGGGCGGGGAACAGAAAGAAGGAAGAGAAGGGGCAGTGGAGAGGGGACCCTGGGGTGTGTAGGGTCAGTGCTGCTGGCCTTCCCAGCAGTCTGCAGGATCCAGGCAGCCAGGGGCCAAGAGAGAGGAGCAGGGTGACCAGGAGAGACTAGGTATAGTGATGTTTATTGATCATGAAACAGAGGCTGGGAGCTGGCTGGCGGTGCTCTCCCCTGACCCCGGGAGCTGTGTGGCATCTCCCACATGCAGGCCCTGCTCCTGGAGAGATCCCCTTCTTTATTTATCCTGAGTTGATTGTCCAGACATTCCCACCAGAATGTAAATTCCTCTAAACCAAGATATGTTCTGTCCCGTTCACCAGCCTAGCCCAGAGCCTGGCAGGGGAGTGTTCATAAGCATCTGGTGAATGAATGAATGAGTCAGCGAGTGAGTGAATGAATGAGTGAACGAAGACGCCAAAAGGAAGGCCGCCGCAATCTGAAACCTAGAAACAGGCGGTGGGAGAGAAGAGGGAGGCTGGCTCCACTTCGGCCCCAGCCCTGGAGGGGATAACCACCCAGGCACCCTCAGCCCAGCAGCCCAGAGAGGAAGAGGGACTGACTGGTCTGAATTGTGCCACCGCGGTGGAGGAGCCGGACACAGACCCAGGCCTTGGACTCGCTGTGCAGTGCTCTTCCCTGCGCTCTCAGCTCCCCAGGGGGCCCTGCTCAGCCCCAGAGGGAGAAACCTGGGGAAGACGTCTGGCTGACTGCACCCCCTGCCCCGCTCATCTCTGGTAGGGGGAGGCTGGCCTGGCCTGACCGCCTGACCATAGCTCTACCTTCAGGTCAGCCTCACGTCCTGGGAGGCCCCTTCCTTCCTACCGCACAGAGACGCACAAGGGTGGGCCCCCCCAACCAGAATTCTGGAATCGGGGAGTCACAGGACCTTGGAGATTGTCTGCCTTTCCCAGGGGAGGAAAAACTGAGGCCAGAGAGCAGAAGGGATTGGTCCAGCAGCCGCGGACACTCCTCCCCCACGCTCACCTTCTCTGACCGTGGCCCTGAACTCTCAAACCCTTTCGCGAGGACTGGCACAGGGAGGGTGATGGTGCACAGTGTCCAACTCACACAGGGATTCGTAGGGGCTGCCTCCCCCAACAAGCAGGTCTGCAGACCCCTCCGGCCAGATGGGGGGGGCCCCATTAGTGGCAATAGCTGGCCAGGGAGCACCCATGGCAGCCTGGGCCCTCCAGGACCTCCCCGCCTCTCCAGCTGGCCTATGTACCCAGTGCACAAAGTGGGGGAGCGCATTCAGGGAGGGGAACGGATGTGCCCAGGGTCACACTGCTCGTAACAGGAGGGACAGGGCACCAACCCATGTCTGCCTGGCCCCCCAGTTTGGTTCTCTTTGCTTTTCTGCCTCGGGATGAAAGGACGCTTCACAGCTCACCATAGGCAGAGCCCCGCACTGAGCAGACTCTCTATAAATATTAGGGGTGCAGGCCTGAAGAGCAGCTATGGGCCCCAGGAATTGCACCCCAACCCCTCCTCGGGGCTGGGAGGTGAGCAGGGGCAAGTGATGGGACAGTGGGAGAGCCCGTGGTAGGGATGAGGGAGGGGAGGCCAGGTGGACAGGGCCAAGCGCAGACTCCCTGAGATGGTGACGCCCATTGGCCCCACTGCCGGGCTGGCGCGCCTTCATAATAAATAACAGCAAATAGCCGATCCGCAGGGCATCCTTCACGCCGGTGGCTAATAACACGGCTATTAATGCCCCCGCAGACGGCGTGCGCGTTGCGCGGCGCTGACGAATGTCCGGGCCCTGGCGCAGTCATAAATCAGCCCCTCTCCTGGGGAAGCGTGCAGAGAAGTGTCATTTTCCATCTTGGTAATGAATTGGGGCTTCCCTGCCCTGCCCTGGGCGCCGCTGCTGGAAGTGGCCTGGAATTTGTGTTTAGAGAGGCACGAGCCTTCCCTCTGGGCCTCTGGGGAGCCGGAAGAGTGGGGCCACCCCCCTGCCCCCAGGTAGGACCCAGCTCTCCACCTGCCCCGCCCTGGCCATTCGCTGCTCGAGTGAGGATAAGGGGCGCTTGGGCCTGCTGTGTGCCCATCCCGGGGCCCCCAGGAAGCCACTCTCCCCAGCAGCAGGGCTGGGCTGGAAGCCAGAGCAGTGATGCCTGAGGACCAGCGGGCGCGAGGTCTTGGGTGGTGGCTTTGGCCCGACCCAACCCTGAGTCCTCCCAGCCAAGTGGGAGGGCAGCAGGTGCCCTGGCCAGTGTCACCGAAGGTCCTGCCTACCCCAAGGCCTCACAACTGCCCGCTTTGGGCAGAACTCAGAGGGGCTCAAAGTAAGACACCAACCCCATCCCCCCACCCCCCATCCCCACTCTGGAGCAGCAGTTTACTCCAGAAAAGCCTTGTACCCACCCACCCAGGGGTACAGCATGCCGCCAGGTAGCAGAAGACCCCTCCCCTGGCGAGCGGAAACTGCTGGTCGCCCGATGCTCTGTATGGGGCTGTGGCGCAGAGCTGCAGACCCGGGGAGCTCTGATGCCCCAGTGCAACCCAGCTGGAAAGAGAGCAGGGCCCAGCCGGCTCAGGCACAAGGAGCCACTGGGCCTTCCCAGGCCACCCGCAGTCCCTCTGCAGCCTTACCTCCTGAGCTGCAGCCCCGGAGCCTGCTGGGCCTGGCTGGGATCTCTGTTCTGGATGCTTCCCGTTGAGGTGGGCCTGGACACACTCACATGCCGACCCTGCGGCCCTGGTACTCAGGTGCAGGCCACAGGGCTGGGGTGCTGCGTGGAGCTAGGGGCGCCCCAGAGAGCGGAGAGGACGCCCCGCGCTCTGCTCTGCGGGGCCCCTCACGCTCAGACGTGG
The DNA here is from genome assembly GCF_002288905.1 of Enhydra lutris kenyoni. Lineage (NCBI taxonomy): Eukaryota > Metazoa > Chordata > Mammalia > Carnivora > Mustelidae > Enhydra > Enhydra lutris. The sequence goes on from NW_019154106.1 coordinate 7,999,347, forward strand.
TCGCGGGCCTGGGGTAGCACGCTCTGTCCCCTGGGCTCCAGGCGCTGCTGGCCTCTCCCCCCGGAGTAAGGGGCGTGCATGGGGGACCTGCCGAGGTACCCCCTGCAACCCCGGGATTCCCGTGTGCAGCCCAAGGGGGTTCTGGGCCCCTGCTCCCCAGGCATGCCCTAGAGCCCAGCATCCATCCTGCCGAGGTGGCTTCTTGCTGTCCTCTTTCACTTTTGCCCTTTTGTCTGTTGGCCTCGCCGTCTCCTCTGAAAGGCTTCCGCGTGGCTTTTACCCCCTTTTCTTCACCAAGTTTTTTTTTTTTTTTTTTTTTTTTTTAATCCCTTTAAGTCACTTGGCAGAATGGGCTCCGGTGCCGAGAGCGTTCTTGCGTGACAGAGCTGGGAGGGAGCCACTCTCCAAAGACTCGGTATTCCTGCCACTCAGGCTGCGTCTCCGGGGGGCAGGAGGGGGTCCATTACCCCGCTGAGGAGTTCAGATGTTCACCGCGGGGCTGGAGCTGCGGACACGCGCCGCTGAGCCGTCAGGCCCCGCATGCCTCTCTTTGGAAGGATGTTGGGGGGGCGCCCAGCCCTGCTTGGCTTCTCCTGTTCGCCCGCCGAGAAGGTTTCCTTGCTGGGGAGGCAGGGGGAGGGGCGAGTTATTCCGGCTTCAGCCCCTGGTCTTGTCTGTCCAAAAAGGAGTCCTGCTCACCCACTCGCTGCCTCCTCAACCTGCCAAAAAACAATACAAGCGATTAAGCCCGGGGAAATCAGGAGCCACGCGGGGGCAGGCAGCTCGGGCCACGGCCCCCTCTCCTCCCATCCCCCTGGACCCCGCATTCTTGAACACCGCTCTCCAGTGAGCCGGGAGGGGGCGGGGAGGACTCCCCATCATCTCCCTGCACGTCTCAAATCCAGACAACAAACAGGGGGCCGCGCAGAGCACCCTCCTCAAAGCTCCCCGGTTTCCTTTTGCTGGGGGCGGAGGCTCCGGAAAGAGAAGCGAAGTTCTGAGGGCTCCTGGCCGTGCAGGGGCTGCCTGCCCGGCCCAGCACTGGCTCTGCTTCCCCCCAGCACCTGCTCCTCTCGCAAAATGTCATTCAAAGGATCCAACTGGGCCACTGCGGCCTCGGCTTCCAGAAGCAGCACTGCCTTTCCTCGCCGTGGGAAGCAGGAGCAGCAGGGAAGCGGGGAAGTTGGGTCTCAGAGTCCCCGGCCTCCCTCCTGCAGCCGCCCCACTTCCTAGGCCCGGGGTCAGGGCTCCACGCCCCCCAGTGCCCTCGAAGGCCATCCTCCCCTTCCACAGAGACCTGGGGGGTAGGGCTGGCCGGTCCTCAGAATCCAAAACAAAACGGAGCCCTCCAGATTGCCTCTCATTAGCGTGGCATGCCGAAGCCCTGCGGTGCCCCGGTGTCCGTATTCCCCCTGCAGGAGCCCCTCTTTGGAAAAGGGCTTTTATTACACATCTGAGAGTGTTAGCTCTGGTTTGAAATCGGATCCAGATGGGCTCAGCTGCATCTGGGCACTCGCCTTTGTCGGGGCGAAGGTGGCTGATTTGAGAAACGCTTGTTGTCTGGGACTGTTACAAATAAAAACAGGGATCTTTAGGGGTGCATGTTTTCATAAGCCCAGAGCCCGGACTGGGGCCGAGTGCACTGCCCTCTGGACGCCCGACCTGGTGGGATGCACAGGGGACAAGGGGTAGGGTGCAGGCAGAGGCTGACGGGGCTGACCCGGCTGACCGGGTACATGGGGGAGTCTTGGGACACGCCTCCCCAGGAGGAAGGGGGTCCAAGAAGCAGACAGCTCCATGGGGACTGCTGCTAGCCGAGGTGCGAGCCAGGACACAGGGTGCGGCTCCTCCAAGGGTGGGGGGCTGTTGGGCAGGAGGGGAGGTCAGGACCGTCCCTGCGTGAGGGGTGAGTACCAGGCTATGGCACGGGTTCTTACTGCTATCACCCCCGCGTGATTTCATCCAATTAGAAAGCGTAATTTCTCTGTGAAAGGAAGAGATGGAAACAGTCCAGGGAGGTCATCTGCCTCCCTGGCCAGGCAGGGTGGGGAAACTGTTTTGTAGCGCCGTGGGTGGGAGCGGAGGGGGCGGGGCCCCCGTGTGTGGGGAGGATGGTGGCCGTGTCCTTGGAGCCCAGAGGCTCCAGCCGGCCAGGGCTGCTGATCCCCCACGACAAAAAGAAACTGCCAAAGAACTGCTAAGAACCGCTTTTGGTTATGAATCGAGGAGGGCGGCTTCACCCCCGCCAGCACTGGGCCCTTTTCCCAGTCCTCAGGATAAAGGCGAAGCTCTTGGGCAGCTTCTGGAGCCCCTGCGGGTCCATCGGGAGTCCCCGGAATGCCCAAGTAGGGCTTGCTCCAGGCCTTTCCCCCACACCGTCCCCATTCCTGCAAGAGTCCTCCCAGCATCACCCTCCACTCCTGCATTGGGTCGCCCTCCTCCTTGGGGGGCCGTGGTCCCATAAACCCACAGTGTCCTGAAAGGAGCGGTCTCCCTGCCCCCAGGAAGGGGCTACCTCTGCTTCTCCAAGTCAGATCCCCCAGGACCTGGCTCAGCGCCTTGTACACAGTAGAGGCTTCACAGATGCACCCTGTGACCTCCCCACTCTCCTTTCTCATTTAGAAAAATGGGGTCTGAGCAAGGCCCCTGGTGGGGCACTCCGACTTTGTCCGTCTTGGCCTTGCTGGCTGTGCCTGGGAGGGGAGAGCTCCTCCTGCGCGTGGGTACGTAGTGGCAACTGCTGGAAGCCACCCTTGCTCCCTGACCCAAACAGGCCCAGGAATAAATACATCAATGTGCCGTCCTGCAAATATCTCCCGTCCCCAGTGGGTGCGCGAGGGGATCGAGAAGCCCAGGCCGTGCAGTGAGTGCGGCATGTGGACCTTCTAGTGGTCGGATGGAGCAAAGACAAAATGAATCTGTGCGGTCCAAGGGTTCTGTCCCAGGAGCCCCGCTTCGGTGCCAGGCCCCTGTGGCCAGCTTATAGGTACGCCCCCTACAGGACGTTCTGTGCCCGCCGCCCCTTGCTTCGGCTTTCCCTGCTCCGACAGGCTCCAGGTCTCGGCTCTGCCAAACGGACCATTTTTTGGGTCAACATAATAAAAGCTTGCATTTGTAAGTACTTGAGATGCTTACAGTCTTACTTTTTGTTATATGTAATAGCATCATAACTGTATTAAAGGAAATTTGAGAGGGGGAAAGGGAGCCAAGTGCACGATCCCACATGTCTGTGCCACTTTGGCCGGATCTGCCCGCACAGACACTGTCTGCAGGGGGACAAACTGCCTTCGCCTTTCCCAGGTCATTTCTGCTTTGCCATCTCCCTTGAGCCTGGGGACAGCCCAGTACAGCTGGCAGGGCAGGGAGGACCATGACACGGAGAAGGGGGCGCTTGTCCAAGGTCGCACAACCCATATGACAGCCGCGGCCTTGACCTCGGGGCCAGTCCCCCTCTCTGCGTGACACGGAGTCTCGGTGCAACAGAAACATGCCACCAACCAAACCCACGGTGGCCCCTGGGACCCCTGCCCTGAGGGAACTTGGGTTTTCCTAAGGCCCTCTCATGCAATCATCCATCCATCCCTCCGTCCATCCGTCCATCCACGCATCAGTCCCCCTCTCTCCCCATCTCTCCATCCATTTGCCTGTCTCTTTCCATCTGTTCATCCATCCATGCATCTGTCACTGCCCCCTCCCTCTATCTCTCTATCCATCCATCTACCTGTCCATCTTTCTGTCTGTTCACCTGTCCATCTGTCCATCCATCCCTCCGTCCATCCTTCCCTCTCTCCCTCCATCCAGCAGACATGTACTGCATTCAGTCCTGCTCCTGGCACCATGCAAGATGTGGGATCCAGAGAGGAGCCCCTGTCCCCCAGGAGCCTGAAGTCCAGTGGGGAGGCCACTGGTTTTCAGAGGGCCACAGTGTGAGACCCACACAGGGCCCTATGGGAGCAAAAAGCCCACCTTGCCCAGCCTGGGAGGGTGCATCACTGGGAGCCTCATGGGGAAGGCAACACCGTGCTGTGGTTCTGGGGTTCCCCTGACTCCCGTGTTGTGACAGTCACCTGTGAACTCAGGCAAGCTAGAGAGGAGGCAGGTGTGGCTGGGTCTCCCCCAACCACCTACCTGTCCTGTCCATCTTCTAGGGCCTGGCCCTACCTTTGGAATTCAGGGCTCCCCCCACTACCTCTGGCCCTGAAGTGGAAACACTCTCCGGCTTTGCAGTCCCCCGCTGCCCTGAGGATCGGTTCTCACCGACCTTAATTCCTGTATCAGCAATTAGCCCTCCTGCTTTATTTCAACCTATGGCTCTTAGGGATGGATTATTATGTGTGTATCATTAATCAGATGCCTGGTATGTGCTGCTGGAAACCCAGGTGGGCTTTATGGCTGGTAACTTAGGTCGAGTGGTATTTTAAACGAACAACATGCCTGCTCCCCCTTCCCAGGCAGAGCTGCCCTGTGGCACAGAGGGCAGAGTTTAGATCATCGCAAGCAGGTCAAAGCCGGCACAAGTGGGGAGACCCGGGGTTTCTTTTATTTGGGACTTCCAGGCTGAGGTCAGCATCTGTATCCGACCTGTATAGATGAAACGGCTCTTTGTGACTCAAACCCAGAGTTTGTTCTGTGGCTGCGGACTTCCTCCCACCAGGATGGCCATCCACGGGGCCTGTTGCTCTTCCCCCACAGTGACTGCAGTGTGTGGGTCACTCCTCTCTTGTGGCCGCATGGACCTGGGAGCTGTCACGGCCGTGTCCCTCCCTCCGGGGGCAGTGGGTGGTGGGCTGGGGCCACAGGGCAGGGAGAGCTTTTCCACTCGGGTGTATGGACTGTTCCCATAACAGAGACTTCACAGTAGGTGTGGGGCAGGAAGGGCACTTCAGGGAGAGGGAACAGCATATGCAAAGGCTCAGAGTGGGAGGGCTGGGTGGTGGGAAGGCTGGTGTCTCAAAGCTCTGAGTCAGTGGAGGGCAGTGATCTGAGCCGACGGGAGATGGGATTCTGGCCTTGGGGGGAGTTTTGAATGTTCTGCTGAGGGGTCTGGTTTTCCTACCAAGGGCAGTGGGGAGTCAGGGAATATATTAAGTCAAGGAGAAGCATGACTGGACATTCGTGGAGAACTGGAGGGTGCTGGGGTGCATGAGAGGGACCCAGTGAGAAGCTGGGACAGTGTCCCCAGGAACAGGGGTGGGGACCTGAGCTGGGGGTAGAGAACAGTGGGGTTCAGGGGAAAGGAATGGCTAGGCAGTCTCCCTGAAGGCAGGCCTGGAGGCCCAGTGGGTTCCCGCCCCCTTCCACTCCTTGCTAGAGGGGGGTGGACTGAAACAGCACCCCGCATAGCCTGCCTATTGTGGGGCTCGGAGCCTGCCTGGAGGGGTGCATCTGGGGGCCCTGGGGAGCGGGGACAGCAGAAGGTCTCTGCAGGGGGTGTGTACAGAGGCTCCAGCTCCTCCCTCTGCACTGAGAGATGGCCCACCCTGCCCCCTTCTCGCTCGCTCTGGCCCCCGGGCTTGGCATTGCAGCATGGCACCCCATCGCTGGTGAGAAGAGACGGAGGCGGGAGCTGCATGCACAGCGCGAACCCCAAGCCTCCGCTCTGCTAATTAAACCTCTTCCTGACAAAACCCAGACTTTGGCGGATGGGTGGGGGAGCCACAGCCGCAGGAGCCCTTGCTGCCTGCCAGGCCCACCCTCAGACACAGACCCCTGAGCGGGGGAAGCGGGTCATAGGGGGGCAGAGTAGCCAGCAGCTCCGGGGTCCCAAGGGGCTGCTCTTCTGGGACAAGCTTCTCAGAGAAAAGACGCGGGACTTGGATGTCCCGGCCGCCCTCCCTCTCTCCCCTCTCCCCGCCTCTGCGTGTGAGCTGAAGCCAGGACCTGGGGAGGGCAGTTATGGACAGAGGTGGCCTTGAATCCACTCCTGTCTCCTGGTGCTGGGCTGGCAGGGCAGCCCAGGGCCCAAATAAGCCCAGACTGTTGTCCCCTGCTCGCTGCCTGCCTGCCTTGCTGAGCCTGGCAGCTCTTCACCTGCCCCGTCTGGGTGGTCTGGAGGCCGGGTTTGACCAGGGCCCCATGATGCCGCCGAGCAACAGGGGACTCGAAAGACCACTGTACGGTGCTCTTGTCCCTGGGCGGCAGCGGGACAGAAGAGCAGGCAGGCATCTAGAGTGGCTTCCCGCCCCTGGAATGCTTGTGTGCCTTGGAAATCTCCAGGCAGGGGCAGGTGGTGGAACCCCCACCCCAACAAGCCCAGGTGAGCTGCCAGGGTGATGGGGGGCGGCGAGGGGCAAGGCCAGCCTCCGGCACTAGGCTCAGTGGGCTCCGGACGGCTGCTCTCAGCCTCTCACGCAGGGCAGAGGAGGGCTGGGAGCACAGCGCTGGCCACAGGCCTGCCCCTCTGCCTACAGGGAGAGGCACAGTGGTGGGAGCCTGCCTGCTCACGACAGGGGACAGGAATGGAAGCCCGGGCCTGCTCTAGGCTCATGGTGCCCTGCCCACCGGCTCCCAGGAAGGAGGCTGCCTCCTGGCCTGGCCCTACCCCGCAGGCCTTGTTGTGACCCAGCCCCCACCCACGGGGGTCAGATCCCAGCCCTGGGGGATCCCAGGACATGATGAGCTTGGTGCTGCCAGCACATGGGCCTACTTCTGTGCATTCCCCACACCGGGCCCTCGGCTGCAGTGGGCGGTGGAGTCTGGAGGCAGAAGACCTGGTCCTGTCCCCTCCCCGGGGCCACCAGTGCCTCCCTGTGCTCTCAGTGGAGCCCCCGGCCACCCTGGCTCTGAAACGGGTCCTACATGGCCTGCGCACGGGTGCTCTGGGTCAGCTGTGTGAAGCCACGCTTTGCAGGGGTGTCTGGCAGGCGTGCGGCCTCTGGTGGAGGGGTGTCACAGGCACACCAGGGAGAAGGCCCGGGAGCTTTCAGAACCCAGGCTCTGCTCAAGGGCTTGTCAGCTCCCCTTCCCTGCCCCCTGCTTCCCTCAGCCTCCTCCCCCGTCGTGGGTTCCTTCAGGAGCTCTGCGTCGTACAGAGGAAGGGGCTGTGGTCTGGTGTGTACCCTGGGGACCCTCAGCACCCACCCTCCAGATGCTGTGTTCAAATGCCAGTCCTCCAGCGGTACCTGGGTGGCTCAGTCAGTTGGGCATCTGCCTTTGGTCCAGGTCATAATCTCAGGGTCCTGGGGTCGAGCCCCGTGTCAGGCTCCCTGCTGAACAGGGAGTCTGCTTCTCCCTCTGCCCCTCCCCTCTGCTCGTGCCACACGCGCACTCGTGCTCTCTCTCTCCAATGAATAAATAAAATCTTTAAAAAAAATCTGCCAGTCCCATGAGGACCTCTACCCCTGACCATACTGAAAGCCACAAGCTACGGATCCCAGGCTGTGCACGTGGACCGTCCAGGCTACCTGGGTGCAGCTGGTGGAAGCCGCCTTTTCTTCCAGAAGCCTCCACTTCCCTCCCGCCGGCCATGCCAGCCTCTGGCCCCCAGGGACGGGCGCCCTTTCGCCTGGCTCTCCAAGCTTTCCCGTTTCCCTGAACCACGGAAGCCCATGCCAAGGGATTTTCATCTCCGCGTTGGAAATCTCCCACCCCTCCCCTCCTTCCCGTAAACATGCTCTCTAGCCCAGAGCCGCTCGCCCCAGCCGCACGGCCAGACTTTGTTAATATTTACAGCAAGTGGCTCCGAAAGCTATTAGCTTCCTTTTCTTGTTAATTGAAAGAGGAGAAAATGGTTGTAACACTTCAAAAGGACTTAAAGCACAGTCTGAGAGACCCGCTGAATGAGGAGGAAGGGAAAAAAGAGAGCCCGTTTAAAATAAAGGAAGAAAGGGAGCCCACACGTCATGCCGGCCCGCGAGGGTGAACTGGGGCTCCCTCTCTGCCTGGCAGACGCCCGGCTTTCCTCCGAGGCCGCTTCATTGCAGCTCATTGTGTACCTTCCTTTTCATTTGGGAGGTTGCCTTAAGGAGAGAAGGAGAAGGGTTCAAAGCACACTTTTGTAATAACGAGGCTCTTTGAAGCCATCTCTAACGAGGCCCCTGGCCCCTTTGCTCCTGGAACCTACCGGGCCTGGCCTTGCCCAGCGGCTGCAGGCCCAGGGGCTGCTGTGACCTGTGGTCACCAAAACCCAGGCCCTTACTGCCCAGGTAGCAGGCCCAGGTTGGGGGGGCATTGGGCTAAAGTCATTCCCAGGCCCCTGCCCTGGGTGTACCCTGGGGGAGGAGGCACTTGGGCCCCAGTCCCCTGGGGACCGCAGGAACAGCCAGAGATGCCATGGTCATGGGAGGGGTGGGCGACTTTCTGAATCCTGGTAAACGAGTTGCTGGCAGTCCGGCATTGCGAAGCCTCTGGCCTCTGGGTCAACCTCCCTGGGCCACTTTTCCCAGAAATAAATGATCTTCCTTCTGCACCTGCATGTTCAGCTGCTAGCATCGGCCCCACGAGGTTAGTAACCAAACAGTTTTGCCAGGCTCCCTGCGCTCAGATGGGGGCAGACGGGGTGACTAGTCGAGAGGTTTTCACTCGGGAGCCTACCTTTCAGTTCAGGCTGACAAGTGTCCCCTCCATCAGGAAGTCCCTAGCCTCGCTGGCTCCCCAGGCACCCTGCTTTCCATCAGCCTGGCTTTCTCGGTGCCGGCAGAGCTAGGTGGCTGCCTGGAGCAGGCGTGGAGGGGCCCAGCTCCTGGGCCTGGACAGGCTGCGTTAAAGGGAGGACAGACTGGGCACCGAAGGCGGTCACATGCATCCTCCTCCCTCCCTGGTTCTGCCCCCATCAGACCAAACCGGAGCCCTGTTCAGTGCTGGGCCCCACAACAGGCACAGCCATGCTGCAGGACAGAGGAGCCTGGGGGGAGTGATGGGGGCCGGAGGCCCTGGGGCAGGGACTGAGGGGCTGTTGGAGGAAGGTAGCGCTCTCCAGTCCTTGGCTTTCTGGATAGCTGACCTGAAGAAGTAAGACCAACCTGTTCCGGGAGGACCAGGATCTAGAAGGACCAGGAGAAACGAACCAGGAGGGATTCCACTAAGGAAGAAATCAGTAACAGAGATGCCCAACGATGGCCCTGCCCACCACTGACAGGAGGGGCCGGTCTGAGGCTGGAAGACCCCTCGAGGGCAGGGGGGCTGGATGGAGATGAACACGTCCGGCAGGGCCATCCAGGCCTCCTGCCCCGAGGCCTGCTCCCGTGGCCACTCTGTCACCCCTCTGCTGAACCCCATGTCCATCCTCCATGGGGCTCCCCCCACCCTGGCCCTGGCACTGTGCACCCTGGGTTCTAATGGTCTTCCCCGCCTTGGGCTGTGAGCTCTTAAGGGCACAGACGATGTCAGCATCAGCAACAACGAACCGGCTAACTCGGCGTAGTCCTGCAGGTGCCCCGCGCGGATGACACAGAGCCCGTATGAAGTCTGAGGCAGGTGAACCCCCGTCACTGAGCCCACCGGCCCTGTTATGACCATTTCGACTTCCCACCTGAGGAAACACATGTTCCGGAGCCCGCCCAGGTCACCCAGTGGGTCCACTGTGGAGCCCGGGTGTAAACCCACTCATCTTGGTGCTGTGCCCGTGCTCTGTGTCCACACCGGCATTTTCTGGGTGGCCAGGGGACAAGTGGGCTGTGCTGACGCCAGTGGAGGCTGCGGGCTGTGCGACCCCCCAGGTTCACAGGGCCATGAGCATGTCATTTATTTTTTTCTAATTTATTTATTTATTAGAGAGAGCACGTGTGCACAAGCAGGCATGAGTCGGGGGTGGGCCAGAGGAAGAGGGAGAAGGAGGAAGCAGACTCTGCACTGAGATCGGATCCTATCTCAGGGCTCGATCCCACACCCCAAGATCACAACCTGAGCCGAAACCGACAGTCAGACACTCAACCTACTGAGCCACCCAGGGCCCCCTCCAATGAACATATATTAAAGGCCCTGAGAAGTCCTGCTGCAAAGATGCCACTTTAACTCTGCTCCAGCAGTTACCTGGTAACCTCCCAAGTTTCACATGTTCTTCAAAGCACTCTCTGGGAGACCCCTCACATGTCCAACGAACCAGTCTCTGGTGAGCGCTTGCTGTGTCCCCGGGAGTGGTCTGTGTCAGGGACATCCGGTGGCTGAGGACGTGTGTCCCTTGCTCCTGGCCTCCCAGCATCTGGCTCAGTGCCTGGCACGTAGTAGGCACATACATTCAGCACATGAGAGCCGAATGAGAGGGGGAATGGATGGGGTAGAGGAGCGGGGCTGGGGCCACATGTCCTGCCCAGTCTCTGCCCTGAGCTGTCCCAGTACTTCCTCTTCCTCCTCCAGTCCTGGACTCACTGCCAGCCCCACTGGCCATGCTCAGCCTCAGCCTTCCCCATGATTAGGGCACCGGGGCGGGTTAGAAGCCGCCTGCTCCTGGAAGGCCCACCGTGCCTTCTGGGCAGGTTAACACTCTCAGCCCCCACCCAGGGCCCCTGCCGCCATAGCCCCTCTTCCCTTCCCTTACAGCTCCGTGGCTCTGGCCTTGACATTCTAATCACATCCCCCAGCCCTGCCTGGAATACTAATTCTCCCAAGATGAAACCATCCCTGTTTAATTTTTTTTAAAAGCCAGGCGGAAAGACAAGAGAAGGGGAGGCTTCTCTGAGTGGCTGGCCTTGAGGCTGTGCCATGCCACAGGCCACCCCGGATGGCCACATGGCCCCTGACTGGGGCCAGGGAGGGGGCCAACCCTACTCAACCCCACTAGCCACAACAGGGCCCCTATTATAGGCCAAGGAAGAGGGTGGTCCCACTTTCTAGTGGGTGGGGAGTCGAGAAGGGGCCCAGGCAGGCCTTGTGGATACAGCAAGGTGTGCTGTCGGCCCCCGTCCTCAGGAGGGGCCCCTTTAATTAAGGGTGGACAGCCAGGTGACCTCTCCCTTGTCCACTGTCAGCAAGTGAGGTTTCTGCCCAGCTCCCGTCAGGAGATGGAGCCTGAGGCCTCCCCAGGTGTGGCTGGGGTCAGCCGAGGACAGAGAGAGGCCTCCGTCTGAGAGAAAGGCCAGAGGCCACGAGGCACAGGAAAGGGGGGCTGAACAGCGGGGACAGGGACGGTGCTTCAGCCCTGGATGACCTTGGACGAGCCCTCCACCACGCTGGGGCCCGGTGGTCACCCTGGGGCACTGGGGTTAGGAGGGCTGTGACCGGAGGACTAGGTGGTCAGCGGCCTGGAGTCAGAGGGGGAGTTGGGCCCCTCAGGCAGCTCCAGCCCCTGTGTTACTGGGGGCCTGCGTGTGAGATCTTGGGGCATCGGTTCCCACACTCCCGAAGTGGGGTGGTGAGGGGCGCGCCCTCACAGGCCTGTGGTGAGGACTGCAGGCAGCACAGACGCCGGGCCCCGGCACTCCACACACCTACAGGAGTTAGCTGTCATTACTGTCTCCCTCGAGACCAGCTCTCTTGGTAAAGAGAGCTGCCCTGGGCAGCTCTGGGCCCTCGGCCCTCGCACGGGCCCAGCCCTGGGACCCGGGGAAGCTTGGTGCCGCCACCCCCACAGCATCCCCCTTTCACGTCCAAATGTCCCCAGAGGGAAGAATGAAATTGTAACGGCGGGAGACATGACAGAACATGAAACATGGTAAAATCAGCCACGTAAATGATGAACTCCCGAATCCTGGCCCGGCTCCTTCCACAGCAGGGTAAATGCTGCTCGATCGCCCTGCAGGCGGGGGGCTCTTCGCGGAGACCACGGGACACCCTGCATCCCCTCCCCTGGGCGCTGCGAATGCCAGCTGCCCCACCCCTAGAGGGTCCCTCTCTCCTCCTCCCCCTCCTCCCTGCAGGGTCCCCGATACAGACCCCTAACTGGCCCAGAGGTCAGAGGCCAGGCCCTGCCTCCAGCAGATACTCCTCTGCTTTGCTTTCTACTCTGAGTGTCCCGTGGAGGAGACTGTGACCAAGGCCACCGCTGGACTGGTCCCCCTTCACTTCCCCCCTTAGGTTTTCCCTGGGAACTTGGGCACAGGACAACCACCCAAACTGCGTGGGGGCAAGACCCACTGCTTTCCACGGCCCCATTTTCGTCTCACGACGCCCCTGCCATGGATGGTGGACCTGATCGGTGGTCAGGGACCAGGCCTGAGGCTGCAGAGCGTCTCCCCTGGCTGGTGGCCGCCCTGCCCACGGCCTCCACGTCCCCCTCCTCCCCAGTCCCCACCCGGCCCTCCCAGCCACCTGTGAGCACGCAGCTGGTTCAGGGAGGGGGACTCCAAGCCCACGTGACCAGTTTTGGCCACCTCCCCTCTGCTGCGGGGGCGGCAACATAAATTATTATCGACCCGAAGCCGGCTGGGGCTGGAGACGAGATGGGGAAATAAAGCACTGGGCTCCATAATTGTGCCCTGCTGCCTGAATTTACTTATTTGTGGCTTTCCTACCCACTGGGAAACGCGACGGTGAATTACTGCCGACTATTAGGCCCCTGGATGGAAAAACACCCTTGGATCCATTTCCCGAGGACAGCCAGGGCCTGGAGGAGCCCGGCGCACTCCGCCCACAAGCCCTGCTGGGTCTGGTTTGATTCTCCCAGGACCTCTCCTGGGTCGAATCCTGGTCCCACTCCACCCCCTGGAGGGCTGCTTTCCCGTGGTACAGGTGAGGAGACAGGCCCAGAGATGGAGGTTGCCTCAGGCCCTGGTTTGCCTGGGACCTTCCTGGTTTCTGCACAGACCCTGGGCACCGGGGACAGTCAGCCGCCTCACCCCGATCTCGCAGCTGGTAAATAGCAGAGTCAAGGCGGCGCCCCGCTCTTTCTGACCTAGAACCCATGGGTGCTCTCAGCCGACGGGAAAGGCCACCCCCTTCACTGTCACCCACCCACCATCGTCTTGTTCTGAGGCCCACAGGACTTCAAAAGGTGCCTGCTGGCCCTTCACATCACTCCCCAGCCTGCCGTGGGACCTCCTGGTCACCCGCGGACTCCCACGCCCATGGTATCTGGCTGCCTCCGGCCACGGGGAGTCTCAGGGGCTCAGAGGAATGGACCCTGGGGTTCCTGGCCGCATCCTCTCTCTTTCTGGGTGACCCTCTGTCAACAGCCTCAGCTTCTCTCTCCGGGACTGCTGCCCACCAGGTGGGGCCGGCCTCACTCTCCCTCACTGGTTTCCCCAATACCACCAGTGATTGTAAAGACACTACGATCTCGAGTAGTAACAGAACGGCTGTCTCCACCCACAGAGGGCCTACTGCGTGCGAAGGACTCATGTTCAGTCTCTTCCCGTCCGCACAGACTCGTTTCATACTCTTAGTGGCCTTCCGAGGAAGCATATTGTCCCCATTTCACAGACAAGGCAACTGAAACTCAGAAAGTCCCAGTTTAAGGGCTGGAAGGCCTGAAGCCACAGGGACAGGTGGTATTACCAGGCAGATGGTGTACAGCCCCTCTCGGGCGGCCCACGGCATGGGACACAGGGCTGGGCCCTGCAGGTACCTGCCACACAGACGGGGACAGAGGCCCCAGGGCTGGCATGGAGGTGCAGGGAGCCACCCAGGGCGGGGAGGACGGTGTGCGGATACCTGCTGAGGAACCCCTGAGCTGGGAGCACAGGGACACAGGCGTCCCACAGCTCGCAGCGGAAGCCTTCTGCTGTCCTGGGTGAGCAGCGCAAGGAGAGGTGGGAGGTGGCTTGTCTCCCAAGAGAGGTGGGCTTATCCGCTCAGGCTCACGTTCCCTCCAACCAGGAGCCTCTCTTCCGCTGCTGGTGGGTGATCAGCAGCTCCCAGAGCAGCCACGCCCATCCAAGGTCTCTCTGCCTTGGAGGGGCAGAGTGGAGGCTGGGCCCGGCCTCTCTGCCTCCCAGTCCCTGCTGCTCCTCCCTCCCCAGCCTTGCCTGCCTGCTGAGCCTCTTGACGCCCTTCCGTCTCCTGGCAACAGCTCCCCAGTGCCCTGGCCTGGTCCCTTCCCAGAGGAGGCAGCAACCGCTACCAACTCAACCTTGGAGGAGTTCCCCAGGGGGCTCAACTTTATTTTTGCCGAGCACTTTGAGTAACAGAGTCCCTGGGACCCTGGGATGGGGCTGGGGAGTCACTGGAGGCCCAGGTGGCCATGGGAGGAGCAGAGGAGGAGGCCGGCAAGCAGCGATGCGGGGCATGGCAAATGGTGGACCTCCCCGGCAGGCAGAACCCTCCCGCTGGCTGCCGAGGAGGCCTGGGCTCCCCTGCCCACAGGACCCGGCCTTCTCCCACCACTCCCTGGCACCAGAAATGAGGAGCTAAGCCTTCATCCGCCCTTGCCTGCCCTCTCTTGGCTTCCAGAACAGCCCAAGGAAAGTGAGCAGTGGATCGCCGTAGTGCGGAGAAAGGCTGGCTGGACACTGTGTCCGTCCCACCAGTCGCTTCACCTCGGGGCATCCGTGGCAGCACCTGGCAGCCTGGGACCTGGGTCCCCCACCTCCCAGCCTGAGCTCCAGCAAGGGGTGGTGAAGGTTGGCGCAGGGGTGTGTGTGCCTGGCTTGACCCTGCCTGTCCTAGTTCCCGAGCACATGACCTGCTGGATGGGAGCCAGACACACCCCGAGGGCCCCTCCCTTGGCCTGGACCCTTCCCTGTTGCCCTAAGTGGGAGCCCTGAAAAAAACAAGGGCGCAGGCTCTGGGGGTGCTGGGAGGCCTGGGTGGTGAGATCTGTAATGTGGCAACTCCCCACCCTGATCTCCCCCCATATCCCCTCCCCAGGCAGCAGAAGCAGCGTCCCCCATCTGGGAGGGGCAGGAGCAGGCTGAGTCCTCTTCTGCGTTCCTGGGGGCTCTGGGCACGGAGATGGGGTGGGGGCCCCAGGGAGTCAGGAGGGCGGGCTGTGTGGGTTTCCCGGCCCACAAGCCCTGTGCAGGTGCGCTCTGCGAGGCCCGCAAATCTCGGCCTCCCTTAACGGCACCATCATTTATGTTAATGCCTTTGTGGTCCACATTTGGGTGCGGGTGAAATATGGCCCCGCATCGTTTACGGGTGGGAATGTTAATTGCGCGCCGCTGGCGGAGGACAGATATGCATTTGCGGGGTGTAGATCACCATGGCAGCCGCCCCGGGAGGTGGCGGAGTGGCCGCCACGTGGGCAGAGGCAGCCCAGGAGAGTGGTGGACCGACGGCAGGGTCTGGGGTCGTGAAGGGCAAGGAAGGGGTCCGGGGTGAGCCAGGTACCCTGCATTAGGACCGGATGTGTTCCAGGGAGGCGACAGCCAGGAGATGGGGGTGTGGGGACAGGAGCGGGGGGGCCCCTGCTACAGAGGAGAGTGGATGGCGTCAGCCCCCACAGGCTCAGGGAAGGGCTGGCGCCTCCTTCCTGCTGCTGTCCCTCCTAGGGGCTGCAGAAGTCACCAGGCAGTCAGGGGATGAGGCTGCAAGTCCCACCTGCGCTCCTTTGCTGCCTGGAGACCTGGACATGTCATAGCGCTCTCAGTGCTGTCACCTATACTATGGGGAGGATCTCTCTCCCTTTCTTTCTTCCCTAAACGTGGATTGAATGTGTACAGTCTGATTCCTAAAACGTGAGCAGCAGTCGGTAGGCAGAGAAAGGGCTGACTCCGTGCAGGTGCTGGGAGAAGGTGACGTCAAAGAGGGGGTGCAGTCAGCTGGGGTCACAAGAGAAAGGGTCTGGACTTCACCCTAGGGCCCTGGGGTGCCACAGGGGAGATGGAGGGGGAGGGACAGGTTTGGCTTGAGAGTAGAAAGCTGGGGGAGGGGAGGTCTGGGGCCACAACAGGAATGTTCTCTCCTCTGAGCGGGAGGTGGTCACAGGGCATAAAATTCCCCAAGATGACCCCCGTACCTTATCCCTCCATAGAAGAGCAAATAACAAGGGAAGCTTCCCGCTGGCCCTGCCTGGGGGCCTGGGGCAGGGTGACCAGCCCTTCATTTCCCAGCCCAGCCCTGGGGGGAATGTCCAATGCAGGCCCCGCAGTGCGCCGGGGGGAGGGGAGCAAAGAAAGGAGGCTGGTCCCGCAGACAAGGCCACTTCGCCATCGGGTGGGGGTACCCAGGCCACCTCCCTGATGGGGCCGGGTGAGTGGCAGCCCCCAGAGGAGCCCACCTTCATTGGCCCCAGAGCTTTATCTACTTCACGTCCCTTATTCCTCCCCACATCCCTACCGACAAGGGGTGCAGTCATTCCCCCACTGGGCAAACTAAGGGCCCCGGATGTTAGGAAACTGACCTAAGCTGGTTGTGCCTGGCAAGACGTGGGGCTGTGATTGGAATCTGGGCCTTTCTGACAGCAGAGCCCACCGAACCCTAGCCCAGAACTAAGCTTCCACTTGTGACAGGCCCAGCCCAAGTGGCTGGTGGCCAGGGGAACCCTCAGGACGGTCTGTGCACTATGGTCCCTTCTTCCCAAAGCAGCCACACAGCATCCGAAGAGGCTCCCCCAGGGCCCACCGGGGCTATGGCTGGTGGTAGACCCGGCGGGGGTGGGGGTGGCGAGTGGCACGGGACCGACTTAAAGGTTTATGAGCTGGGTTAAAATTTAATTTGGGTGTTAGAGCCCCACCATCCAAGCTAGCTGTCCCAGACAAATGGTCTAGGCCCTGCCGGCTCCCGCCCACAAGCCCCGTGGTTGGGCCTGGCCCTGGTGCCATCCTTCCCCTAACTGTCCCTCCCCGGAAGGCAGGCCGCCGCCCGCAGAGAAATCATAGCACCGAATTTGATCTGGGGTGGGAGCAGCGGGCGCTGGGCTTTGTTTGCACTTCAGCTCAAAATTGAACAGGACAGAATTGGCTTTGGGCGAGAACTGCCTCTGCCGGGTGTCCCTGAGTGCCCAGGGACAGCACTGCTTCCAGAAGAGCCTCACCGCGCCCACCAGCTCCCAGCTGCCCTGTCTCTGGGCCCCGGAACCACCTCCCACCCCCACCCCACCCCACCCCCGCCGTGGGCAACCCTGTGTCCTCCTGTCTGACTCCCTCCCTTCCGAGTGGCCCTGTCATGGTTCTCACCCCACCACCACATGTTGGGGCCCTCCTAGGTGCTCTCCTGAGTAAGCAATGTGCGCCCATTTTACAGATATGAAAAGTGAGGCTCAGACAGATGAGGAAATTGCCCAAGAGCTCTATAGAGGCCAGCAGGGCCGACCCAAGCACAGCCACTTTGAGCCGGAGCTAACAGCCCTCCCACTGCCGCCTGCAACTTCTGCCACCCACCCTCCAGCTCCTCCTGTCTAGGGTACGCGCGTGTGCACACACACACACACACACACACACACACAAACACATGCTGCCACTGGCATGAATCCAGGCTCAGAAATAGCCATGTCATCTTCGGAGGCTGAGTCCCTTTGTCCCAGAGAGGAGGCTGGGGAGCAGGAGGGAGGCTGCAGTCATCTTGGGTTGTGGAAGGCACCTGTGCTCGTGCACACGCGTTCCTGTCCACGCCCACAGCCACCCACATTCACAGGCACACGCTCACATGTGCACGAACTCCAACAGGTACAGTCAGGTTGGGGAGAGACAAGCGTCAGATGCCACCATCCTGGTCTCACCCCGAACCCAGCACCTCTCCCCTCCAGCTATACAGTGAGACTCCTGCCAAGCGACCCATAGCAATGCCCCGGGGCCTCTCTGCTCTGAAGAGTGGGTTGCTGCCAACCCCTGGCCAACAGTGGACCCTTAGCTGGGGCTGCCCAGCGCCCTGGCATGGAGAACTAAAACCACGGTGTCAGCGGGGGACAGCATACCCCTGGGGGCCTCTTTTACCCTTGAGTCACCCCCCCACCCCCAGCAATCTGGGCTCCTGGGATTGGGGAGCCTGGATTTGGCTTCCCTCCAAGTGCTCCAGCCGTCCCCACCCTCTTCTCCAGTCTGGGCTGGGTGACCCCGTGTCCCCTTGCTTGAAGACGCAGCTCTGTCCCTTGCAAGTGCTGAGCTCATCCTCCCAGCGCTGAAGGTTCACGAGGGTGGAAGGCTTCGTGTGTCAACATATTTGCATGATAACAGGGTCTGGGCTCGGGATGTGAGCAGCCCTGTGAGGAGCCAGGCTCTGCTTCTCCCAGCCCCACACACTGTGCCCCTGCCCCTGGCAGGTGCCACTGAGCGCCTGACTCACCCTTGACCTGTGCAGCCCCAGTCTTGGGGCTGGGGTGGGGAGGCCTGGGGAGCTCCCTGTCCCACACACACACTGGCAGAAGGGCCTAGAAATAGTCCTCCCCACAGTGCCGCCCGCTCCCGGCTATGACCGGTGTGGGCATCTGGCTGCAACCTCTCATTATTTACTTATGTATTTATTTATTTATTCCCACCTCGTCCTAGAGGATTTGCGGCAGCTTACAGAAATACAACCTCATAAGAGGGGATTGAGAGAAGGGAATTTGGTGGGGTGGAAAATGCCAGGCTCTGAAGCAGGTAGGCTTGGGTTCAAATCCTACTCTTTATTTATTATTTTTTAAAGATTTGATTGATTTATTTGACTTAGACACAGCAAGACAAGGAACGCAAGCGGGGGGAGTGGGAGAGGGAGAAGCAGGCTTCCAGCTGAGCAGGGAGCCGGACGCGGGGCTCGATGCCAGAACCCTGGGATCGTGACCTGAGCCAAAGGCAGACGCTTAACCGACTGAGCCACCCAGGTGCCCCTACTCTTTACTTATTTTGATGCGAGGTCACTTCGCCTCTGGGCCTCGGCTCCCTCACTGATCAGCTGGGATAGTGATGCCTGTCCAATGGGCTGTTAACAGGATAAGGTGGCAAAATGCCAGGGAGGCAGCCAGCACATGGGAGCTCTAGCATCATGGAGGGAAGATAAAGGGAGAGAGATTGGGGCGGGGACAGACAGGGGTGGTGGGCACGGCGTGGCCTGTCTCTGAGTGCTTGTGCTTTCTGGGACCTGGTGATGTCTGAGCTGAGGGAGGAAGGCCTGGCTGGGGGGTCTTCACCTTCTCCAGTGCCCAAGTCCAGGAATCTCCCCCGATTCCTCTAAAGCGGAAGCCCCTGAGTGACACCCCAAGCCCCCAACCGCCCCGCATAGGGTACCCAGAGCCACACGGTGGAGCGGAGCTGAGGTCTGGGGTTCCAGGCCGGGGACCTCACCGTCCCCTCTAGGGCCCACATCCAGGGCCCCTGGCCCCTGAGTCTTACCTGAATCTGAACCTCACTTAGACCTTGGGCTCTGATTTTCATGGGCTTCTTTAACTCCCCAGGACCGGGCTCTTGGTCTCAGCCTGGCCTTTTAGTCACTTGGCCCCGTTCCCTAATGTCCTCTAGCCCCAATTATCACCTCAGCCTGTGCTGGGCCTGGCCTGGCTTCCTCCACCCATCACCTGCTCCCGGCCCTCCATGCTGTTTTCCTAAATAATCTTCCTCCCGGGGTCAGGGAGGGGGTCCAGGCCTGGCAGCCTGGAGGGGCCTGGAGAGATGGGCACAGCTCCCCTCCTCCACCACAGACTGGCCGGGCTCTGCTGGAGTGAACATTGCAAGCAGAGATCCCCAACCGATCTTGCCCAACCCCAGGCCCTCTGCTCTGGCCTGGGACACCTAGGAGCTCACACTTCATAATGCTTCTGGGAGGTGGGAATGGCTGTGCATGGCCGATTTGTTGACACAGCCTTGGGGACCACAGGGCTGTTAGGACACACCACGAGGAAAGCTGTGCCCAGGAGAGAGCCTGGAGTCCAGGGAGATGCAGAACTCCCCCCCCACTGAGCCCCTAGCTCCTCTGAATAGCTCCCAGAACTGTGGCCTCAGTCTAACCTTTTGTGAGTTGGGGAGAATGGGCCCTGCGCCTCTTTCTGGCTTCTCAGCTCTTTGAGGAGGAGGCAGAGAGGGAGAGGCACAGGACTGTCCAGCTTGGCTTGGGACCTTGAGATCAGGGGTGCCGAGCTGCCAACCCCCACCTGGGAACGGGCTTTGGCCACTCCCTGTCCTGTTGCGCTGTCCAAGTGGCGAATAGGAGGCCCACACGAACACCAGGCACGGTCTAGCCTCCAGGGCCACAGTGCTGTGATGTCCCTGAGCGTGGCCAAGAAGCAGGACACCCCAGACACACGGATTCATGGCAGCTGATTGGAGAAGAATGACCAAGTATAGGCCTTAAGTAGACAAAATAACGTTGCTGCGGGGACGGGAGGAGTGTCGGGGAGCCGTCAAGGTCTCCCCTGCAGCCTCTGTGCTGTGACCGGACTGATGAGCCACCGTGCTCCCTACTGCCCTCCTCTGGGGGTTCTGCTTTCAGTTGGGCCGTGGGGCCACACCCGGCACTGCGAGCAGGCCTGGAGCCCCCCTCCCCGCTTCTGCTTCCTATTGGCCTGCTCCCGGTTACGAATGTTCGTCACTAGTCTAGGTGTGACAGCCACACTCTGGCCCCTCCCTGCCTTTGAATGTGCTGCTGCCCCACCCCCCCGTCTTCTCATGCCCGACTGCCCCCCAAGCCTGGCCTGGATTTTGTCCCCTGCTCAGAACTCTCCCCTTCCTGCAGCCAGATGGATGAGCTCTTGTGCCCGATCTGTCTCCTCTCTTAAGCACAACCTCCCGCAGGGCAGAGCCGGTCTGTCTGACCCTGAGGCCCCCACCAAAGCGGGCAGAGCCCCTGTGATCACAAAGCGGCACGTGCACTGGAGGGCTTTTCAGGTAGCAGCAAGGAGAGGTTGTGGGGCCTGCTGACACCCTCATCCCCAACACGGTCACCTGCAAATCCTTTCAGGACAACTTCTGTCCATGTGTGGCTCCCACCCTGCCCCAGGCACACCCACCCCTGCTGTCACACCCCAGACCCATCCAGCTTCCCCCTGAGAACAGAGCTGGGCTCTGGCCCAGCCTGCAGGAAACCCTGTCTCCCCCCGCCACCACTGCCTCCCGGCCATGGCTGGCCTCAGCCTGTGTGTCCCCTCCTCACAGGGGTCTCCCTCCCTGCCATCACCGATCTGAAACCATCTTTCGGCTTTACCCTTCATCTGTCTCCCCAGCTCCAGGGTGCCCTCCCTGAGGGCAGAGCCCCAGTTGTCCCTTCACAGCCAGGTCCCCCTGTCCAGAAGATGAGGCCGGGGCACCTGGAAGCTCCCAGCTCCGGAAGAGTTGTAGGATGATCGATGGGGGACTCTCCCGGCCGGCTGGTAGCCGAGAAGCATCTGCACAGCCCAGTGGCTCCCCAGCCAGCAGAAACTGCGTGCCCTGGCCGTGCCGCGGTGGGACGGGCAGTCAGTCTTGCGGCCGCCCTGTGGGACCCCGTGGGGCGCCACTGCCCACCCAGACAGCTGCCCCTCCTGGGCATCCCTGCGTGGCTGCCAAGGGAGGCAGGAGCGGAATAACCAGATTAGCCTAAGCGGCTCCTCTTGTTTCCTGGCATAATTGGATTGAGGCCATGTTTCGGCGCAGCTGCATTTAATATCGTAATTCCGAGGACGCGTCCCCCCCTGAGAGTATCGGCCAACACAAGCGGATGGGACGGGGAGGGGCTTTGGGATGGAGAAGGGGCCAAAGCTGGGGGGGCGGGGTGTCCTCATGTCTCTGACCTGCGCCCATCTCCTGGGCAGCAGTGTCCTTCCAGCACGAGGCACAACCTGTTCTTCCAGCATCCGTGGGCTGGGCAGTGCCTGGGTCTTGAGGAGGGGAGGGAGAGACCGTCACTGGGCACTGACCGGAGGGTGCTAACGTGAGGACTGCAGGCAGGACTGGGGGGCAGACCCCTCCCAGATGCAACATGGCATCGCCCAGGCCTGGGATATGGGGGTGCGTCCCTGGGACCCCACCTGAGGGCAGACTGGGGGAGGGAGGCCAGGTGCGGCCCACAGAGTCTCCTCCGGCTTTAGGTCACAGTCCTCAGCACAGTCTAAACACGTATGCCATTGCCACGATCGGAGCCAGAATGGTCTCGAAGCTTTACCCACTGCCTTGGGGAGGCCTCAGGTCGGCTGAGCGGCAGCCTTCTGGGGTCCCTGGGCAGCTGGAGGCCCCGGCCAGCCCTGGGTTGTGGGGGTCCTGCCTCAGGAAGGTTGTCCCAATGCTAGGTGACTGCAAATGACCAGAGTGACACCAGCTGGAGCCCTGGCACCCAGTGTCTCTAGAGACCAAGGGAGCGAGGGGGGTGTGGGTGTGTCCGTGTGTCTGTCTGTGAACACGTGACCCCATCGGTGGCTGTGTCCATCCCTGCCTGGGCTGAGCGTGTATGTGTGTGTGTTGAAAGCTAGAAGGCCAGGAGCCCCTGTGCCGCCCACCTTCCTATCCGCAGCCTGAACCCCAGCCGTGTCTCTGCAAATTCCCAACAACACCTGGATCCCGAGGCCGGGCGGGTGCGCCTTTAGAGACGAAGAAGCGAAAAGAATGAACAGGGCCCAGCCGGGGAGGGGAGCTGGCAGGGCAGCCCCATCACAAGGTCCTCGGTTCCCAGGCACGGCCACAAGCCTGCCCGAATTCGGACGCTCACGGCTGCTCACAGGGGTTCCTGTTGGGCAGGTGAAGTGCTCGGTCTGCTGCTGCTCGTGCTGTCCAGGTGCCCCTCCCAGAGGCTCACACCCTGCTCCAAAGACCTCAAGCACGTGGCAGCTTCTGCCCTGTCGGCCAAGGGCCCAGCAGGGCTGGGGAGTCACCCTGGGGTCAAGGGCCCTGGCCAGGGGTCTCTGCACCCCTCCTCCGGGCCCATCCCCCTCCCTCACTGCCGTGCCTCGCGGCTGGAGGGCCTGGCGACAGCTCCCATCCATCATTCAACCCTATTTTTAGGAGGTGAGAACCCAACTGTGAAAATTCACGCGGTGCAGATCCCTCCCATATGTGCGGAAGTCTTAGCCCCAGGCCGAGGAGATGAACATGTGCGGAGCATGAAGACAGGGACCGTGGAGGGGGAAGCCGAACAGGAGGGGCCCCGCCATCTGGGTGGTTTGTGGCTGGCATCGGGCACCTGGCAGAGGGGTGGGGGCAGCCCTGCTGAGCTGTGGGGGACAGTGGTACCAGGCCTGGCCCAACCCCCCCACCCTGGGCAGGCCACCATGGGAGTCCAGAGCCTGGCTCCTGCCTTAGCTCCATCAGTAACAAGCCTTGACCAGCTCTGGACCTCAGTTTCTCCGGCTTTGGAGTGGGCTGAACCTCACAGTACAGCTGCCTCTTGCCTCCCAAGTTCCTTTCTACCTCCTAGAAGGGCTGGCAGATAAAATAAAGGGACGCACTTGCTGGTATATTTCAGACAAGCAACAAATACTTTTTTGGTGTAGAAGTAAGTCCTAAAGATCACATGGGTTATACTTATGCTACAAGAATGATTGGTTATTTCTCTCTGATATCCCAATGTAATTGGACATCCAGTCTTTTGGTGCAAGTTGGCCCCCCTCTTTCCTTGGAGCAAGTCTCTTGCCACCTCCTCGCCTCGGCCGGTGCGCCTGCAGAAGTGGAAGAGGCCAGCAGGTGTTTGCTCTGTCAGAGCCTCTGCCCTGGGAGCCAAGCCACCCTCGTCACCTGAATACAGACAGGGAGGGCCCCGGACGCCTGGGTGGCTCGGTCGGGTAAGCGTCTGCCTTCAGCTCAGGTTGTGATCCCAGGGGCCTGGGATGGAGTCCCGCATCGGGCTCCCTGCTCTGCGGGGAGCCTGTCTCTCCCTCTGCTTCTACCTCCCTCTCTCTCTAGAGCTCTTCTCTCGTGAATAAATAAAGAAAATCCTTAAAAAAAAAAAAAAAAAGGAAGGTTCTCCTCCCCATCTTCCCAGCTGTATGACCTTGGGCGATTTCATTTGACTCTCAGCTGCCTCCTCTGGAAAATGCGGATAACAGTCGCGCTGACTACACAAGGCCGTGTGGGAATTAAATGAGCTGATAGTGTCTGCAAACTGAGAGTGACACAAAGGCAGCTGTCTGTGGACTCTCAGTGCCAGCACAGGGCCCAGCACAGAGGAAACGCTCATTCATTCTTTCACCCGGAGCATATGGCCCACCTGTGATCTGCCAGGCCCTACTCTGGGCGCTGGAGATAGATCGGGGATCAGAGTGCTAGGCCGCTCGGGGTCCCTGGGGAGCCTCTAGGCCTGTCCTGTCCTGTCCTGTCCCATCCTGGGAGCTGCTACAGCAGGCTGCAGTTGGGGACATCTTTGGACGCTGGAGGTGGGAAGCCTGGAGGCCCTACTGCGGAGGAAGGCGGCTTGCAGAGGGGCCTCGGAGCCTTGCTGACAAAGTAGAAATCTGCAGGGTGGGTGGGGGTGGGTGGGGAAGAAGGAAGCCATGCATGAGCATGGCTTATTCAAGAGGCACAGGGAGAGTGGGGGACAGGCGACTGGGTCAGGACCTGAGGAGGTCACTGAGGCCAGGGGTGGAGGCCCTCTGTAGTCTCACCAGGGCCCCAGGGCCAGGGAGGTGACTGGTAGGATCTGCACTTTAGGGAGATGCCTCTGTGGCCAGGAGACACCCGTGAGGAAGCAGGGAAAGGAGTGAGAACAGCGAGTAGGACCTCTGGGTGCAGCCTCCAGCTGCCCTGCTGCCCAGGGCTGGGTTCCAGGCCCCCCCTTCCCCTCCTCGGGAACAGGGCTAAATTGCCCCTTCCAACCAGTGTGGAAGGGGGAGAGAATCCAGCCCCCCCCAGAGCAGGAGCCGCAAGGGCAGAGGATCTAACCAGCCTCTGCCGAAGCCGGGGCTCTGGCGGCTTACTCAGCCTGAGCCTCACTTGCACTCTCTAGAAAATGAGCACAATAGTGGATTGTGACTGGGGCCTCCCAAACGAGGTCTTCAAAGTGCCAGACTTGCGACAGCAGCCTGGGACTGGTTCAGACCCAGGAGGGTCTCCAGGGGCAGGGCGGGTTCTGCCAAGACCCAGTGCCGGGGGTGGGGGCTCATCAGGAGGGTGGGGCCCAGCCCAGGACACGGAGTGGAGCATGATTTCTGGGGAGAGCCTCCTAAGCCACCCCGTGGGCCAGCCTCGCCTCCCATTATCTCTGAGTACAAGAATCCCAGAGAAGAGAAAGTGCTTTCTGGGGCCATAGTGGAGACCAGGCTTCCCTAAGGTCAAGACTTTCTGGTCCTCGTGCCCTTTCTCACTCAGGCAAGTGGCTGGGGCAGTCTTGGACCCCATGCCTCCCTTTTCAGCTCTAGGGGACTCAGGAACCCAGCTGATTTGATGGGGAGGTAACCCCTGGGCCCCAGCATGGCATCTCCCTTGACCGTGCAAGAGGCTCCCAGGTGGGAAGGGGGATGTTCTGGATCCCAAAGTGAGGCCAGAGAGCACGGGGGGCACCCACAGCCTTCCCTACCCCAAGTTCTGGGAACTTGGGAATGATTTGATTCAATACCCACAGGGCAATTTAATGAGGTCTGGCTCCTGGGAGAAAGGGGGTCCGAGCATCTGGGTACACAGGGAGGGCACAGGTCCTACCTTGAGGACAGCCCAGCGCAGGAATGTGAGAAGGACTGCAGTGGCGTGCGTGCGGAGAGGGAGGCTGGGGAACAGAGGTGATGTTAGAGTGGCTTGTCCACTCCTATTTGCTGTGTGACCCTGGCCAGACACTCAGCTTCTCTGAGCTTATGTCCTCCTCTACAACATGAGGACAAGTCCGCTCTCCCAGGATTGTTCTGAGAGTCCCATGGGATCCTGCAGGGCGGGGACACACAGCCAGGGCTCAGCACAGAGAGCTGCTATTTACATGGGGCGCCCGGGTGGCTCGGTCAGTTGGGTGTCTGCCTTTGGTTCTGGTCATGATCTCAGGGTCCTGGGATTGAGCCCCGCCTCAGGCTCAGTGGGGAGTCTGCTTCTCCCTCTCCCTCTGCCTCTCCCCCCAGCTTGTGCTCTCTCTCTCGATCTCTCTCTCTCAAATAAAAGAAAGAAAGGAAGGGAGGGAGGGAGGGAGGGAGGAAAAAACGAGGAAGGAGGGAAGGAGGGAGGGAGGAAGGAGGGAAGGAACCTGCCATTACAGACCTAGAGGTGAGAGCACAGGGATCAGGAAAGTTCTCCCAGCGCCGGAGCCTCAAAGGATGCATAGGAGTGGAGGAGGTAGAAAAGGTAAAGAATGGCCCTCATTAACTTAACCCTCACCAACTCAATTCTGGGGCCTTGGGAAAGTCCTTCCTCAGTGCCTCAGTTTCTCCATCATAAAAGGAGACCGTTGCCCTATACTGGCTTCATGTCTCCTTGTGACATTCTAGATGACTCTTCCTTGGGGTGAGGCAGGACTGGAGTGGGAGGGGGTATCCCCCCAATATCCCTCTGACTAGCTGGGCATACAGGTCACCCCAGGTATAGTCATTATGGGAATGTGGGGCTCCCCTCTTTCTGGTGCCTGGACCTCCAAGGCCCGCCCTGTGGTCAGGGCCCCAGCGCCCCTCCCCTCTCTGACTCTCAGTCCAGCCAGCCCTCCAACCCCAGAGTCCAGAGACGGCCTGGCCAGACCCAGTTCCCTGCTGCGGCTCTGGCCCCTGCAAAGCTCGGGGGCCTTCAGGGCCTCCCCTCCCTGAGTCTCCTGGGCTTCCCCACGGGAAGCTGCAGTGTTTACCCTGCCGAGGCCCAGCTTTTACTCCCTGAGGAGTGTGTTTGGGAGGCGAGAACCCACGCGCACACACGCACTCACACACCATCTGATGCGCCAGACCACACAGGCTCACAGCCCAGCCGCAGATGTGCACCCCCAATGCCGTCTCGGGGCTGCCTCGTATACCTGGGGCACGGCTGGCCGGGCACAGCTGCTAATTTAGAACTAATAAGTTAATAGGCACCCCATAGGACCTCGATTAATCCTCCCCAAGCTTCCCTGTTCTGTCCATCTGACAGATGCCCAAACTGAGGCTCTAGGCGTCTGAATAACCCAGCCACAGCAGAAGCCAGAAAGCGGCAAGAAGGGTTCAGAGGCGGACCTCTGGGACCTCTGGGACCTCTGGGACCTCTGGGACCCCTGGCCCGGGTTGCCTCTGAAAGGAGTGAGGGTGGGTGGAGGGACAGTGGGCATCCGCAGAGGAGACCATGAGACAGTGGCCCTGCAGGTCCCAACCAGACACCACCAGCAGACAACAGGTGCTCAACATCAGGTAGCCCAGGGGTCTGCACAAGGGGCCCATGAACCCTCAGAAATCTGCAGTGAGGGGCAGGGGAAGTCTCTGGCCCCCTCCCCAGACTCCCTATTGTGGCCAAGGATCCTGGAGCAGATATAAGGGCTCGGAGCCACCCGCGGCCGGCCCGCCACCACTGCCTCAGGCTGACCATAGGCGGCGCTCTAGCCCCTTCTGGGCCCTAGAACCCTTCATAAAATGGGGCAATTGGGACACCTGGGGGGGGGCTCGCCTTGAGAATCTGATCCCCTTCCTGGAAAATATGAACCATCCCAGACGTTTACACGGGAGTCCTGGGGTTCAGAGACCCTCCGAAGACCAGGTGAGAGAGCCCTGGGCCACACATGGGGTGAAGCTGTGACAGGAAGCAAAGAAGACACAAACCCCAAATTCTGGGAACAGTTACCTCTTCCTGTGCTCCCAGGGCTCGGAATCCTATTTCATCCTCAGAAAAACCCTATAACCAGGGCAGGGTGGGATACCCTCTCTTACCCCCATTTTATGCCTGTGGGGACCTAGGCACAGAGAGGTTAAGTGACATGCCCAGGGCCACACAGCAGGAAGTGATGCAGCCAGTATTTTGACCCAGCAGTCGGGGCATTTGACTGCTGGGCTTAATTTGCGTGGTGGGTTCAGAGCGCGTGGTTTCTCGTTCTGCTCCGTCACTTACAGGGACACCACATACATGTTTTCGCATTTGTCTGAAATTTTGTGATTCTTTTCATTAAAAACAAAAGAGCTGGGTCAGCTGATTGGTATTTCTGCACTTTGGCTTCCAAAATCTCCCTCCCCATGGGCCCTGCCCAGATGCCCCCGACAGGCTGCTGTCCCTCTGCCTGACTCCTGGGGACCTGACCTGTGCCATGGCGGTAGGTCAGGATGTCATGATGAAGCGAGGTCTCGACGAGCCCCAGCCCTGCCTCCTCTGGCCCAGTGCAGGGCCGGGCGGGTTTGGAGTTCAGCCGTCGATCCGGGCTCACATCATCTTGTCTGCCGGGAGGATTTAGTGCGAGGCAGTCGGTCAATAGCGCGTTTGTTTTGTTATTGACCCGTCCGTGCAGCGCGGAAGCCGCCTGGCCCCCTTGGAAGCCCAGACCTGGAGGTGCCACTGGGCAGGATGGGCAGCTTCTTGAGGGCCCCGCCCAGGCCTCCTGCCGGTCCCAGCCCCTGCACACAGCCTGGCCTGGGGGAGTCCTTATTCAGGTCCCCCCCCCCCGAAAGATCTGTGTCCCCCAGAGTCTTAGGTCCCGCCTGATCCTCGGGCTCCCGCTTGACAGAGGGCAGCACCACTCGTGACAACACCACAGCCGCTTCACAAATGGGGAAACTGAGGCCAGGAGAGGGGAAGTGACGTGAGCCATAGCGGGAAGAGCAGGCGCTTCCAGGAGCAGACTCCCTGGCTGGGGATAGGCCTCAGGTTGGCCCCAGGCTGGCCCCAAGCCTGCCCCCGGGCTGCCCGGGAACCTGGTGAGGGGACTCTTTCCTTGGCCTCAGCATGGCCCCGGACCCCAGCCACAGGTTGTGGGGAAAGGAAGACACCCTCAACTTTCCCTCACTTGTTCACGCAGCACAGATTGCCAGAGAGCCACTCTGCGCCAGGCCCCGGGAATCCCGGTGTCTGGGGGCACCGCCACAGCCCTGCACTGGGTGGAAAATGAGGGGGCCTCCCTGAGAGAGGCGGTGCTGATGGGGAGCTCAGAGGGGCTGGAGGGCTGCTTCGGGCTGGGGTCTGGATGAACAGTTTTGAGAGGGCAGAAAGGCTCCACCAGTGGAGGGTCCGACAGGGACAAAGACAGGTGTGCAGGGGAACGTGAAGAGGATGAGCGTGGCCAATGTGGCAAATGCAAAGGTTTGAGGAACTGGATGGACTGTGCCTTTGGAGCAATGAATAGAGACAGCCCTCTCCGGTTCACTTAAGCAAGCTCTGGAAGACGTGGACCCCTGAGCACCAGCTTCCCCAACAGCGTCCCAGATGTCCCAGACGAGAGCGTACCAGATGGTCCCACCTCGCTCCTCCTTCCTCCTCTCCACCCCTCCCCCACCCCATTCCAAAATGAGAAAGAGCGAAAAAACTATTATTGTTCACGCCTCATCTCCCACCAAAGTTATTAAATTTCATTCCACGAACAAATAAATCCATTTTTATTGCAGCGGGAGGAGCGGGCAGCCGTTTGCTGTTTTACCTTTTTTATTTTTCAAAGTCCTGTTAAATCTGCCCCGATCAGCTGGGCGGCCCTCTGGGCCCCAGCAGGCCTGCCGGGGTTAGAACCGTGTTCGCTGCTCCTGCCCCCCGGAGGGGCAGCGGGTGCAGCGGGAACACGCCCCACCTGCCGCGTGGGGCTCCCCTGGGGAAGGGGGGCTTCCCATTGCCTGCCGGGAGGGTGGGGGAAGCTTCCTGCCCACCTCCTGTTTGTCTAGCGTTTCTAGTTTCCCAAACATTCCTCGCACATCCCTTCCCCAGGCCCAGCCGGGCAGTTGGTGGCTGCACTTCACAGGAGAGCTGGCGCGGGCTCTGGGAGGCTTGGGGACTTGCCGGAGGCCTGGAGAAGCCTCCCGCCCCTCTCCCCAGCGGCAGGGAACGGGCCTGGCCCCTCCTGTTGGGGGGTGGAGGGGCTCTGATCACCAGTCAGGGTCACCTTGCTGAGTCCCCCCACGGGCTGTGTGACCCCCAGCACACACCGCCTGACCTCTGAGGTCCTGAGCCGCCACATCTGTCCAAGGGATGGATGTGATGGTCACAGTGTCTCTGTCCTGGGAGGACGGAGATGCAGGCGGAGCTCAGCAGTGAGCTTGCTGCCACCTTCCCCCGGCCCCCACCCCCAGCTTCCAGCAGGTTTCCCGGACCCCCTGGCCTGCTCCCCTGATGATGGACATTGATCGGGACCTGGGGGGTCGGGAAGTGCACCAGCCTTTGCCTCTGAGGTCAACGTAAATCCTCCCCATGGCTCTTTTCTCCCTAAACCATTTGCTAAAGACTTAATGACTGTCGATAAGAAGCCTGTTGCGTCGTCCGGTGCCGCCAGCCTGCCTGTGGAGATGCCCCAGCCATGCGTTTAGGTGGACGATCTGCCCCAGCCAGGCCCAGGGTGTCACCATGTCACCACATGCCCTCCCGCATGAGCGCGCCGCCTGGGACCCTGCAGGGAGGGGACTGCCTCCCCCAGGCCTGGGATAGGGTCAAGCCCTGGCCACCCCCGTCCAGGGGACCTGCCAGGGCCTTCTAGGGGCTGTGCTCAGCCCGAGCGCCGTCCCCTCCTCAAGCCGGCCTGGTGGGCCCACCCGGCTCCGACAGGTGACAGCCCGTGCCTCAGCCAGCCCCGGTGATGCCCTCCCCTCCCCATTCAGAGCTGTCTTGGGCGTCAGATGGGCTTGTGGTTCCAGGTGAAGACGTCCATCGTGCCTCCAGCCACACACACACACACACACACACACACACACACACACACATAAACACGCACACGCATACACTGCCTTTCTGCTCTCTCCATCACCCTGCAATCCCAGGCCGGGGGAGGGGCGGTTGCCTGCGCCTTCACACTCTTCCCCCCCATCTCCACGGCTGCATCTCCTGCCCCATCCTCCCCCCACCCCACCCCCGGCCCGCCACTGCTCCCTGGGGATTCCCTCTCCTTTTCTTTCCCAGACTGATTAGTACATGGCACTATCAAGAAAGGCAGCTTCAGATAATGTTCCCAGGGCTGTCTGTCAGCACCTGGGGCCACTCCAGCCCGGAGAAAAGTGGCTGGGGCCAGCCAGGGGAGGGGGGTAGGGTCACATGGGTACCCACCTCCTGCCAAGCCCCCTTCACTTCTGAGTGCCTTCCCTGAAGCCGAGAGGCTGGCCCTGCCCGGGGTGGGAGGGCTGCCTGGTAGCTGGGCCCGCCGGTGCACACAGGGACAGGGCATCCCTGTGAGACTAGAGCCGGATTCTGAGCCCATGATCTGGGCACCAGGCTGGCAGCCAGCCCAGCCCTGCCTTCTCTGCCCCTCAGCGGGGAGAGAAACAGACACAGACAGAAAAGTGACATCAGGCCCCTCCTTGCCGTGTGGAAGATTCCAGGCAAAAGCCCTTCTGCAGGTGGAGCCCTTCTCCTCCTGCTCGGGCTCTCCCTGGCCTCCGCTTCTTTGTCAGTCAAATGGGACTGCAGGCCCAGCCAGCGGTGTGGGGCTGCTGGAAGGTTCGCTGAGCAGTAAATGTGGGTGATAGCCGCCACCCGAGAACTTCACACTTGGCGGTGGGTGGCTGGGAGAGATGATCGTCCCAGAAAGCGGAACGGATGGGTGGGCCAGCTGGGCCCCGGGTGGGGTCGGCACAGCCTCCCCCTCCACCCCCATCTCCCCGATTCCTGGCACCGAAGGGGTTTCTGGCACTGCCTGGAGGCACCACGTCACCTGAACAGAAGGCAGAACCCTTGCCAATGCTCCCCGAGCGTGACTCTTGCCAATTCAAATGCTATATCTCAACGCCATTAATTTACATTTTGATTCGACTTTCTTAATTTTACTTCAACTTCGCACGACTCCAGTTTGAGAATCATTTTAATGTATTTATCTGTGAGGCAATTTGTTAAATAACCCCCAAGACTCGGCGGTTTTCCGTTCTGAGCTTTTATTGCAAGGCTGTTTTAAATTAAATTAGTTGTCAGGGTCCCTGAGTGCATTGTAACGGGGATGAGTTCACCGCCAGCCCACTCATAAAAGTGCAAGCCGCTGGTTAAATGGACAGGAGCAGGAAGTGGGCTGCCCAGCTCCTCCCAGATCCCCTCGGTGCTGGCAGAACCACCGCGGTCGGAGAAGCAACCAACTCTGGAGCCACCCGGGGTTCCCAAGCCGGGCTCTGTCTGCCAGATCCCCCGCAGGGCATGTCCTAAATGGCCACGGGGTTGGGGGAGTGGGCCGTTTCATACCTGGGCACCCCAACCCTTCGCCACCTGCTTGGGGGGGGGCGGGTGGTGTGTGTGAGCCATGGCATGCCTGTGCTGTCACCCCTCTGAGGGACAGCAGAGGGGCAGAGCCTGGTGTCTGCTTTGGGTCCCTGTACCCCAGGGAGAATTGCTGGGAAGCTGGGGATGAGGTCTGTCCCCTGCCCCAATCTGTTATCCGAGCCGGCATCTGAGCCAGGCCCCTGGGCGGGGGGCATGATTTGTGAGCTGGAAGGCCCAGGTACTGTATCTGTGTTTCACATTCACATCAGCGGCTGCTGTTTGCCCAGGAATGAGCAAGGTCTCCCCCACGCACCTCCTGGAGCTGGCCGGTCCCACAGGTGGGCCTCCCAGCCCTCCCACAGCGCTCAGTCAAGCCAGCCCGGCCTTTCGTTCTGCCCTTCCAGCCTCAAGTCCCCTGGGAAGCTGCCCAGCCCCTGGCAAATGAACCAGGGGGCACAGTCACTGGGAGTCACTGGCCACCGTGCGGTCTCCCCAGGGACTGCCCGGCATGCAGGAGGAGGGCTGGGATGCTGGGGGTCCTTTGGGAGCTCCTCTGCCACACCTGGCAGGGGCCTGGCACACAACACGGGTTCGGTGTAGACTTCCCCTGTGTCTCGGGGCGGCATGCGTGCGGTTTCCCAGTGCAGGCTCTGGAGTAGCTGCCTGGGTCCAAGTCCCGGATCTGCGACTTTCCAGCTACGTGACCTTACACCACCATCTCTATAAAATGGGGTCCTTGGAGGGGCACTTTGAGGATGACATAGGTTCTGAGTGTCCAGAAGCACGTGGAGGGTAATAAGCCTCCCCGTGTTCCCACATTGGAGCCAGAGATCTCCTAAGGAGAGGAACTCTCAAATACACCTTTGTAGCCATTTGGCGAGCTCCTATTCACCCAGTGAGGCCTTCCCAAAGGGCTGCCTCCTCCTCCAGGAAGCCTTCCTGAGGCAGGATTTCTTGTGTTCTCTTCTGCATTCCCTCGGCTGCGTCCTCTTCCTACCCAGCTCACTATGCATTGGTGGGGGTGGCGGGGGGAGCTCTGCTTTTCATCTTTTAAACCTTCTCTAGCCCAGAACGAGCACACACCCTGCCTGCCATGCTTTCTGCAGCCTTAGGGAACGTCTGGTTTAGGAGGGGAGGGTGGAGAGAGGGAGAGAACTCTTTGTGAGGCCCCGGCTTAAAGCCCTCCAAGGCCCCCCAGGCATCCCTGAACCAAGTGCCCTCTCCTGTGTGTGGCCGCTGAACCTGGCGCCCTCAGCATCACCCCCCTCCTGCTCAGTGCTGCCCCTACCCCTCCCCTCTGCACCTTACTCCCTCGCCTCTCCAACCCCAGCCCTCCTCCCGAAACACTGGCCCGCACCCCTTCCTTGGCCACCAATGCCAGTGTCCAGTCCATTTCTGCTCTGGGAGTCTTCCAAGGCCCCCAAGCCGGGGTCAGGGGTCTGTCCCAGGCTCCTTCATCACAGCCCGTGTCCCCAGCACAGTCACTGCCCCATGTCTGGCCTATCCCCACCCCCACCAGACTGTGCTCACAGTGGAGGGCTAGGACCTGAGTCTCTCTCGGTGACCATGGTGTCCCTCCTGCCTGACCTGTCCTCGGTGGGCTCTGCACTCAGGAAATAAGTGAAGAAACAAATGGTTGAGCAAGGTCCTCGTGAAACTCTGGGCTCCTGGCCACGGGGTGCCCAAGGTGTTGGCTGGCAGCCTCCTTTCTGCCAGCCTTCGCTGGGTGGTAGGTGCCAGGCCTAGCTGCTTTTGGGGTGGGAGGGCACAGGGATGGGGAGAACTCAGAGAAAGCCCCCCTACTCTGTGGGGGCTCCTGTCTGGCCAGAGGCCCCACCCGCTGCACGCTCTGGGTTTTAATAGGGCCAGAGAGGAGAAGCCGGGTTCCCAGCAGCCAGCGGGCGGGTCTCAGGGGAAGGTCATCCGTCATGTATGCACGTATCCAGCCCCAAAAGTCCCACCAGGGCTGGGCCTGAGGCCTCCTGCTCTTCAGCCAAGGGTAAAGAGAGCCTGTCTGTCTCAAGAGTGTTGAGAAGCCAGGATCCTGGGACCCCAGGCCAAGCATCACCCTGCTCAGCCTCCCAGACCCCAGGGCCCCCCTCTCTACAGACCCAGAGATATCCGATGGGCTCCCCCAGGTGGGACAACCACCCCAATGCAAACAGGCCTGCACACAGAGCTGGCAACGGGGCATGCTTGCTGTCTGTCCCCCAAGCCCAGCTATGCAGTTTGGGATAAGCCTGGCTATGCAGTTTGGGATTTTTCCCCCCTTCACTGATGTTTTTTTCATGCAAACCCAGTCTGCGTCTGTCCTCGGAAAAGGAGAGAGAAGATGCAGGAGAGCAAGAGAGAGATAGAGGATCTCCGGGAGACTGGGGGGCTCGGAGAGAAGGAGACCTCACTCATGTATGGGTGTTGCTGTTCAAAGCCAGATAACCTAGAAAGATCCGCGAAAGATGTGCTCTCCCCGCGGCCGCCTGACGATAACAGGAGCTGCCAGTCATTCAGACGGGGTTCGTGGCCACCTCTTAGTCTGTCACTGGGTCCTTTGCAGACCTCTCCGCAGCTCACCAGGGAGGGCCCAAGCTCTGCCTGTCCTTCTCCACCCTCTCCGGGGCCAAGGAGGAAGGGGAGGCTTTGTCTGTGCTAATTGCATTGTTAGACCAAAGGTGCTTACTTAGGCTCGCTGTCTGATTTGGGGCCTTTATTAAACATGATTGCTGGCTGACAGCCGGTGGGGAGCCAGCCGTGGCTGCCGCGTGGGGGAGGGCCGTGTGAGGGGAGCCGCGTTTCGCCACACACTGGGGCATGTCCCCTGCTACCCAACCCCCCACCCCACGCCCTCCTGCTGCGCCCTGCACTGGCTGGCCTCTGCCCCTGCCTTCTTGCCCCTTCTAACACACACACCTCCGTCACCCAGAGCTCACTGCCCTGGAGTCCGTTTTATCCCCACTAGACCTTTAGTAAGCAGAAGGGGAAGAAGCTGCAGGGAGGGGTGCTAGTCAGCCGTGGAGGCTTCCAGAAGCCTCTCTCCACCCCTTGACGAACTCCTGTTCATCCTCCAAGAAAAGTCCCAACGTCACCTCCTCCGAATTC
Source organism: Enhydra lutris kenyoni (assembly GCF_002288905.1). Classification (NCBI taxonomy): domain Eukaryota; kingdom Metazoa; phylum Chordata; class Mammalia; order Carnivora; family Mustelidae; genus Enhydra; species Enhydra lutris. Next base: position 8,034,290 of record NW_019154106.1, read on the forward strand.
CCCTCCTCCCCCTCTTCATGCCCTGGGTTTCCCTGGCATCTGGTAAACACGGTATATGGTATACACATGGGCCCGGCTTGCAGTGGACGCAGGCGGCCCCTCCCATGCGCTAGGGCCTTTTTTACAACCTTGATTCCTGGAGCCCATAGTAATCGTATGGGGAGCACACCGCTTTCGCTCTCTCTGCTGCTCAGAGGCAGAACCTGAGGCCGAGAGGGTAAGTGGTCAGCCTGAGGGTGCACAGAGCCCAAGTTCACTGGTCTCTGCGCCCGTGCCCTTGACTGCCCTGCCGTGCCCTCTCCACAGCCAGGTCTGCTGGAAGGCTTCATTCCTCTGCAGGCTGCGCGGAGCGATGAAACCCTCATACCCTACAGTTCCCAGGCCACGCTGCTTTCCCTCCAGTTATTTCATTAAATCCCTCGCAGCTGCAAGTCGGGGGCAGGAGTCCGTCCTGTGTGGCTTTGGGGTCCCAGGCCAGGCCAGAGCACAGGAGTGGCGCAGGGGCCCAGGGGCCCGGCCAGGAAGGGCTAGCCCAGGAGTTGGTGTCAGGGTGGAGGGCCCCTCCTGCCTTCCCCACCAGCCTCTGCTGCGTGGGACCTCCAGGAGCACCAGCCCTCTGTGGCCGGGTTCCAGGATGGCAGTCGGGGCCTCAGGCTGGGTCGGGCCCCAGAAGGCAGGGCGAGGGCACTAAGAGCCTTTAGCACAGTGACTTCCCCGCCGATGACACAGAGCAGGGCTCCTTCCCTGCCCCATGACAATTTGACAGTCTTGTCCAAGGTCAGCAGCTGTCAGTGCGGCTCCACACCAAGAGCCTAGAACAGTGCCTGCAACAGTGTGGCTATTCAGTAAACGCTAACTGAGTTGTTACGAGAACCTCACACTCACCCCACTCTGGGTGCCAGGGGACAAGACTAGGCTGGGCTGAACTGGCTGAAGCCCCTGTGTGTGCTCCCCCTCCACATCCACAATGCCCCATCTGACTTGGCAGATACAGGACCCTGGGATTTGGGAAGACCTCTGCCCGGCCCTGGTCAGCCCAAAAACTTGGGGCTCCCTTGTGGGTGGGTGGAGGCAGTCAGGGCTCATCATGTTTCTTGAGCACATACTGTGTGCCAGGGACGGTGCTAGGTGCAAAGAGCTGCTCAAAGAAATGCAGGGGAAGCGCAGCCCCTGTGTAAAAAGACAACTGGAGGTCCAGCACACAGACACAGAAGAGGAGGGACTCTGGGTCTAGGGAACTTCAGGAAGGCTTCGCAGAGGTGGGGGCATATGAGCAAGGCTGAGTGGACACCCCCCAGGCAGAGAAGGGGCCACAGCGTGCCTGGCAGAGGCCTGGACAAAGTCTCAGGGGCACAAACAAGGCAATTATTTGGAAAAGTAGCCAACGGCAGCAAGTGGAAATGGTCGGGGAGCGGGGAAGGGAAGGCTGCAAGTACGAGAGTGTCTCATGTTTTCCTTTGAAAAGTAAAGTTAGAGCCCGATATTCCACAGAGGGCTGTCCTAGGATGCCTGCCTAACCTGGGGCCAGAAGGAGGCGTTTTCCAGCGCAGACAATCCAATCCAGCAAGTCAGTGGCTGTGGCACCTAGGACCCTGCATTTTGAATCAAGGCGTTTGGTGCGGACGGACACTGGGGTCAGAGGCGGGTGACGCTGTCCAGCTTAGGAGGGACCCGAAGGCTCCTCCGGAGGCTGGCCTGGGGTCCGGGCAGGCCTGGCCGCTTCTCCCCTGGCAGAAGGGCCCTCGCCTCCAGCCGGGGGCGGGGACGGCGGCGCAGCGTGAAGGAAGGGCAGACGGCGGCAAAGTCAGCGCGGCGCATCCGTCTGCCCTGACAGCCAGCAATTACACCGCGTGATCGCCAGATTACTCCAAATGCATTTATTACAGGGGTTAGAAGCGGGGGACTTATTTACTGGCAAATCCATACTCATTACAAGACTCAGCCTAGCCTGGACTGAAAACAGCTCAACTGAAACAAATAATTACCAAAGTCCTTCCAGTGCGAGGCTCTCAGGTGGTTGGGGGGCGGGGTTGGGGGGGCGGGGCGCAGGGCCCTTTCAGTGCAGGAAAGAGGAAGAGGCCGAGGGTGAGGATGCCGGGGTCGGGGAGGGAGACGCCGCCCGGCCGCCGCGGTGCGCATGCCCGCCTAGGGCATGAATATGCAAACGAGCCCCGCGGGGCGGGGCCGACACGCCTGGTCCTGAGGTTTCGGGCCACCGCCCACACCGACCTGCTGGCGGAGAAGCCAAGGGAAACTAGGGCGACGTGGGGCCTGCAGGGTTCCAAGATCAGGCCTTTGAGAGGCAGCACTAGTCCCGCATTTTCCAGGGAGAGAAACACTGGCACGGAGCACGAGCTCCCCAGTTGGTGAATGAATGAATGAATGAAAGGACCAGCGAACAGTAGTATAGCCCAGGCAGACCTTGCCCCAGGCCAGAGAAAGACCCACTCTCAGTCCTCAGGCTGGGGCGCTGGAGGGGCTCCTTCCCAGCGTATCGCCGGACACACAGGCACACACTACTGACCCTGTAGCCACAGAGCTGACAGACTCTGGGCATCCTAAGGGTGTAAAATTGGAGGACGCGGAGAGCACAGACTGGGCTTTCAGGTTCCAAATGTCCCCGCCAGGAACTCTGGGTTTCCAGAAACAAAATCAATCTTTGGGTTTTTTAGGACTGACAGAGCTGGCCGGGTCTCCTGCTCCCACTTTACAGATGAAGCAACTGAGTCCCTAACAGGGGTTAGGACCAGCCGCGGTCCGGTCCGGTCCTCTTGTTCAGGATGGAGAGCTCCCACCCGCGCCCTGCGCTCTCGGGATTCCTGGACCGCGGTGGCGGCGATCAATGCCCGCGTGGGGAGCTGTCAGGCCGATTGAAATGTGGGCTCGGCCTCTCTGCCCGCTGGGCAGATGCTGGCACCGCCACCCGCGCCTTAAATATTCATTCACTTGACAGAACACTAATTAAACAAAGTAAGGTGCATTATTACTTGATTAAATTTTTTATTGGCAGCTTAATTGGTCTGTTAGTTGCCCCTTAGGGAGTTGTTCGTCCGCCCCCTCCCCCCCTGCGCCGTGTGGGAGAGGGCCCCTAGCGGTCCCTGCGTCGCCCTTCCCCGCCAGCGTGGTACGCGGGCACTTTGCCCGCACCCCCTAGCCCAAGTTCTGCTCTGGGCGCCCGGCCCCCAAGCCCCGCCCCTAGGGCCGTCGAGGTTCCTCTCCTATTGGGTCAAGGTGAGCTGCAGCCAATCAGCACCTAGGGGCGGGCCTCTCGAGGTCAAGAGGCTCCACCTCTAAGGCCCCAGCGGGAGGGAATGGACCTAGACTTGGAAAGTCTGGGGATTTGACTCCGCCTGGAGTAGGCTGGAAAATCTACCCTTTTCTGGGCCTGGGCCTCCGTTTCCCTCTCCGCACCGCCTCAGGACTGGCCCCGTAGACCCCTTATGGAGGCACAGACACTGCCCAAGACCTCATGGTCTGGCCCCTCAAGGGCCCGGGGATGCCCCCTCAGAGCAGGTGAACCCACCTTGCTGGTCCAGCTTCCCACCTTGGGGGGCACCTCCTCCCACCACCCCTACAGGTAGCAGGGCAGCCCCAGCTCTGCCGCACCCATCTTGGGGTAGGCGCTCACTCTCCCAGGTCGGAGGCTGGACCGGGCTGCCCTAAGGGGAGCTGCAGTTTCTCAGCCCTCTCTCCCCGCTATCCCTACCGCGCTTCTCCCCCTTCCCCACTGGGTGATGGGCGCCCAGAGGTGACATTTGCCCCGAGGTTAGCTGGCCCCTTTCCCCAAGTCTGTCCTCTGGGGTTGCAGTGAAGAAAAGCCAGGCTCATGTCATCCTTCCCGCACTGGCCAAACCCCCATGTGAGCCTCAGTCTCCCTAGTGCCAAATGGGTGCCTGTCCTCGTCCAGTGAGCAGAATTTGAGTGTCGGCACAAAAGGAGCAGCGTGTCCTCTCCCTGGGCGAGCTGCTCGCTCTGAGGGCCCAGCTCGTCCTCACACCTAAGCTTCGAGGGCACTGCCCCATCCCCCAGCTTTACAGAGGAGGTAGGGGGTCCCCAAGGGCTCAGTGACTTGTCCAGGGAGTCATATGGGATGGGGGAGGGGAGGGCCAGGCTGAGAAAACGGCTGGAAGACCAGGGGTGGGCAGAGCCCCGTTTGTCTGTTCTGTTCACATACCCACTCGCCAGCTTCTCAGCCCAGGAGCGGGAAGGGGCCTTCCCAGGGTGGCCTGGGTCTTTGTGTCGCACCCCTGCCTCCAGCCATGCCCAGCGCGAGGTGGCCAGCGCGGACAGGGAGTTGGGATCGCTGGTCCTGCTCCTGCTGCCTCTGCCCTGTCCACACCCTCCCACCCTCCAGAGAGGATCCAGGCCCCGCCAATGACAGAGGAATGGTCTGGCCGCCCCAGAAGCCGCCTCTGGCGAGCAGGAGGCGAGGTAATTGGCATCGCCGGCCGAGGGAGCAGGAAATGAGCGGCCGCAGCCCTTGTGAAGCGGGAAGCTGTTCAGTGTCATCGGCCTTATCTGGGAACAGGCTGCCCAATTACGGGGCCGTGCCCGCTGCACTCAGCAGCTGCTGGGCTTGCTGCTGCCCCCTCCCCAGGGTCCTCACAGCGTCCCTGGGCCTGGGGCATCTGCTGCCTGTTCCAGAAGGCACAAGGCAGCTGCCCGGAGAGAGGCCTGCCCTGCTGCTCCCCTGTCCAGGTGTGCGGCTGCAGGCGTTCCCACCAGCCAGGCATGCAGGGGAGCCGAGGCTGGATCCCGGCCCCGCTCCCGGGCCCTCTCCCCCCCAAAGGTGACTGTCCAGGCCGAACCCTGCCCAGGGCTGCCTGTTCTAAGTATCCCCTCAGGGGATATGAGATGAGCTGAGATGAGCAGTGGGGAGCACCCAGTCGGGCTGGCGAGGGTCTCCAGCCGGCCCATCCCTGGCCCCGACTCAGGGCAGGAAGGACAGGTCCCCCTGCTCTGAGGCTCTACCCCCTCTACCAGCCACTGAATGAGAGGGTTAATAATTCCGTGGGTGGACAACGCTCAGAAACCCAGTGCCACCGGGGGCTGTGATAAGGTGTCATAGATTAAGAAAATAGGACTATAATGGGTTTGCAATTTTACGTAACGCAGCCAGATATTAGCAGATCACGCTGCGGCTCACAGATCGGAGAGGGGATGGTGGCCCGGAAGGGCTGAGCAGAAGGTGGGGCTGGGCTGCCCCTCCGGACTAGAAATGGGGATGCATCCAGCAGTGCTGTCTGGGCAGCCACACCCCGGGGGTGACACAGGGCACGGATAACTGGCTTTGGGGTCGAACCCACCTGAGTTCCAAACCGGGGCTCCATTGCCCCATCTGTAAAGTGGGGGTACAGCTGTCTGCTCAAGGGCCATGAGAATTCAGTGGGCTTGTGACCCTCATGGTCCGTAAATGCCCGGCCCCTCCTCTCCCTTATTCCTCCTTCCACAAGGCTCCAGCATTCAGGCCTTGTCATGCACCCCCCTTTCTGGGAAGGTATCCCGTGGTCTGCGGACATGTCGAGGGGGACCTTGCACACAGCCCCCGCTCCTGACCTAGCCCTCCACTGTGGCAGGACGGGTGACAGGTGCTGCGGGGGGACTGTCCCTCCCACAGCACGTGCTTACAGCAGCCACAGACACACAGGAGAGGTCCCTTCTGGTTTGAAGACCCCCTTCCAGGCAGAGAGGATGGCCCTGGAGTCAAGGCTCCGAGCTTCGGGGCCAGCCAGACAGGTTGAGGATGTCAGCCCTCTTCATTTGCCAGGGTTCATCCGTGTCTGGGAGCTTCCCCAGGACTCCCCTCTGTCCTCGAAGCTGGCACTGACATCCAGCAGGTGACATGGCTTATGTGAACAGGGCACATGCGGATCCTGCCATCTCTCTGGTGTGAACCCAGGAACCCCACCTGCTCTCAGTCTGCAGGTTGGGGGGACTGGGAAGAACCAGCGGTGGGCTGTCCCCTCCCCTTAATCCAGCCACCAGGGCCACCAAGCACTAAGGAACCAGGTGAGCCTCCTGAAAGTTCTGTGTAGTGGCCACAGGTGTGCAGTGGACTGGCCTGCAAGGAGAGGCTTCTGGGAGGGGGGGAGGGCAGAGGCCAAAAGGAAGGCCAGGGCGGGCCTTGGGCTGGGCAGGGATGCCAGGGAAGAAGGGAGGGGGCTATCTTTGTGGCAGTGAGCCTGGGGTGTAGACCAGCCCCAGGCCTGGAGCGTTGGGGGTACAAATGTAATTTCGAAGATGGGCTAGGCTTCTTCCCAGGGGAGTGGGACAGGCCCCTCACTGGTGCCTCAGACCTCGGCTGGGGGTTCATCTCACCCCTGCCCACATCATAGAGACCCCAGGACTGGTCTAGCACCCACACTGTGTTCTCAGCACCGCTGGTGGGCAGAATCCCTTACTGACTCTCCCAACCTGTCAGCTCCTCACTTGTCCCACAAGCAGCCGGGCCTGCTGCCACCCAGACCCAGCGCTCACGAACCCGCACTCCCCAGGCTCTGAGGGCCCACCAGGCTGCAGTGGGGCTGGTGGCCTCCCCATTCCCCCACCCCAACCCCGGCTCTCTGTCGGCTGTCACTTACAGATGGGCCCCATCTCTGTCTGTCCACTCTCTGGTGGAGCCTCCTGTTCCCACAGCTGCTCCCCCTTCCTCACCCCTCCTCCCTGCAGACAGCTTGGCTAGGCTGTGGGTGTGAATTTCCACCAGGAGGGAGGGCCTGTTCCTTCTGGCACTGGAGCAGAGCCTGTGGGGGGTGAGGGAGCGGGAAGCTGGGGTTGGGGGGAGGGTTGGGATGGGGGAATGGGCTGTGCCCTGCCACATAGCTCCTCTGGGAAAGCATCCAGGCCGGGATGGCCCGGAAGACTGATAGCAAAGTGGGCTCTGGTCCCAAGTGCCTTGGCTCCATATGGGGGCGGTGGGTGCGGTCAGAGTAACCTCCTGAGCCCTCTTTCCTCTTCTTCCTGTCTTAATACACCCTCCTGCCGGCAAGGACAAACGGCTCCCATTTTGTGGATGGGAGGCCTGAGGCCAGGTCCTGGGGGACAGAGGGGAGATGAGGTTCCTGCCTCCACAGAGCTCACTGCCTGATGGGGACAGTACAGTAGAGAATGTCACATTGTGCTCTGTGCTGGGGAAGGACTCAGGTGAGATGCTCCCCAGCTCCTGCCTGGCCCCGTGGGAGGGAAGCCCCATAGGATAGGGACGTAGGATGGGGACCGGGCAGACTCCCACCCCCAGCTCCACGGTGCTCAGTGCTCCCCCACCCCAGCCTGTCTCCTGTGGTTCCTGCTGGAAGGGCAGCTCCACCCACCCAGAACCTGGTCTGCTTCCTGCTGGTATTTAAAGAAGTGTGTCTGAGTTTGATGGTGGCGTTTGTTGTTCCCATTCCTGTCTTCCGCCTACCCTACAGTGTCCCTCTCAAGGTAAAACAGAGGCAGAGCTACTGGAGCGCCTCGCCCAGGCTGGGCTTCCTGCCAGGCCCTGTGCTGGCCACAGTGGATTTAGAGACCCAGTGCAGTGAGGCCCAGCACTGCACTCAGGGCACATTGGTTGGCTGAGATGAGGGTCAACTTTTGGGGCCAGCCTGGGGCAGCAGGGAAGGCTTCCTGGAGGAGGCAATGTCAGCCCAGGAAAGGAAGGAAAAGGCAGGTGGGAGCCAGACTGCAGTGGACTGGGGAGTACCAGATGGGAGAAATTCCACTGTGAGGGGGAGGAGTAGAAAACAGAACATAGTAGCTAGAGGGGAGAGGGAGGTGGGGGGGGGGGGGCTGGTTTTTATAAGAAACACTAGAATGTCCTTAAAAGCCGAAGGGAAAGTACCACCTGATGCGCCTCAAGAAGACAGGATGCGGGACAGGGGGGTTCATCGAGGCAGGAGGGGGCTGGCCGGGTGGGGACGGAGCCCCAGAACAGGAAAGTTTGTAGGTTAGACAGCCAGATGGAGGGGAATTTCTGTCTTCTCGAAGTGAGAGATGAGGGCATCTCTGTCTCTCTCCAGGAAGCACTCACTCATTTAGAAGATGAGACCGAGGCACAGGAAGGTGGCCTGGCCTGCCCTCCTGGTGTGTAGACCAGCAGCACCCCCTTCCCTTCCCCCCGCCGCCACCGGGACTAAGATGGGATGAAACGGGTGAGGGCCTCGAGAGCACCCTAAGGAGAGCCAGCACCCACTGGGTTGCGATCCACGGGCAAAGCCACCTTGAATTCATAGAATGGTGTTTCTGAAGTTCTCCGGTCAGGCCCGCCGCCTGGCACGCTCAGTCTCCTGGGGAGGCAGCTCCTGCCCGCCTTCAGAAACTTGTTAACATTCCCCACTGTCAGGCAGTCCTTCCTCTCCCCTGTCACGGCGGAGCCAACTATCTCTGTGAGGCCCAGCCATCCCGGAGCAGGCTGCCATCTGTCCTCCAGCCCCGGGGAGGCCCTCCTCACTCCCATGCCCTTTGCTAGGCGCACTAAGGGCACAAGTGTGTTGTGCCCAGGACACCGGCGGGTCCCTGTCTCATAAAGATGTCTCCAGGGAGCTGGGGGCCTCCTTGGCCTCTCCCTGCAGGTCCTCTCTGAGTCCCTCCTTCTGGTTCCTCTCTCCTGCCTGTCAGGAGAAGCCTGGGGCCAGGCCACTCACAGGCTGGGACACCTCCTGCCCCCCAAGGCCAGGCCTCCCTTCCCGAACTGCGCTGGAGACCAGCAGAGCGTTCAGCACAGTGCCCAGGCTATAGGAAACGCTTGGTAAAGAAACCAGCACCAGGCCACGCAGGTGGCGGGCAGGACGGCACGCAGGGAACCCGGGCCCTGGCCTCACATGTGAGCCCCGCTGCTAGCCCTGGGTGGCCCTCAGTAGATGGCTTCTCCTCTCCCCGAGGCTCTTTCCGCATCAGCCCTGGGGCAGGTGGCCATGCTGAGCCAGGGAGCCCCAGGGTCCTGCTCTTACGGGGGACACAGACATCCTGGCCCAGCCCCCTAGGACTGGAGGCTTGGATGGGCAGCCACTTCCAAATCCCAACCTGCAGGAAACCATGGGCTGCAACAGCCCCGTTTGCAGAGCCCGGCCTAGTTCATCTGCTTCATTAAAGGCACTAATTAATTGGCTTAATTAAAAGGGTAACCTGGAAGCCAGCAGAACCACCTCCTAACGAGGCACGAGGCTATGCCGAGGCAGCCCTGGAGCCGAGGAGAGGAGCCCTCTGCCTGCCACCAGCATGCCCATCCAAGGGCCCTGAGCCCAGCCCCCAGCTTCGGACAGGCCCCAGGCCACCTTGTGGTGGTGACCGCTGACCCCCTCCCCAGCGCTCGTACCTCTCGTTCCCCCTCGGTCAGGCTCTGTGCGCTGGGGGGAACCGGAAGTCCCGCATTCACATGCACCGCCTAGCTGCGGTTAAAAGCCCAGAATGTAAGCAGCCGTAATTAGACGAAGCACAGTCGGGCTGCAGCACGGAAAGGTTACCAGGCCAGGAGGGAGGGACGGCATAGTAAGGAGGCCGAGCCTGGCCACCCCGTGCTGGTCCCATAGGGAGCCGGCACCGTGGCAGAACCCCACCTGGGCAAGGAGCCCCCGAACCGCAAGCTTCCACGATCACGATGCACTAAGGTCAGGAGAAGGGGATTTAAACCCCACGTCCCCCTCTGGGGGGCCCGTGGGGGGCTCTGCTGGTTAAGTGGCCGACTCTTGGTTTCAGCTCAGGTCATGATCTCAGAGTCGTGGGATGGAGCCCCGCATCAGGCCTCGTGCAGGGGTGTGGAACCTACTTCAGATTCTCTCCCTCCCCCGCTCACTTGCTCACTCACACACGCGCCCTCATTTTCTGTCTCTCTCAATAAAATCTTAAAAAAAAAAAAAAAAAAAAAATCCCACCTCTACCTCTAGAGGCTGGTGGCTGTGACAGGCTACTTTGCCTCTCTGAGCCCTCTTCCTCATTTGCAAACCCCTTGCCAGGGGGCCCCAGGCAGCTTCCCTTCCCAGGTCCCCCTTCCCGGGGCTGGGACGGACCAGACGTGTCTGCCCAGGGCAGTGCAGGAGAAGCAGAGGCTTGTGTGCTACTCTGGTCCCGCCCGTCCCGCCAGCCTCTGCAGAGGCGAAGGCTCCGCGTCCTGTCAGGGTTTCAGTCCTTCCCCAGAGCGACAGGAAAATAATTCTCACAACTCCTCACGGCTCACAAAGGTGTTCTTCCAGACAATATTCATCTGAGCGTCCTGTCACCCTTCATTTGGAGCCCAGCATCCCTGGTTTGGAACCGAGGCATCCTTCAAGGAGGAATTCACGCAGTGTGGGGACGCTGCCGCCTCCACCCCACACACTCCCCAGGACACCGGCCAAGTTCATGAGTAGCCCCCATCTTTGACCTTGACAACCTCCTGCCTGAGCAGGAAAGGCGTAAACGGACAACACGGGCCCAGGGACCACGCAGCCTCAGAACATTCGCTCGCAGCCCCTCTCAAAACCCCAAGAGAGGAAAGACAGGAGCCCAGAACAGGCGGAGGGTGGCTGCCAGGATCCAAAGGCGCCCAGTGAGGCCCTGGTGTTCTGGGGGTGGGGGGGCAGGCAGGGGGTGAGCTCAGACGTCCCGGGACACACTATGGTTTAGGACACAGGAGTGTGGGAGACCCCCGGGAGGGGGAGCCTCAGCCCCGCCGCCGTGATGGGGAAGGCCTCGGGGCCGCCCGGCCAGCCCGGGGCTGGTGGACACGCAGCTGTCAGCTCACGACCCACTCCCACGCTGAAACCGCGGCGGCGGCGGCGGCTGTCACACGGACAGATTTAGTCTCCCTGCAAACAGCTGTTAGCCTGCTCGCGGCCGACAGCTCTGCTGCCGCCTGGGAGCCAGGAGTGAGGTCCCAGCAAGCGTGCCCCCGCCCCGTAATCATGAGACTCATTCAGCACCAGGCCCTGGAGAGGGAAGGGGTGCCACAAGGCTGTCCCACCCGCAGTGTCAGGCCATGCCGCCAGAGTCCCCCACACCACCACCCCAGCTCCTCCTAGCCTCAAAGACCCACACCCCCACGCCATTGCCCACCTGGGTGTCCTGAGGGCTGTCAGTGCTGGTGCCCACAGTTGCCTCACCCACAGGGACCAGCCCCTTCCGACCTCCCACTGGACATTTATGAGGGACGAACTCTGCCCCCATCATCCTATCTCGGCATCCCTGGCCCCATGTTACAGATAAGGAAACTGAGGCCCACAGAGGCGGCTGGGTGAGCGGCCAGGAGGACTAGAACCTAGGGCTCTGGGGGCTGCAGCTAGAGGACGGCATCCATGGAGTCCACTCCCCCTTCCCCACCATGGGTGGGCAGAATACTTGGGACCCAACCCCTGGAGTGCCTGGTGGGGGCATCAGGCTGTCCCCCGGGCAAGGCTGAGTGAGAACTTAGAGGGGATGGACAGGGCCGCCTGCAACAGGAAGGCCCCACAGGTGGGACAAAGCAAGGCAGGGAACGTGGGAGGCCTGGCTCAGACAACGGGCCAAATGATGGTGGGCCTAGGCGCTCAGGGCCCTTTGGGTCCCCCTATGGGTCAGAACCCCACCTGGGCCCCTGCGCAGAGCCCCTAAACCACCTGGACACCGAGCTGCAGCCCTGCCCTCAGCCCCACTCCAGCACGTATGTGCAGTGTACCCTGGGCCACGCAAACCTGCTTGTCTTCCTCGGTTCAAATCCTCAGGTGTGGGGGTGGGGGGAGTTGGGGGAGGGTGAGGGGTAGGGTAAGGTTTTGCTCAGTGCAGCCCAGGAAGGAATGTGCTCAGAAAAAAGCTGTTGACTGTGGGGCTCTCCTGCACTAAGCTTGTGCTTGCCAAGTAACCCCTGGAAGCCGGAGCCCGGAGTGAGCATGGCATGGGCATGGACGCATCCACGGCCACAGCCCCATGGTCGGGAAGCTGGAGAGCCGGCACCAGAGTCCAGACAGTCACACTCTGGGCTGCGTCCTACCAGGTGGGCTGCACCAGGCTCTGCCCACGGAGCTGCAGATACCCTAGGGAGGCCACCGTGGGGCAGACTGCCCATTTCTAGAAGAGCGAGTAGAGACAGCCCTGGACTCAGAGTCAGACCCTGGGACGGAGCCCTTGGAGAGCTGCTTAATGCCTCCAGGCCTCTGATCCCTCCCGCTGAAATGAGGCAAACAGTCCCTGCCCACACCCCAAGCTGGTGCGAGGGCCCAGGGAGGGGACTGTCAAGGTTGAGGAAGGGCTGGGAGCCTGACACCTGGCTGCCCAGCAGGGGTCACCTGTGCCCAGGACAGGAGGCACTGCGGCCTGGGGCGGGAGGGAGGGCCTGATTTCCTGTCCACGGGAGAGAGCCCAAGGGAAGAGCAGATGATCACCCTCATCATTTCACCAGGCCGCTTGTTATGAATATTAATAGCATTAATTATTTCTAATCCGGCATCCAGGCCTGGGCTGGCCGTGAGCGATCCCCAGGCCACCAGGCTCTGAGGGAGGCTTTGACCTCCTCCCTGGGGCTGTGGGGTCTAGGTCTGGGACAGATCCTTTCAAGGGCAGAGCTGGGAGGGGGGCCAGGGTGGTTCAGTTGGTTGAGCATCCGACTCTTGGTTTCGGCTCAAGTCATGATCTTGGGGTCATGGGATCGAGCCCCACATTGGGCTCTATGCTCAGCCGGGAGTCCACTGGGGTTCTCTTTTTCCCTCTGCTCCTTCCCACCCCCCCGCCCCCGCATGTGATCTCTCTCTCTCAAATAAATAATTGAAATCTTTGGGGAGGAAAAAAAGGGGCAGAGCTGGGAGAGTCCCCTAGGCAGGGCAGCCGCATCAGTTAGGGGATCTGCAGACAGGACTTCACCTGTGGTTCTCCTGGGAAGGGGTTTCACAAGATGGGCACCCATTTCACAGATGGAGAAGTGGCTCCAGCTCCAGATGAGAAGGCAAGCTCCAAGCAGGATTGCACCTGCCCTGTGGAAGATGACTGAGCAGGCTGCTGGCCCCATCCCCCCAGCCCCCGAGCCCCGCCCCCTCACTAGCTCCTCCCACCTTGAGCCATAAGGATGTCTGTACCAGTGGACAAGATCCTGCGGGGGAGGGGACGGCTGGTCAAAGCAGCTGAGCTAGGAGACCTAGACTGCTTGGGGAGTCTGACCTCAGAGCTGTGGCTGGGGACAGGTGCCTCAGTTTCCTTATTAATAACACGGGGATAATAATGGTGCCCCTTTTATAGGATCCTTGCATGCATCAATGGCTAATGCAGGTAAATGCTTCGTAGCTGGCCTGTGGCATACACCAGGCACTTACTTTCCTGACATACCCCTGCCCTATCCAGGACCAGTGGTCGACAGTGGACCATGGCTGGCAGCCCCATGTTCAGTCCCCAAGGCTGTGGGGCTGGGGCCAGGCCCCTTTCCCCATTCCATGCCTCAGGTCCCTGACGGCACACTGGGGGTATAACCCAGTGGTCTCTGAGGCTCCCCCCGTGCATGACTCTCAGAGTGGGGGGCTCAGTCCCTCTTCCTGGGGCTCCATGACTCCTCCACTGTTCCCCCTGCTGGGACCACAGTCTGCCCAACACCACCCTGTGGCAGGCCCCCCCATCGTCTCTCAGGGTGTCAGCTTCGTTGGCTCCAAACTGGGGTGACGGGGCCCCTCCTACAGGACTGCCATGCAGATCCAGGGAGGCGGGGGAGTGGAGCTCCACGCACTCCGGTGGTCATTCAGGTCCAGGGGCGGGGGGACAGCTTACAAACAGGCTCTGGAGTGGGACCCGGGGCTCCCCTTAGAGTCATGTGACGGTGGGATGATGTCCTAACCCCCCAGGGCCTCAGTTTCGTCACCTGTAAAATGGGGCAAAGAACTGTCCCCGACTTGTCGAGCTGCTTTGTGGAATCAGTGAGGTGACAGACTCGAATGCCTCCTGCGTGCAGACACCCTGGAGTCACCACGTGGTCACTGTGTGTCCTGCCACCCTCCAGCTGCCACACCCCCTCCCCAAGCCAGCCTCCACCCAGGGGCCCGCCCCCTCAGCAATGGGATCTGTGAGGTGGGAGGGGGCTCCCAGGGCCTGGCTCCACAGACCGCACCCATCCTAGGCCTTTGGTGGGCCCAGGGCAGCCCCTCCCCAGGAAGGTCCCCAGCCCCCTGCAGATAAGAGCCTCTGTCCGGCTGACCCTGGGTCAGGGCAGAGCCAGCGCGCTGGCACAAAGGCTGGGCTCTGTCTGTGCCCGTAGCGGGGGCAGCTGCCCGTGAAGGGCCCTCCTGCCACAATGAAGCCTTTGAGCAGCTGCCTGCAGGAGCTGAGCTCCCCTTGAAGGCCTGGCTCTCATAAGCCCGGTCTGTCTGTGAGGCCACCCGGCCAGGCAGGCAGCTGCTGTGGGGGCAGGGCCCGCACCCCCCAACCACTGCTGGGCACACCGCCTCCCTGGCCTCTCACCGGAGGATCCGTAGCTGGGGCGGTCCACAGGCCAGAAAGCCAGGTGGGGGACCTCGGGGGACAGTGCTTGTCCCCATCCTTGCTCCAAAGTGACAGTCCAGGCCCAGCACAGGGACAGAAAGCCCCAACTTCCCCCGCCCCAGGCTCTCTGAAGCTGCTGTGGGCCTGGGGCTCTGCCCCCCTGCATCTCTCCCTCTCTTAGCCTCCGTTTCCCCTCTGTAAAACGAAGCCTCCGAGTACATCCCCGACCCCCGGCGTCTGTGTGAATCAAACAGGACCTGTGTTTCATGCTCTACTCGGTACCAGGCAGGCGGCCAGGGCTCAGGGAGTGCCTGCCGATTCCTACCCCATTGCCGCTCCAGCCTGGTAGGCGCTTCCTCCCCAGTTCAGCCTCGGACTTGGGGGGTGACCTTGGCCTGGTGACCAAACCTCCCTGAGTCTTAGCTTTCTCCTTCATAAAATGGGCGAAGGCCCGTTTTTGCAGGGTTGCTGTAAAGACACGGCCATTTATCAATGTGCCTTGGGCTCAGGAAGCTTTGGTCGAATGAATTCCCTGAATGCCAGAAGCAGCACCTCATAGGGGTCCAGGGAGAGGAAGGAGGAAGAATAAAGGCGGGAGGAGGTGGGGCGACCTTGGGAACTACAGCCAGCTCCAGTGTCATATAGGAGGCCTAACATGGGCTGGGCAGATGGGAGACGGGCAGGGCTGGTTCCTCAGGTCAGTCTTGGAGGGCTTCCTGAGGGAGGCAGCGTCCCTCCAGTGTGGGGAGTGAGGGTGGCCTTCCCCACACGAGAAGAGCAAAGGTGTGGGAGCCACATCAGCCACAGGCCTAACAGGGGAGGGAGCGGAAGAAGGCAGGCAGGCTAACCTGGGCCAAGCTGAGAAGATCTGAAAGTCCAGGCCAAGGGCTTTGGACTCACTTTTTCAGGAAATGGGGAGCCAATGATGATCTCCAAGTCAGTGACTTGATTAAGTCTTGATTAAGTGTGAGTTCTTCAAACATCTGGCAGTATCTGCATTAGATGGGCCGGGCCAGGGAGGCCGGGCAGCCCATCTGTCCCATCATGGCGGGTCAGAGAGCCAGCCAGCCAGGAGTGTGTGCGAAGGGGATTCGGGCCAAGGAAAGCCACCCAGGGCCTGACCCTCTGTGGGGTCCTCATCCCAAAGCCAGCCCTGCCCGTGGCTGCCCCAACATCCTGGGGCACGGAGGGGCTCCCTCCCAACCCCCCAGGCAGACTGGTGCCCAGCAGAGGGGACACTTCAAGAACCCAGAACCAGCCTGGATTCAACTCCCACTCTGCCCCCACTGCTTTGTGCAAATGGGGTCATATCTCTGAGCCTGTTTCCTCCTCTGTAAAGGGGGGATGGTTAAGGACGCCTGAGCCCTAGAGTGCCACTGTGATGATTAAGTTGGACACTCAAGAGTGTCTGCCAGGAGGGGACCCCTGTTCTCTCTCCGGTCTTCCTCGCCTTGGAAGAGGGGGACTGGGGAGCAAGGGGAAGCCAGGTCTCCGAGGAGCCCGCACTGGACACAGTAACACTGTTGAGAGAGGCGAGGGTTCGAATCCGACCCCTGCTACTGAGAAGCTGTGTGACCAGGCCCCTCTGTGCCTCAGTTTCCTCATGTGTAGGAAGGGAATAATAAAACAGGGCCGCATGAGGTGTGAGGACAGAGCCGCCGTCCGTGGAGTACTCGGCACAAACCATGTGCTAGTCATGGGAAGCTAGTGTTGGCTCTGCGTTTCCTCCCAGCCCCCGGGGAGACCAAGACCACTTCCTGACTGAGGGTGTCTGGGGGTGCTGGCCCATGTGGGCCATGTGGGGGCCCCCCAGTCACTCCTTTCTGGCACCTGGCTCCCGTCTCCCAGCCTGTAGACCCTGGAGCCATCTCTCCACTCTGCACCCTCAGGACCCAGCAAGGCTGCCAGTACCCCCAACTTAGGCCAAAGTCAGGGCAGCAAGAGGCCTCGGCCATACTCTTCCCCTAGCCCACACCGGAATCCGGGGCTGAACAGAGCTTTTGGGGGTACCCTCTCAGTTGCAGGTTCTCTGACTCTCAGAACCTCTACCGGCCCCCAGAGGACATGGCCTTCACCTCCTCAAGGCCTCCCCCACCACCCCCAACCTCCTGAACTGGGGAGGGATGGTGCACCCCCCACTCCAGTTGCCCCACGGAAGGACCATGCTGCAGAAAGCCGGCTGAGTAAATAATGACATTTCCTCCTCTCCCCTGTGCTCTTCGCCCCCTTCCCCTTCCACAAATAAATTATCAACATGCCCAGGTCCCGGCGGAGCGGAGCATATCGCGGGGAACAATGAAAAAGCTTTTAATAGGATTCCAGGAGCTGCAGCCACTCGCTCACAGGCCCTAATGGAGATTGCTCCGTGACCGCGGGCCGCTCGCGCCCTCCTGGGCCCCTGGGGCCCAGCTCCTCCAGGGGGCACCGAGGGTGCAAGGCC
Source organism: Enhydra lutris kenyoni (assembly GCF_002288905.1). Classification (NCBI taxonomy): domain Eukaryota; kingdom Metazoa; phylum Chordata; class Mammalia; order Carnivora; family Mustelidae; genus Enhydra; species Enhydra lutris. The sequence goes on from NW_019154106.1 coordinate 8,051,112, forward strand.
CAGCTGGGCCACCTGCTGACGTCACAGGCCAGCGTCTGGGCCCAGAGAGAAGCGCTCGGTGGCGGAGGGACAAAGCGCATGCCGGCCGCCCAGACTGCTCGCCCTCGACCCCAGTGGACCAGGCCCATCGTAACATCCCTGAGGCAGACTCCTACAGGAAGCCCCCCGCCCGCCTCCCTCCAGGGTTCAGATGCACCTCTGCTGTGAGCCCTTCCCTGACCCCCTTACCCCAAGGATGCTGAATGACGTCACGTGTTGGCAGAGGCCTGCAGGTGCCTGCACACAGTGGGGCCTCAGGGGACGCAGGCGGAGTCCAGGGGCAGAGGGGGCGCTCCAGGAAGTCTGGGCTCAGAGGCCAGGGGGGGACAGCCCGTGGACCTGGATAGGTACCCAGCTCTGGGAGAGGCATGGTTGAGGGAGAAGCTTCCCGAGAGACAGAGCTAAGGCCCTGGAGACCTTGGGGTTACCTGCCACCTCTGTGCCTCAGTTTCCCATCTGTGAGAGCATGTGTAAGGACCCAGATGGAGCAGGGCCACATCTGCCCCTATGGTCGTCACCCTTCCTCTTTGTCACCTTGGCCAAGTCACCTCACCTGTGTCTCATTTTCCTAGAGGACAATCGGGATAATTGCAGAGCCTACATCAGAGGCTTATGGTGGGGATTAATCCAGTGAACACTGACAGCACGTAGCCAGGCCCGACCGTGTCAGCTCCTGCTAGGACAATGACCACAATCTCCCAGGCATTGGTGTGCTGGGGCGCTAACAAGGTGAGGTGCCGGGTCCTGGCTGTGCGACCTTGGTCCGGTCACTTTATCTGTCTGTGCCTGTTTTCCGTTCTGTGAAACGGCAGCTGTGAAGCCTCAAGGAGATCCTGCATGGGTAGGGTCCTTAGTGTGGCTCTGCGACAGGCGGTGTAGACAGTAAACACTTGGGAAAAGCAGCCACAGTGGCTTCTCTGCTGCCCTCATGGGAGGCACTGAGGTCCACTGGTCCCAGCCTGGCTTCCACACTGAGGCCTGGCACACAGGGGGTACCCAGTAAATACCCAAGGGGGTTCCTGCCTGACCCCATCCAAGAGGATCCAGCCTGGGCACAAGGTGACATAGGAGACCCGACCTTTGCCCAGTGAGGGGCCGGTCAGGAGCTGATCAGGTGCCCTGCGAGCCTGCCCGCCAGACCGGGTGGGTGCCCCTGAGTGCGGGAGGCGAGCCCCTCCCCAGGCCCGGAGCTCCACAGAGCCCTGGACATGGGCAGCACCCCAGCCCTGGACCAGGGGGAGCCTGTCGTAGCCACTGAAACGTGAGAACTCCAGCTTCCCGAGAAGCTCTTCCACGGACACCGTCCCGCGTCGCACTCGTACTGACCCCGAGATGCGCTCTGTGGTTCCATTTCACAGGTAGAAGTTTCACAGTAGAAGCTGAGGCACAGAAAGGGATGAGGTGTCCAGGGGCACCCAGCTGATAAGTTTCAGAAGCAGGATTCAAACCCAGGTCCCCCAGACTCCAGAGCCCAGCACTTTGATTCCCCACAGCCCAGCTGCCTCGTGGTGGATCCTGACTTCCTTGTGGCCTCGGACAGGGCATTTCCCCACTCTGTGCCTAGTCTCCCTACTCCGACAGTGGGAAGAAGACAAGCCAGGCACAGCTGGTCGGGCAGAGGGCCTGGCACTGCCCAGCCCTCACGATAGCCCAAGCCTGGTGGGACGGGAGGGTCTTGGGGCTCAGAGTCCAGAGCCATGGTCTTGCTGGGCCCTTCAGGGCCTTGTGGTCCATCCCCTTGGCCAGCAGTAGTGGGGAAACTGAGGCATGGGTGGCTCTACTGTGACCGGGAGGGTCGGGGAGTACATGCGGTTTATCTCCCTGGACCGGTGGGCAGTCTACAGGGGGCGCAGCCTCTGTGAGGAGGGGAAGGGCTTCCGAGGCCCCCACTGCCCTCCAAGGAGCCCTCTCTGTATCCACGGGCCGGGACTGAGCATGGGACCCCCGGGGGCAGGGGTGGGATGTGCAGTTCATTCACCTCCCAGCCTGGCTCAGGCCGGGTAAGGGAAGGCGGGTTAGAAGGGTTAGGTGTGAGCCTCTGGGTGCAAGAATGTGTTTGTGAAAGCACACGTGCTCGAGAAGTGTGAGCACGACACACACCTCCCTCTCCGTTCTGACGTGGCCCTGGCAGGGCTGGGACCATGGATGACTCCTCTGTGGCCAGCTCCAGGCCGGGGCCACCACGGGCAGCTTCTCTGAGAGAATGAGTGAGACCCCCCCATGCCCCGCTAAGCCTAAACCCCCTCTGGAGGGGAAGGCAGGAACAGCCCAGCCCCATCCAGAAGCCCAGTGGCTGACCAAAGGCCACCCTGTGCCTTCACTGCAACAGGCCTCCCGGGGCCCGTGGCAAACTCCCAGGATCCGGGGAGTGGGACTGACCCACCAGCAGCCAGATCCCCTGAATTGGAACCAGGCCCCTCAAGTCTGACCACAGAGGAGTGTGTTTAAATCAAGGTCATCCCAAGAAGCCAGCAGGTAGCTGCCGGACAGGGTCTGCAGGGAACCTTGGTCGGCACTTGATCCAGGACCCAGGTGGCTGTGTCCCTTGTGGGCAGCTCCGTCCAGTGGCTTTTGTCCCTAGGAGGCCCAGCTGGCAGGTTGGGCCCTCTGCAGACCCCATGCCGTCTCCTGAGGGGGGCACTCAGTCCTGGCTCACCATTCGTGCACCTGTTCACTGAGCCCGCACTACACTTAGCACCTACTATGTGCCAGACCCCATAGCTGGCGCGGGGACACATGAGTAAACAAGAAGGAGAGACACAGTCCCTACCCTCAACCATCCTGGCTGCCCACCTGGCCCCCGACCCCTCCTCCCCAGCCCTGCCGCCACTCAGGACCAGCCAGCCAGGGGTCTCCCCCCACTACCCCCCAGATTGGCCCTGGGTGTCCCCCACAGCCCCCTGAAAACTCAGCCCTCCCCTCTGCTCACCGTACCCCCACCAGGCAGCTGTTGGCAGGCCACCCCAGGAAAAGCCCATCGCGGTGCCAGCACCCACCCAGCGGCATTTTTGAGGACATTTTCCCCGGGCAGAATTTCCCAGGCATCGCCAGGGATGGGGAGCGGAGGGGCAATGGGGGAACGGGTTAGACAAGAGCAGTTTGCTTCTGTAGATAAATGCCGGCTCCTCTCCGAAGCCAGTCCCCCCTTTCTTTTCTCTCTTCCTCGCTCGCTCTCGCGCGCTCTCTCTCCTTTTTTTTTTTTACAGTTTGCTAAATCTGTTGTAATCTGGTGCCAACGATTAATTCAGGCAGAAGGAGGGAAAGGGGAGTGAAACACAGTGCCACAGAGCAGCTTCTCAAGAGCAAGGCAGGTGGGAACAGCCATGGCGAGTGCCTCAGCGACCCCAGCTTTAATCCAGGTTTTTATTAAGTACAAAGCCATCACCCCCCCACAAACAGCCCAGCTAGGCCTGGGCAGGCACAGCCTTGCAGCCAGCAGGGGTCCCCTGGGCTGCCGGATGCCTGGGTCCTGCGCTCTGCCTGGGAGGCAGTGTCCCCTAGTGGTTAGCCGAGCCCCATACAGCCAAGTCCTACTGCCTACCTCCCTTCTTCCTGCAGCCGGTGCGGGCTGTGCCCAGTGCCCCATCCCCGTGCAGGGGCACACTCAGAGCCAGGCGAGGGTTCCTAAAGAACCCCCTTCAGCACTTGCAGCCCTGTCTACACAGAGACCGCTGTCCCGTCACAAACAAGCCCAAATATCCTCCTTCCCGGTCCATCAGATTCTGGGTCAGCTGGCCCATGTGGGAGGAAACGCAGCTCTCAGGAACAGGGACCTGGGCCCAGGAAGCCCACCCTTTCAGTGGCCCACCCGGAAAGACTGGGCAGACAGTCCATAAGGCAGGCCCAGAAGCTGTGAGAGATGAAGGCAGACAGGACACCAGGGACTCAGGAGACAGGCCACAGTCCTGAAGATGCTGCCTACCTACCCCTCCCCGGCTCCCCACACCTGCCAAGGGGTCCGCAGGCACCCAGCCCCTCCTCTTCGTTCTGTCTGCCAGGCCCATGTTTCTTGTGCTTCTCCTCATTGACTTCTGTCCTCGCTTCGCATCCTCAGCTCAAGCGCCTCCTTCCACGACCCCCAGCCCCAACAGGCACCTCTGTCACCCGGCCTCACGGGGCTGACTCCCCCACTCCAGGGGATGGAAAGTTTCTGATTTCTATCTGACCCCAACTCCCAGCTGTACGCTCCCTGAAGGCAAGACGTCGGGTTGCTTCTTTTCTCCCCAGAGCCCAGCACGGTGCCTGGCCCATAACTCGTTCTCAGACACCTAGCTCATGAATAAGTGAATGAATGAATGAATGAATGAAAGGACAAATGAACAAATGAAGAGGCAAGGAAGGAGGGAGAGAGGGGAAGACAGGAGAGCCGGGCTGCTGGCTCCTTGCCCCCACCTGCCCCAGCGATGCCGCCCCGCCCCCCTGCCCTCCCTGCAGTCCCCTCCCCACAGTCCCCAGCCCAGCTCTGGCCCCAACTCTGCTGGGTGGGAGGCAAGGCCATGGTGGGAATACAAAACCCAGGGCTGTGGGGAATCTGGCACACAACTTCCACAGGCGAATCAAGGCCCCCAGATGCTGACGTCATGCTCAGAGCCGCTGACCCCAGGGAGCAGCTGGGCTCCAGGGGCCCCGCAGGCGATGGTAAACAGGCATCCACCCGCCGCACGGGCAAACACAGGCCTGCACGAATGCAGCCCCTCTCTGTGGAACCCTCTCGGCTCCAGCTGCTGCTGGAGAATGCTGGACTGGCTGGTGGGGGCGGACAGAGCTTGGCAGGGGCACCCTGGGGTCACACTGTCCTTCCCTGGTCTCCTCCTGGCCGTGCAGCCTGTGGCCCACCACCCCGGCCTCCCCAGGGTGACTGCCCCAAGGCAGAGGATAGCATGCAGCTGCCTCATGGCCTGGCACACACCAGAGCAGGCCTGAGCTCTGTCTCGGGGACAACAGTGCAGGTTCTGGGGAAGGGACCCCACCCCCACCCCCATAGAGGGCCCAGCACCCAGGGCCTGAGGCCTTAGCCGGCCCCACCTTTCCACAGACCCGGCCACCGCCCTAAGAGTAAGCACTCACCCCACAGCAAGTGTTAAGGACCTCCAGCCGCGTCCGCACCCCTCACACCTCCTCCTGTGACGGCCCCAAGGCAAACCCCCCCCGCCTCACCCCGTCCCTCCTGGACATCGTCACTTCCACTTGGGGCCAGGCACTGGGGCTAGAACTACCCTGCCAGCGAGTGGGGGCCATCCCACTGAAAGTGGGCTTCGGTGGCTGGGGTGGGGGCCGAGTCAGTCTTTCCTGGGACCCCAAAGCCAGAAGAAGCCCTTCATGAACCCAGGGTAGAGACCACCGGGGCCCCACATTGCTAGGCATGAAGTCTGGGCTAGGAGCTTCATAGGGACCACACCGGAGTGGGGCTCCCGAGGCGGGTACCGCTAGCACCCTGCCTTACAGAGGAGGACATCTGGAGCCCCACAAGATCCAGGCGCTTGCTCTAGGTCAGCAGGCTGGGCAGAGAATCCCTGCCAGGAGCCCCACCACTGGAGGACCCTTGGGCACAAGGGCTGGCCAGCTTAGCCAGCCCTACGCACAGTCTCAGATGGGCCCTGTCTCTGGGATCAAGACATTTCTCGGCCCTAACTCCAGGGCAGCCTGGCTGGCTGGGGAGGTGGCCACCAACAGGTCCCCAGCTCCCCGAGGACACGCCCTGGGGCCAGCCACACTGAGCGCAGGGCTTACGCCCCTTCCCCTGGCCCCGCCCCTGTCACACATGCCCCGCCCAGCACTGAACTTGCCACCGCCACCGATGCCCCTGTCCCAGCTGGGCGAGCAGAGAGGGCTGCGCCCTACGAAACCCAAGGGCCTCATCCTCCCTGCACCAGGGCCCCTGCTTCCTGACAACTGCCACGGTGCAAGGCCCCCATGGGCGGTCAGCTGCTGCCAGGCCCACCTCCCTGTCCCTCAACACCCGCCGTTTTGGGTCCCGCAGGACCTCATGTCTTTCACTCCGCTCATTTGGAAGTAAGTACAGACACAACCTGCCCATCTTTTGTGCACGGCCCTACCCTCCTCTCCTGCACTCGGGGTGCTCCCCCCGCTCTCACGAAGTGGGACCGCCACTGTATCCCCCTCTGCAGGCAGGGAAGCAGGGTCCCCAGAGACGAAGGCCTGGGGTCACCCAGCGGGCAACATGGCCTCAGCCACCAGGCCCCAGGCTGTGCGGAGCTGCATCTCGCTCCCCCTGGAGCCCTGGCAACAGGTGACATGGGAAGGTGGCAGCACCCCTCCCCACCACCTTAGATGCAGACTCGGTGCGCCTCCCAGGGGCTTTAGAGAGGAGGCCTCAGAGGAAACACAGGGGTGATCCAGGGAGCGTGCGGTCGCTGCTGATGGTCAGGGTCAGCCTGCAGCCCCCCACAGTCTCCAGGCAGGGAGGGAATCTGGTCCCCAAGCCCTCCAAGGCCTCTGCATGTGCCCTCAGTCTTCAGGGACCCCTCCAGCCCAGGAGCGGGGACATCTGTCCATGTCCCCCCATTTTGTAATATAGTCCCATTCCCCATTCCCCGCCAAGCTCAACCTCAGGTGGAGGGGACAGTTGACCCCACCGAGCAACAGGGGAAACTGAGTCTCAGAGAGGCAGAGGGACTTTTGCAAGCTGTAGGTGGTAAAGCAAGGGCCCACAGACGGCGCATGGTCTGGAGGAAGTCGCTGTAGGCTGCCGCAGCCCCGGGGCCCGCCTGGCTTACACTGGTGCTGGGGAGGCTTTGTATCGAAAGGTCTGGTCTCTGTCTCTGTGAGATCACGCAGTGTGGGGGGGTGCACCTGTGTTCCCCCCACATCCACATGCTCCAGTCTGCCTTCCTCCCCTACTCTCATACCTGCCCATGGCTGGCCCTAGAGCCAGGATGTGACAGTCCCTTGGCTCCTCGTGCCCCTCAAGCCTACTGGGGCCGCCTCACTGCCTGCCTGCCCAGCTGGGCACTCTCCCCTCCCGCGCACTGGCCATGGCAGCTCAGGCCATTTCCATTTTAAACCTCCGAGGAAGCCCCGAACAGTCGCCCACGGAGTCGGCACCAGCTGACAGGTGATGTTCGTGCCTCTCCTTCTGGGGCTGGCAGGAAGACAGGCAGTTGGCTTTCACTCCAGAAACAGCCTGGAGCCCCCGAGTGTGGCCACCTTCTCCACGGCTGCTGGGCAGAGAGGGGCCGCTCCAGCCCGCATCCCTCTGCCAGTGGCCTCCTGCATCCTGCGGGGCTCTGTGCCCCAGGCCAGCAGCCTGCTCCCCAATTCCTAAGCTACCTGGGGTGGCGGACCAGCCAGGCTGGCCTCTGTGCCTCCTGAGGAGGCAGGGGCCAGGGTGGGGCAGGACAGGGAAGGACCCAGCCATCCCAGCCCTCTGCCCCCAGCTTCGGCTTATTTATTCACATCAGAACTCTGGCTTCGGCCCCTCAGGGGCCTGGCACACCTCATCTGGGCTGTGTTCTCTTAAAACCACACACCCGGGAGAGCCTGGAAGCCCTCAGGCTTGGGAAGCCTGGGGCAGCCCCCTGATAGCCCAGCTCCACAACTTTCTCCACCTCGGAGAGCTCTGATCAGCCTGGTTCAGCCTGGTTCGCCGCAGCTGGGCGACAACACTCGCCAGCCTTCCGCCCCTGGGCCTCCAGCCCCGGAGAGGAGGGGCCGCGCCCGGCAACCAGCTTGAGGTGGGGGGGACTCCTCTGCCCCCGGCCTCCAGCCCGGCTGCCCCCCACCCCGTTCCACCCGCTAGGTGCACCGCCCAGGCCCCCGGCCCCACACACGGTTGACAATCCACAGCGCGCATAGGGAGGGAAGTTGGCGGCTGCTTATGCCCCCCTTGAAGTCGTTTTAAAAATAAAACCTCGCTCCAGCCGTGACTCACGAGGATGGTGGGGACGGGAGCGAGGCGCCCGGGCCGGCCGGCTGCCTCTCTCCGCGCACCCCTAACCCTCCGGTTCCCGGGTGCGGGGCCAGGGCCGGAACCGGCCAGCCCAGCCTGGCACCCCCACCCCTCGCTGCCAGCCGGGCCACCTCCCCGGGGGCGCAACGAGGGCTCGGGCTGGGGCTCCGATCGAGCCCCCGCCCTTTCCAGCCCCTGCTCGGGAGAGTGGAGCCGCCGGCCGTGCACCCCGCGCCTCCCCGCGGCGGGGCCAGCGCCGCGGGCGCTCGGCTGTCGACCCGGGCCCCCCACCCCAAATCCCAAAGGCTGCGCGGCCCCCGCGGCGCCCGGGAAAAACCGGGTGGTCCGACCCCGCCGAGCCTCCGCGCACTCCCGGCCCCCGCCCCGCCGGCCCCGGAGCCCCGTCCCGCACGCGCGGACCCCGGCCCCCGCCCCATGCATCCTTCCTTACCTGCGCAGCGGCGGGGAGGCGGGTCTCCTCGGGAAACTTTGCGGCGACGGCTGAAGCCTCAGGGGTTATTCCAAGGAGCGGGCGGGAACCCGAGCCGGAGGGCGCCCAGGGGGGCCCGCGAGAGGAGCCCCCGGCGCGCGGCGGAGCGCGGTGGCGGGCCCGGGGCGGGGGGCGCGCGGCGGCGCATCTGCCCAGCTCGGGCGCCCGGCGGAGCCGCGGGGGGCGTGCGCGAGGTGCGCCGGGCGGCCGGGGTGCGTGTGCCCGGGTGGGTGCGCTCGGCGGGGCGAGGGCCCGCGGCGGGGCTTGCGCGAGTGGCGGCGGCGAGCAGGGCGCGGGGAACCAGGCTGTGCGGCCGCCTCTCCCCTCGCGGCGGCGGCGGCGGCGGCGGCGGCGGGGGCCGTGCGTGCGAGCGCCGAGCGGGGAGGGAGGGAGGGGAGGAGGGGGAGGCAGCAGGCGAGGGGGGTGGGGGGAGGGCGGGGAGGAGGCGACGGGGGCGGGGGCGCCGTGCTGCGCACTGGCCGGTGGGACCCGGCGCGGGAGGCTACGCCGCCCCGCGGGGACTCGGGCCCAGCCGGGAAGAAACGGCCTCCGCGTCCTCCTCCCCCTGCCCTCGGCTAAAATGGCTAGGGGCGGGGAGGGGGGTGGGGGTGGGAGGAGGTTGGGGAGCTAACCCGCCGGCGGCGAAGAGGGAGGTTTCCAAAGCCAGCCTCCAGCTCCGGGGCTGGGGGGAGAAAGAAAGGGGTTCTCCCTCACGTGCCGCCTCCCCTTACACAGCTCCTCTCTGCACCCACTCATTCATCCATCGTTCCAGCAATTCATTCATTCACTCACTCATTCATGTCCACCGGTGCATTCATTCACAAACAGGTACCCACCACCTACTCCTTGAGCCAAGGTATCCGCTTCCTCCCTTCCCCTTCCCCATGGGGACCCCCTCACCTGCCTTGCTCTAAACATCTGATCCGTTCCCGGTGGGGTGCTCCGCACAGCTGCCCAAGTGGGGCACGCCCCAGTCCGACCCCAGCCCCTCCCTTCGCCTCACTGGCCGCTTGTGACCTTGAGCAAGTTTCTTAACCTCTCCCAGCCTCAGTGTCCTCTGTTGTAAAATGGGAGCATTAACAACCTACCTCCAAGACTTCCTGTGAGGCTTGAAGGAGACCTGGAATGGGAAGCAGAGGAGGGCAGTGCCTGGCACTCATTAGGGGCTCTGGAAATGTCTGCACCTGTTGTGTGCGGGGTCTGATGTGGGTGTGGGGTGGGGCACCAGACCTTCCTCCTCTTAGTCTAGAAGTCCCAGGGCTCTCGGCATTCTGTAGGATACCAAGGAACTCTTCATCACCAGCCTCAGGCCTGGTCAGACCTTGTCACCAAGTCCCACCACCCCATCCTGCCATCCGTTTCCCTGGAGGGTTGCTGAGTGAGCCCCTGCCTCTGCCTAGACACCCCCTCCCTCAAGGCCCCACTGCTGGCAGGTCCCAGCTGCCCAGATTTCCCACAGTCTGGCCTGGACCCCTCCCCCAACACCCATCACCCTGTCTCCTACCCACTGTCCCAGGGGAGGCCCCTGTGAGATGCTTCTGGGGGCCACATCACACTTTTTGCTGTCCTTCCAGGTCCAGCCCAGCTACCCCTCCTCTATGATGCCTTCCAGATTTTCCCCAGGGGTGGTGGGGGGAGGTCTCAGTAACGGATACAGCCCCTCCCCCCCACCCCACCTCCTGTGCTTTCCCCTACCCCTCTCCCCACCCCAGCCCAGGAGCAGACTGAGGCCTTGCCTGAGGCCTCAGGTGAGCACCCCTGCCTTCTGGCCTCTCCCGCCTCACCTCTCCCTCCTAGTTTCTCTCCCCTTAACTCCCTCTCTTCCTTCTACGGCTTTCTGCTCAATTCACCAAACAGCTATTTTTTTCTCCCAATTTTTATTTATTGCCCAAACAACATTAAACCAACAATAAAGGAAAGAAAAATCACCCACAATGCCACCGCCCTGTGGCGTCAACAGCCCCATTCCTCTGCTCCCTTCCAGGCCTGTCCACGCACCAGTGGCTGTAATCTGTACAGAGCTGTGGTTCCTACTCCGCCTCCTTAGACCCCAAGATGGACGTGGAGGAGCCCCCTGGGGGGCTCCCTTGTGCCTCCATCCGGGCGCGATGCACGTTGCTCAGGAAGTGGGTGCCGTGTCTTCCCCCTCTTCTAAATGGAACCCTTTGTAGGAGGGGCCCCTTTCCACTCGGTGCCTCAGAGTGGAATGGATGGGCTGTCTCTAGCTCTGTCTGTTGCTGTCAGATATCCAAATACCTGCTTCATAATTGTGGTTTTAATGGCTGCATGGTATTCCACCCAGCCAGCGGACCGGCTCATGCCCGGTGATGAGCACGGTTCAGGGAATGCTATTGGAGGTCTGCTGTGTGCCGGGCACTTCTGAGGCACCAAAGACCAAAAGCGAGTGGCCCTGCTGGATCCTACCCCCACCCCCGCGCCCCCTCCCCGCCAAGCTGGAAACACAGCAGGAGGGCTGGTCCCCCACGCCCCCCACACATACCCAGAATGATGGCTTAGGAGGACTTTGGGGAAACAGGCTTTGTGACCACATGACCCCACAACACGGGGCCAAGTCAGCCGTGACATCCAAGGACAGCTTCCCCGAGGAGGTGGCTCTTGAGCTAGGTCTTGGAGGGTCGGGGGAATGTTCTCATTCCACCTTTGTTCCTGGGGGCTGTGACATAAAAGGGCCCGAGGTTTGGAGATCAGGAGTTCTCGGTGGGAGCCGGGACGAAGGGGCAGGGGGCTGTGGAAGATGACGGGAGTGATGTCATCCAGACTGGGGGAGTGGGGTGCAGGGCTTTGAAGGAGCCTGGGGAGTCCGGCCTTGATCTTGAAAGGAATAGGGTGCCAGGGAGGGAGTGTGACTACAATCCCTTGGATCCCTTGTGCATTCAGCAGATGCTTCCCAAGCACACACGACCCCTCTGCTCCCGTGAGTAGCGGGGCTCCCTGAGGGCACAGTGGGTGGTGCCGGGGATGGGACCCTAGCCCCAGGGACTGAACTTGCTTAGAACCCTGAGCTCTCAGACATGCAGTGCTTGGCGGGAGGCAACGCCAGTCACCCAGGGACGATTTGTGGCTTCAACCTTGGGCTCGCCAAGCCCCAGCTGCTCTGCTCCCAGGATGGCAATAACCCAGGCGCAGTCTGCCGCCAGGTGCGGCGGGCCCCACCACCGGGCAGCCAAGGTCACCGCGGCCCTGCCACCTGCCTGTCCCCTCCGGAGTCCCGACATCAGCAGCCTGCTCGCCACCTCACCCCTTACCCACCAGCCACCCTGGGCCTTCTCCCTGTTGCTCACTTTTCTCGTCTTGGTGGGGTCCTCCCAGACCTCCGCGGGCTAGTGTGACAGGGGGTGAGGTCGCCCTCTACGCCGTGAAGCTGTGGCAACAGGACTCACCATGGTTAGACCCTTGTCATCCAAGGATGTACCGCGCTTGGCCCAGTTTGGGTCTCTTCTGGGCCGGGGGTGGGGGAAGGGTGGACCTGACTCTTGTGGGGGACAGAGTGGCCCCTCTGGTGGTCAGGGGCCATCACCAGGCACCCCTTCACCCGAGGCTTTGTCCTGGCTCTCCAGGAATGAAGGCCCACGGGGTGGTGGTCAGGGGACAGCGCACTCAGAGGGCGAGAACAAATGTTCAAAGGGCACGCCCTTGGATGTCAGCCAGACACCTGAGAGACAGAAGCTCAGCTTCCCCCACAGGCCACAACTTGGGTGGCATTTTCAGGGAGGGGAGGACCCCCTCTGGCCCCAAACGTGAGCAAGAGGGCCACCTGCTGGAGTTTCCGCCCCCCTCTCTCAGACTGGAATCCACCCCCCACCCCACCCCACCCCCGCTCCGCAACCATGTCCTGAGGTTCTTGGTCTTAGACATCACTACCCTCCAAGATCCCCACAGTCCTCTCGGTCTGGGGGCACCAGAGTGGGGTGGGGCAGAGAATCAGTCCCCGAAAACCTGTCCTCCCTGGCCCCCAGACCCTGGCCCCCCATGTGATGCCCCAAGAACCACAGGCACATGGCCCGGGGACTGGCTGGCAGCACAGACCTGGCCGAACGGACCAGCCCTCACCAGAAAGTTCCGCCAGCTTCTTGGACTTCTGTGATCCATGTCCTGATGCCCCTAGAATCCCTGTCACCACCGTGTGCTAAACCTTCCCATCCTGCACTGCACAAAAGGTTGAGGCGCCCCCCCCCCACACATGTACAGGACTAAGGCAGTGCGCCCCAGCCCAGAAACTCAGGTTGAGTAAGGAGGGGGCAAGGCCCCTAGTCCTTGGGGAAGTCCCTGAGAGGGCGCCAGGGAGTGGGCACAGCAGAGACAAAGCCAGGGGGACAAAGCCTCCAATTCCCCAGGGTAGCAATGGGAGCAGGTGGGGCCGAGGAAAGTTCTGGAAAAGCCAAGGTCAGGGCAGGAACTCCCCGCTCCCGGCCTTATTTCCCTGCGATTTGCTGCCATTCCAGGGCCAAGCCAGCGGCTCCTCACCCCTCAGTCCTGGGTCTGAGGGTCCTGTCCTCTGAGAGGCCTCCCTGAGCACCCCCTTCCCTGGTGAGGTCGCCGTGTTCTCTCCGGTCCCTCGATTTCTCCGCGGGGGCGCGTGGCCGCATTTGTGCTTACATGGGATGTGTGGGTCTGGGTCCTTGGACACTGACATCCCTGCAGGGGCTAGTGGGTGCAGGCTGGTGGCCTGTTCGCTTCTTGAAGAATGTGCGATAACGCGAGCCCACGTTCGGTGGTGCGGGTTTTATAAGCGTCTGCGCCCCCTCCCCAGCCGACCCTGAGCAGCTGGAGGACGTGGCCTGGGCCCACAGTCCCTGCCTGTCCCAGCACCTGCGGGCCGAGGTGGCTCCGGGGAGTGCTGAGCGACTGAGTGCATGCGGCGGCGACTAAGCCTCAGGCTAACTGAGAACCGCCCAGTAAGGGGATGGTGACAGAGCCGCCTAAGGCCACCTGTGATCCCTCAAACTGGCAACTGCCCCTGAGATGATGGTTCCAGGGGTTACCGGAGGGGGCCAGACCACTTCCCTCTTCCAGCCCACTGGACAGAGGCAAGGAGGGGAACGAGCTGGCCTGCCCTCCCCAGTCCTGGCAGGCGTGGGGAGGCTTGTCTCTGATGAGCTACTCTCCCTGGGGAGTCTCCTCTTCTCCCCACAAATGACATCACTGCCCCCCACCCCTCATCTGTGCCACACACCCAGGGGGGGCTACCTCTCCTTCTTCCTCCCTCCCCCACCCAGCTATTATTCCCAGCAGAGGTAACATTTTCTATGGTGATTTGAGCAATTCTTGACTCTGGCTATCATTCACCTGTTACACACGTCCCAGGTTCGGGAAAGGAGAAGCGGACTGTGTCTTGAAGGACAGTCCAGGTGGAGAGAACGACATGCACCAAGGCGTGGGGAGTAGATGGTGGCAGGGGTAGGGGGCAGAGGGTGTGGAGGGGGAGGCAGAGGTGAGACTGGAAGGGCAGGAAGGCTGATGAGGAAGGAAGTTGTGGGAGCAAAGGGAAGGCCCATGTCCAAGACTCAGGGGAGCCAGAGGGCCTGAGGAGGGAGAAGGGGAGGGCAGGGTGGAGGCTAGAGGGGTAGGAGAGCCCCAGCTAGGGTGATTGGAGCCTCAGACACTCCTGGTGGGATCCTTGCCTCCAGTGACACCCCTACCCCATCACTGCATCTCTCCTGACTCCTTTTCTGGGGCTGCAAACTCTGTCTTCCTCTTCACCGCCCCTTCTCCCACCCCCTGGCTCAGTCCAAGTTTACTGCCTCTGTCTACTCTGCGGCACAGCACAGGGGCTCCTGGGCCTGAAGCCTCTGCAGGCCCACCTCCCCAGGGACTCAGACAGCTCCTGACCCCTTCCTCTCAGGTCCCCTGCTCCAGCACCTCAGAGCAACTCAAGCCACTAAAGATAGTGGGGGTGGGGGGGAGTGCCAATGGGAGTGTGCACATGGCGTGTCCTGAGCTCGGGGTCCCCCTGCCCGAGTCCTGATGGTCCAGGGCCCCCTCACCTGCTACGCAAAGGTGCAGCCAGGCCTGGCAGGTTCTGAGCTAAGTATACTGCTGAGATGGGGTGCTGCGAGGAGCCGGAGAGGGGAGAGGGGGGGAAGGGGGGAGGGCACCGGCCATGGGCTGGGGGGGGGGGGGGGGGTCGTTGCCCAGCAACCACCAAGCAGCAAGGAGGGATTCTTAAAGAGCCGAGCAGAAAGGCTGAGCTTTGGAGGGGCTGAGGCGCAGTCTCGCATACCAATGGCTGCTGCTGCCGGGCCTCCTCCCCTCCCTCCTCCTCCCCTCCCCTCCTCCCCTCCCTCCTCCTCCCCTCCCTCCTCCTCCCCTCCCTCCTCCTCCCCTCCCTCCTAGGAGAGGAGCCCCAGCTGGGAGAGCAGGAGGATGGAGAGGAGGGGTGCTTAGCCCAGGGCAGGCTTGGGGCAGCCCAGAGCCAGGCTGGGGTCCTATCTTGTCCCCACATCACGGGGCCTGGGGGTGGGGGAGAATGGCCACCCTGAGGCCTACAGGCCGGGGGCGCCCTGGGCTGCCCGACCCTCGGGGTCTGGGATGGGAGGGAGCTAGGACTCCTCACCCCGGCCCCACCCGGCCCGCTGGTGGCCTACTGGTGCCCCTGCATAAGGTGGAGAAGTTCTAGAGCCCTCTGGGGGCGCCTCGGTGGCTCAGTCGGTTAAGCATCTGCCTTCAGCTCAGGTCGTGATCTCAGAGTCTTACGAGTCCCACATGGGGTTTCTTGCTCAGCGGGGAGCCTGCTTCTACCTCTGCCTTCCGCTCCCCCTGCTTATGCACACTCTCTCTCTCTCTCTGACAAATAAATAAATAAAATCCTAAAAAAAAAAAAGAAAACCTGCCATCTCTTGGCTGTGACCTTGAATGAGCTATCTCCCCGGCCTTGTGTTCTGAGAGTCACACAGATAGCAGAGGAAGCAGATCAGCTGTGTCTGGAGGGTAGAGTTTCTGAGGAAGTCCCTCCTGGTGTCTAACTCGAATTCTCCACGCAGCAAGTGCTGGCTGCCTCTCTGCCTCTCTTCTGAGACGGGAATGTCTGTCTGGCCTCAGTCCAGCACCTAATATTCTAGAAGCAACAAGGGTAAGGATTCAGCTGTGAGATCTTCTGCCGGTTCCTTTCTTTCTAGGGTCCCAGTTTTCCATCTGCACCTGGAGGGGCTGGGCTAGGCCAGGATGCCTTGCGAGGGTCCACGGAGGGGCCTCTGGATTTCTGCTTCCCTCTCAGACATCATGGGGAGAGCTCCCTTCCTGCTTCCTGCAGTGGTGGAAGGTGGGGGGGTGGAGTCGGGAGAGTGGGGGACCGGATTGTGCCACATTTGGAAGCCGATCCCATGCCTGATCCAATCCTGTCTCTCCTGGTCCTCTGAGTCTCTGAGTAGTCTCTGTGGGTCAGCATTACCTCTCCTGTCCTCTGTCCACCCATCCTCGGCCACCACCGTCCTCCCTACTCCCTCCCCGCTCCTGCCTCCCAGTTCACCCACTCCGGATCTTCTCCCCCTCAGCTCTGAAGAGGCTTTTTCTCAAGTGCAGTCCCAGCCCTGCTGCTTCCCGCTCCAGCACCTGCCAGGGCTCCCCACCCTGGGAGACAGATCACAGCCCCGTGGGTCGGGCTAACCCTCTGCCCTCAGCTTGATCACACTCCCTTCTCCAGAACTGCCTCCCTGCCTAACACTCAGAGCTCATTCATCCCTCCAGACTTTGTGACCAGGGGGCAAATCAATGTCTGTTGGAGGAGTGAACGGTATAGTAAGAGTAGGTCTTTGGTGCCAGGCCTATGCTGGCTTCTGGGGCCCTAGAATGAGCAATGCACGCTAGGTCCTCTCCCATTGGCCGCCATGCTGGTACTAAAACCAGTAAACAAATTCCTAGACAAGATCCTGCTGATGGGACCAAGGTGTGGTCTTCAAAATAAACAAGGTGAGAAGAGGAACAGGGCAGGAGACGCTCTCATTGGGTGGGTCAGAGGAGGCGCGTTGTCATGGAGACCTGAAAGCTGAGAAGAGGCTGGTCTGGAAAGAGCTGGAAGGGTGTGCCAGGTAGAGGGAGCAGTATATGCAAAGGCCCTGGGTCATAAAAGAACCAGATCCATTCAAGGAAGAGAAGAGAGGCCAGGACACTGGGGGAAGCAGAGCGTGGTATGCGGCCGTGCATTCGTGGAGAGGAATATGGATTTTATTCTAAGTGTCATAGGAAGCTATTTGAGAGTTTTAAGCAGGAAAGTGACATGATCTAATTTATATTTTAAAGCGATCATCTGAACAACCACTTCGGAGAGCAATTTGGCAATAACTAGTAAAGTTAAAGATGTGTGTATCTCACAACCCCCACAGCCCCCCACCCCCAGCGTATGTGTGCGGGAGACAGGCTGAAGCACGTCGATTTGGGGGGTGTACAAGATGCTCCCCGGGACAAAACTGGGCCTTCCTGGCTAATGGTCAGGGGGAGGACAGCTGGAGGAGGCGGGCCAGCCCCAGTCTGGCATATTACACAGCAGTGAAAACAGACCAAGCAGCCCTGGTAACTCGGGCAGCCCATCCCCGGCACTCCCCTTTAGAGATAAAACGAACAGACCAAGGTCATAGCTTGCTGAGGGGCCTACAAAGGAAAACTCTAAAGAAAACACACGCCAAATTCAAGGTAGCAGATTCCTTCATAGGTCGGGGGGAGGGTTTGCCCTCCTCTGTGAGGTCCTGTGTGTGGGGCTGGGAGTGGGGGGTAGGGCGTGGGCTGGGTGCACATCGGGGCAACTGTGCCTGTGCCGTATAGCTTTCGTGCAACC
Source organism: Enhydra lutris kenyoni (assembly GCF_002288905.1). NCBI lineage: Eukaryota > Metazoa > Chordata > Mammalia > Carnivora > Mustelidae > Enhydra > Enhydra lutris. Next base: position 8,068,338 of record NW_019154106.1, read on the forward strand.
GTGCCTGTGCCGCATAGCTTTCGTGCGTATGAGGTCAGTAGAAAAAGGGCGCCTGGGTGGCTCAGTTGGTTAAGCCTCTGACTCTTGATTTCCGGCTTAGGTCATGATCTCAGGGGAGTTCAGAGTTTTAAGATTCTCCCTCTCCCCCCACACCCCACTCCCTACAAGGCGCATGTTGCTCGTGCTCCTGTGCTCATGCTCTCTCTCTCTCTCTCTCCCTCTCTCTCCCCTAAAATAAATAAATACATCTTGAAAAAAAAAAAAAAATAGAAAAGGATCAGTTGCTGGAGAGGACTGGAGGGTGAGAGGCAGCGGACCAGTTGGCCAACACTCTCTTTTCTTCTCCAAGCCCATGGTTTATGTTCTGCTCCAATACACCCGGGTTTTCTCCTCCAGGAAGAAAACTGACACTCAGAGAGGGCAAGGGCCTGCCTGGGGTCACCCAGCAAGCTGGGGGTGAAGGAAGCTATGACCCTGAGGCCCCTTCCACTGGGGCTGAGCAGGGAGGTGAAGGCTGCCTTGGAGACCTCCTCACACCCCTCCCAGCCACAGAGGAGGGGCCTCCTGCTTCTCCCCGACCTGGGACATTTTCTCCCGCTGTCCACTCGTCCGCTCTCCCACCCGCCAGGGCTGCCTCGGCCCCAGCCCCTCATTCCTGCGGAGAAGGAGACCGCACCCGGCTGGCTGGGGCCCAAGCCGTCTCCTGGTAATTGGGTTTCAGGGATGCTCATGGTTATGTTAATGGCGCGGCTGGGAGTGCCAGCCCCCTGGCTCCTGGGGGAGGGGAGGCCCCGAGCGGCCGGGGGGGGGGGGGGGGGGGGG
>NW_019154106.1:8069259-8121284 GCF_002288905.1 Enhydra lutris kenyoni
GGGGGGGGGGGGGGGGGGGGGGGGGGGGGGGGGGGGGCCAGCACTGCAGCCTTCAGCAGCCCTAACTTGGAAATCAGACCGATTCAAACCCCGGTTCCCCTGACCCCCCAGCTCTGTGACCTTGGGCAAGTCCTGACATCTTGCCCTGACTCTCTTTCCTCATCTGTAAAGTGGGAAAAATAACAGGGCCCTCTCTTTAGGCTCTGGGGGGAGGGAAAGATGAAAGGATCCACTGGAAACACTTGGCCCAGTGCCTGGCCCAGAGAATTTGCTCGATAAATGCGTTATTAACTATTTTTTGTTTTTCTTTAAAGAGGTCCTGCAGGAGAGTATGGGCAGGGGCTAAAGCCCGTACTCTGCACGATGAGCTAATGGGTGACTCATTTTCTTTTGCTTTTTGTTTATGTATATCATCCAATTTGGGGCATTCGACATGAATTTCTTGTATAACAAAAATCCCAATAAGTAGAAGTCGCCTGGGGACAGGGCATGGAGAATGGGTGTTGAGGGACATTGAGGCTCCAAGGACTTGGGGTCCAGCTTGGGGACAGATGTCTGGGAAGTCGGATCTCGGTGGGGGTGGAGCGGAAGAAACCCAGGCGGAGGGGACTCTCCCACAGCCAGGGCACCTGCTTAGAGCTTGAATAACCAACTGGGTGGCTTTTTCTTTTCTTTTTTTATTTTTTTTCTGGGTGGCTTTTGTAGGCAGAGGTGTCCGGGAGGGCCCCCTGGGGTAGACCGGGGGCTCTGGAACCAAGGGTGGGAGGCAGGAGATGTGGGGCAGGACTGGGGGAGGCCCTTCCATGGCAAAGGGAGGCTGATAAAGGGCCAGTGGGAAAGGGAGACCCTGGAAGGGGGATCCCGGCTGGGTACAGCTCCCAACAAATTTAAGGAATCATAGCGCTCCTCTCAGAGAAGACGGAGTGGGGACTCAGTCCTGAGGGCAGACAGGCTAGATCTCGCTGAGTGGGAAGCTTAGTGGCCCAGGTTCCTGGCAGGCCAAGAGGATTCAAACCCTCTCTCCACCACTCTAATCTGTGTGGCCTTGGGCCCCAGACTTACCTGAGCCTCAGTTTCCCCATCTGTGAAAGGGAGCTGCAGAGACTGCAGGATCTCCACAGCTCTCCCTAGGAGGCTGGTGAGCAAACCTTGGTAGGAAGAAGCTGCTGTTAAGATTATTAATCCAGGGGTGCCTGGGCAGCTCAGTGGGTTAAGCCTCTGCCTTCAGCTCAGGTCGCTCAGGTCGCTCAGGCCATGATCTCAAGGTCCTGGGATCAAGCCCAACATCAAGCTCTCTGGTCAGCAGGGAGTCTGCTTCCCTCCTCTCTCTCTAATAAATAAATAAAATCTTTTAAAGAAATTATTAATCCAGCCCATCAGCAGGCTGACCCCCTTCTCCCTGGCTGACCAGGGACCCCAGCCCCTCATACCCACTGCCACTGTGGAGGCCTGAGAACCTAACAATTTTATAGGCTTTTTTTTTTTTTTTAAAGATTTTATTTATTTATTTGACAGAGATCACAAGTAGATGGAGAGGCAGGCAGAGAGAGAGAGAGAGAGAGGAGGAAGCAGGCTCCCCACTGAGCAGAGAGCCCGATGCGGGACTCGATCCCAGGACCCTGAGATCACGACCCGAGCCGAAGGCAGCGGCCTAACCCACTGAGCCACCCAGGCACCCGAAGATTTCATTTTTAAGTAATCTCTCCACCCAATGTGGGACTCGAATTTACAACCCCGAGATCAAGAGTCGAGCGCTCTTCCGACTGAGCCGGCCAGGCACCCGGTTTTATAGTGATTTTAAACTATATCATCTCTGCGCCACGAGAGCCCAAGACCCCGGGGGCCCAAGATCACAGCTGGGGGGTTCAGGACCAGAACTTGCAAGGCACAAGAATGGTGGCTCCTCCGACTAAGAGCGGGGACCTTGAGCAGCTCACTTTGCTGCTTTGTGCCTCAGTTTCCCCATCTGTCCACAGGGCGGGAAGGGGTGTGTGTCCACACATCAGGCTCCTGCCTCCCAGCCTGGGGAAGGTCTAGGAAGCCTCACATCCCCCACCCCCAGGCAGCCCCACCTAAGAGGACAGTGACCTTGGCCTGGGGGACAGAGTCTGTCAAACACGGCAACTGCTTTCACAGCTTGAGATGCCTTTGAAGTCTCTTGTTTTATCTTCAAAAATTCAGCACATGTCACATTTTATTCCATCTGTGGGACATTTCTAATCTAAAGCGTGTTTTAAACAACTCACCCTCAAGTAACACGGATACCCAGCGCAGGCCTGCAGGAAGTGGGGGCGGGCGACTGCTCTGTGTCCCAAGAACAAAGCCCGCTCCCCTAACCCTCCAGGTGGGGCTAGGGCTACCAGCGGCCTGGTCTGCCGTCACCAGGCACTGTGCCAGCCTTTGGGGTGCCGGGGGGCCATGGGGGCTCACACCCAGGCATGGGGCGGCTGCAACAGTAGTGATGGGACACACACAGGTATTGCGGGGTGCTCCAGGCCTGGGGGGGTCACTTCCATAATGCAATCACCAGCAGGTCCCCTTCTTGTCCACTCTGAGCTGCTCTGGCCCCAGTTGGCTCTGACCTCCTCTCCCACTTCTCTCCCCCAACTCACTCTGCTTCAGCTACAAATGGTCTCTTCCCTCTGCCTCAGGACCTTTGCACAGGCCGTCCCCACCCAGGGGGTGCCCCTCACAGCTGGCTCCTTATGTTCAGCAGATCCTTGACTCCTTCTAGATCACCCCCACCCCACCCCACTCTCACTTACTGGCAGGCCATTCTCTCCTCGCTTCCTAACCTCTGACACAAATGGTAATCTGTGTTCGAGTTCATTCTTGTTCTGTTGTTTCTCTGCCTCCTGGATAATGAGCTCTGTGCCCACAGCGCCTGGCCCAGCTCTGTCCCAGCGCCTGGCATAGAGTAGGGGCTGGATTTGTATTTGTCAAGTGCTAGGAAGCTGAGATCTAGCCTTCTGAGAAAGGGGGAAGGGAGCGGGCCAGGCTGAGGGGCTAGGGTTTTGGGGGAGCAGCCTTCATTCCCCGAGGCTGGCCGGTGGCTGGCAGCTCTGCAGGCACTGAGGGCCAAGACAAGGTATTTGGAGCAGCGGCAGCGGCGGCAGACTCCGCACACCAAGGGGCTGTGACCAGCTCAAAGTCACCGCTGTGCCCGCTCACCAGGGCTCTCCCCGGCCCAGTAACCTGCTCAGCGCTTTCCTTGGGTCACTGGGTCTCCTCTCTGCAGCCCAGCCCCCGCACAACACCCGCTCACCTCCCACACCCTAGCCTGGAGGATGTGTCAGGGAGGAGCTGGATGGCTCCTCTGTGGCCTCCTGCCACTGCCCTTGGACCAGCCCCATCACCTGCACGCCCCCCACCCCCGGTCCTTCCTCCAGAGGGCCCCTCGGGTAGGCTCTTCCACAAGTCCTGATGGCCACAGAGCTGGGCAGACACCAGGGTGGCCTCGCTGAGTGACTCTGGACATAGCCCCTAACCCAGTGTAAATGATTGGCAGTCACCTGCTGTGCACGGAGCTCAGGGCTGGGAGTTGGGGACAAGTATGAATGACACACATAGCACTGACCTGGGAGGTAAGGGGGCTGGAGGCAGTGATCTGTGGCCCGCAGGAGCCGAGGTGGGTAGCTGGGTGTGCCCCTCAAGGCTGGCTCTCAGGGTGGGGGGTGTACAGGGTCTCCTCTAAAGAGGCAGTAGCCCATGCAAAGGCCCTGGGGCTGGAGGAAATGGAGCTACTTTGAGGACCCAGAGTGTGGCCCATGGGGAGATGAGGGGAAGGGGAGGAGGAGAGGAGCCAGTGGGCCCCAGGCTGGGCCCCATTCTTCATCCTGAGAGCACAGGGGAGCTTTGGGAGGGTTTCATCAGGAAACCAGGATAAAACAGGAGATGCTCAAATTTGCATTATGAGAACATAGTGCTCTATGGCTCGGCTCTCTCATCTGTAAAATGGGTCAGTAACATGCCTTCCACACAGGGTAAGGGTTAAAGAAGTCAGAGCAAGGGGCGCCTGGGTGGCTCAGTGGGTTAAAACCTCTGCCTTCGGCTCAGGTCATGATCCCAGGGACCTGGGATTGAGCCCTGCATTGGGCTCTGTGCTCAGTGGGGAGCCTGCTTCCCCCTCTCTCTCTGCCTGCCTCTCTGCCTACTTGTGATCTCTGTCAAATAAATAAATAAAATCTTTAAAAAAAAAAAAAAAAGAAGTCAGAGCAAGTCTGAGCTTACCCGGCACTTCTGCCATTGTGGGCCCTTTTTCTATCAAAATATATTAGAGGATCACTTAACCACATAAAACAATTAATAACAAACATAAAAAAAATGTATGTTAGAAGCTGATTTTATGAGTTTGTTGGCATAAAGACAAAATGTATTAACATTATATACAGAAAATAACTTCAGACTCAAAGTTCATTTACTCTTCTGATTTTGTTTTTAATATTTTTAAAGATTTATTTATTTATTAGAGAGAGAGAGTGTGAGCTCGCACAGGAGCAGAAGGGGGAGAATCTGAGACAGACACACCAGTCAGCGGGGGCCAGACTTGGTCCCATGACCCTGAGATCCTGACCTGAGCAGAACCCAAGAGTAGGACATTGGACCAGCTGAGCCACCCAGGCACCCCTCACCCCTCCTCTTCTGATCTGAAAAGAAATTACATTTTCATGGGTCCCTAAAAATATCATGGGCTCTGGCCCATGCCCGCTATGCACTGCCTGGCCCTCAAAGTGAGGGCCATTCTTTTCACTAGGGGCTGCCTGGCAGGGGCAGGAGGGGTGGGTGGCAGGGCGGGGGTGGTCAGAAGAGGAAGAGGTGTCTGTGTGCCTCAGAGCCTCCCTTTGGCCCCCCACCGGCTCCTCCCCCAGCACCCAGCTCCAGTGCCCTGGCTCTGTCCATGCCAGCCCGCCCCTCCCCCCAGCCTGCAGAGCTCCTTCCCCAACCCCTGCAGTTCCTCATTCTGCCCCAGGAAATGCTCAGACTCCTTAGGCCCCCTGCTGTGCCCCTCCCCTGCAGGCCTCTCCTTTTCTCTGAAGCTGTGCTATTGCCTCCCTCCTCCAGCCTCAGCTCAAATACCACCTCCTCCAGGAAGCCCTCCCAGCTGCCAGGCCTCACCAGATCTTGTCCCTCCCTTGCCTACCCTTTAGGCCTGGGAGCTCCTGAGGCCCAGGGACTGGGTCTTTTTCATCTCTTTGTACTTGGTGGCTCGTGGCAAACGTCAGCAACCAATTAAAATGCTTCAGGTTGAGAATGAAGAAGGGGCCAGCCAGGTCTGTCTGCCTTCGCCCGGGGCCTCCTCTGACCTGTAATGACAGTGGCCAAGCCTTCCGGGTCTGGCCTTCTCCCTTTCCAAGCACAGTGACCACACGCCAGGCCCTGACGCGGTGGGCTGGATGCTGGGGCCCAAACTGGGGAGCAACTCCACCCTGACCCCCCCCCGGGGGGCACAACTGCTGGGGGGCAGGGGACGGGGCTGGGGCCCTTGGGGGAGGTGCCCTGGGCCTGAGAAGGTGTGAAGCGGGCAAAGGGTGGAACGAAAGCATGGGCAAGTGCCCTGCATGAGGGGCAGGTGGGGGGGGGCAGGGAGGGGCAGGCAGAATATATGGAGGAGGGGGTGATGTCCCCCGGGACCCTCAGCCCCTAGCCCGGTGGGCCCCTGTCAGGGGACAGAGGATTTGGCAGTGACTGGCATCAAGGGGTGTGGACCTCATTTCCACCCCAAGGTCACGGGCTCAGTGCGGAGGCTCAGAGCCAGTTAATGACGCCCCATGGAGCATGGTGCATGCGTGTCTGTGAGTGGGGGATGGGGCAGGGCTGGGACACCTCACCTTGCCGTGGGGACCCGTAAGCAGACAGGGTGGCAGCCCTGGGGAAAGGCACCCCCAGCCCCCAGGGTGCATGCTGTGGCCTGGGAACCGCCACCCCCTACCTCACCCTCACCAAAGCCAGAGCAGGCCTCATGCCCCTTCCCCAAGTCCCAGGGCAATGCCACTCAGGAGCTCAGAGACCCCTGCTTCGATGGGCCATATTGGGGTCCCTGGGGTGGGGCCAGGTCACGACCCCTGGCTTCAGCTGGAAGCCCTGTGCTTGTCTCCGCAGCTCGCACTCACCCACCACCATGTCTCAGCAAGCAGGCGTTGGGAGCACACAGGGAGCGTGTGGGGTCAAGAAGGATGATGGTTGGGGCGTCCGGCTGGCTCCGTCAGTGGAGCCTGCAGCTCTTGCTCTCAGGGTTGTGAGTTCGAGTCCCACATTGGGTGTAGAGATTACTTTAAAAAATTAAATATTTAAAAAGAAACAGAAAGAGAAGGCATGCTGACAACCAGCCATCCTGGGTCAGAGGCCTCCCCTCCCTTCCCCATCCCTCTGTGAACCTGCTTTCTCATCTGAAAAATGGGCTCATGACCAGTTGTGGTTTAGAACTGAAGGGAGCATGGTGGGGACGGTGGGAGGAGGAGGAGCCGGAGACTGTCAGCCTAGTGGGCTGGAGGAAGGGGACACGCAGGCCAGCCTCATACGTGGGACACTCACTGAGCCTGGGGACAAGCTGGTGACCAGATCCTCTGGGTAGCCCAAGACCGACACCCAGCGCCTGCCTGTTCCCACCTGGGACAGGTGACACGACCCTGGCCACCTGCTTGCCCTTCTTCAGGCTCAGCCTGGTGAAATCCTTTCAGCCCTGGTGAAGTCCCCCGGCTCACCTCCCCCCTCAGCCCTCCGGTGCTCCTGGCCTGGTGGACATCGGGGCAGTTCACCCCATCCCCGACCTGGGCAGACCAACACGTGGTGGGGTTCGAGGGAAACCAGGCGGCGGTAGGTAGGTCCCTTCCAACAGGGGCCTGCAGAATGGCAGGTCAGCGCCCCTTCCCCTCCCGCCCCTTCGAGGCTCGCTGCCAACACATTTGGCACCGAGTCCCCCTGTGAGCGGGAGCCAGCTCATTTGCGGCCGGTGTTAATTAAGAGAGAGAGGTGACGGGGGGGGGTGGGGGAGGTGGGGAAAGGCCATGGAGGGCAGCTTCCAACAGATGCCAGGACTGCTCTGGGCCAACCCCAGATGCCCAGGCCTCCCTTGCTGGCTCTAGGGCAGGGCTGTCCCCAGGTCCAGCCCCCTCTCACTGCAGCCCGACCCTTGGGGTGGGGTTGGGGTCGGGGGGCAGGTCCAGACTGCGTCTGAAGGGCTGCAGTGTGGAAGAGTCGGGCCCAGGCCCGGCCGGAGTTGGGGGGGCGGCGGTGAGCCTCCCTGCGCTGCCCTCGAGGTCAGCCTGCCTTATAGCTTGGCTACAGTCAGACCCGGTTCATGTCCTACCACCACCACGATGCCCCTCAGCCCCCCAGCCTCAGGCTTCTCATCTGTAAAATGGGAGCCTCGCACCCCCATGGCACACTGTTGGGATTGTTAAATGGGATCATGTGTGCAAAGCACTCAGTCTGTGCCTGGCCGAGGGTCCTCACCGCCCACCGGGATGGAGCTTTCCGGGGGCCCCAGCGTCCTCCGGGGCCCTGTAGGAGCCCGCCTGCCCGCATCTGCCTGGCGGTCCCCGCCTGGTCCTCCTCGTGCCGGGGCTCCGGGTCCCAGCCGCCTCCCGGCCTGCTCAGCCGGCCTTCCTCCCGCCTTCCCCGCAGCCCCCCAGCCCTGCTGTGGGAGCACCCGGCCTCTCCTTGCCTCTCCATCTTAATTAGCTGCTTGTATTAATCTCGCAAGTAACGTGGCAACTTGCAGCCCTGGGTTTTCGGGCTGTGGAATTAATTATTCCCCAAGCGAAGAGCTGTCAGCTCTGGGAGACCAGGCGCTCGGAGCCGCCCGACACCACTTAGCAGGGTCCACAGTGTCTGCACGGAACCCCAGGCGCAAGGACGGGTCTGCCCCGAAGGGGCCCCCACTCCTGGCCCCAGGCTCTGCTCCCTGTGCTCCTCCCACAGAGGGGCGGCACCGGGACCCCAGAAGGTAGTTGGGGTGCGGGAGCTGTGGAGGAGCAGCAGGCCCCACCTGGGAGCCCGGACGCCGGGGTCCAGAGGAGTCGAGGCACAGTGGGTCCCCCACCTGGGCAGCACCTGTCTGTCTCGCCCGTCACTTCCCCTCACTGGCCCCAGCAGTGAGCGCCGGGGTAGCTGCGAGGCCAGGAGCCGGAGCCCGGCTGGTGAGGGGCCCTGACGTGCGGCAGAGCGGCTGCCAGCTTCGCTCCGCCCTCCCGTCAGCCCCATGGAGAAGCAGGAGGGGGCTGCAGGCCAGGCAGAGCGAGACGGACAGGTCAGCCCCAGCGGCCTGGCCCCGGGGAGGGGCCTGGAGCTGAGGACCCCTCTCTCTGCCTTGGCCTTCACGCCGACCCTGGGAGATTCCCTGGGGGGAAACTGAGGCACGGAGCAAGGTGGCTCTAGTCGGCCATTTGTTGAACCAGCTTCGGTTCCAGTCCCAGGGCTCTGCGCCCTCTCCGTGCTGCCCCGGGATGGGTGTTGGGTGCCCCAGCCCTGGTTCACGGGCTCATGTTCTTACCCCCACCCCTCCCCCCTCCCCACCCCCACACGCGTTCCCTGGGCAGTACTCAGCACAGGTGCACAGAGTTTTCTAGTGGCTTCCAGCTGTGTCCCGTGAGCTCCAAGGCCAGGGACCAGGCCTGGCACAGATGGGCCTCTCGAGATGCTGGGTCACCAGAGTGAATGCATGAAAGGGTACACATGGCCACAGGTCTGCGGCTGCTCCAGACCCCGCACAGGGCTGTTTCCGGGGTGAGCAGCTGGGCCCCCGCCACCCTGCAAACCCCAGGCCCAGCAGGAGCCTCAGCAGGAGAGGGAGACCCCTCCTCCCCCTTCTCGGCCCCTGCCTCAGAGAAAATCCTGGACCCAGAGTCTGAAACCCCCGGGGCCCCGGCCTGCTGCTCAGGCCCAGCTGCTAGCCCCCCACCTCCCCTCTCCACAAGCTGCTGGCCCACCAGCTACTCCCCAGCTGACTGGCCTTTCTCTCTCTCTCTCTCTTACAGCCAACAGCTCCCTGCTCGGAGGCGGCGGCGGTAAGTGGGTCTTCTGTGGCTGGGGGTGTGGGGGGTGTGGGGGGGGTGTAGAGGGGTACATGGGCCTGGGGGTTGGGTTCCTGAAATCTCTCCTTGCGTGGCTGCTTCTCTCCTCTGGGCCTCCTTGCCCATCATGCCCAGCCTGCCCCCCACAGCCCTCTCCATCACCCCTACTGTGCGCCTACCCCCATTTCTCCAACTCTGACCTTTTCTGACACCCACTCCCTTGGCCAAGCCTGGCCTGCCATTGCTGGGGACAAAGCCAGAGCCCTGGATGGCGGGCCTGGCCCCACTCGCTACGGGAGGACCCAGCAGGTCCCCAGGCTCTGAAGAGAGAGGCCTCCTGGTCTGCAACTAGGGGGCTGGGGGCCGCAGCGTGGCCGGACACGTGAGGGTTAAAGAGACGAGGCCTATGACTAGAGGCTGCAGGTGTGGGAGGGAAAGCCCAGCCCTTCGGCTACAGTTTTCCCACCTCTGCCCCACTCTACCACGACCTCGGAGGGCGACCCTACAGCCAGGAGAAGGCCTCTCGAAGTCGGGGAGCGCTCTGCGGGCTGTGAGGCCCCCCCAGAAGGCGCGTGTGTGTTCACTGTGGCTCCCCACCACCAAGCAGGGGCTCCAGCAGCGCCAGGTGGGCAAGTTGGGAGGGGCAGGGTGGGCCCAGCCTGCAGGGACGCGGCCTACATGCTTGGCAGCGTGTGGCCAAGGTGGGCCCAGTCCCTGTGCCTCCCTCCCCCACCCCATGCCCGCCTCCCCTGGTGAGCCCTGCCCGGGCAGGCCACACCAGCCCCTGGTCCCCGGGCCCCTCAGTCCCCACCGGTTGGGCCGCCCGCTGTCAGCACAGGCCGCAGCATGATTGGTGAGCTGGGGGGCAAGGGTTAATGCGCCGTCGGATAAATCCCGGGGGCCGTGTTTACAACAGCAGTGGCGGGGCCCAGGCCAGGTTTTAAAAGGGGGAAAAATAAAAGGGGCATTGAGGTCAGGAATAAATAAGAACAGTGCTAAGAGCTGTCAGTGACCAGCCAGGATGCAGGACGAGTGGCGGGGGGTCTGTTTGTGGCTAGAGAGCTTTTCCCTTCCTCCCCCGCTTCTCCCCCACTGTCCCTGTGGAGGTCACAGCTATCCCGGAGGCCTCACGAGTGCCAGGCTTCACTGGGGCCTGTCCCTTTTGCAGGACTCGGGGGCTGTCGCTGATTTGCCACCTACCGTGCTCTGCCTTCAGACATCCCTCTCCTTTGCGTGTTCATTCATCCCCCCAGGGACTGAGCACCTAGCACCCACGGCGTGCTGGGCCCTGAGCAGGGTGCCGGACCAGAGGGGCCTGGTCCCTGCCCTCCCCGAGCTCACACGTGCTCTGTGGGATGGGGAAGCAGGGCTCTTGGAAGGAGGTGGCGCCTACACAGGGACCTGAGGGGTGGCTGGAAGGCAGCCAGCAAAGAGTCACGGGAAGGGTGTGCTGTCCAGAGGGAACAGCACAGGGGAAGCCCAGAGTGAGGGAAAACATGGGGCATTTGGGGAGACTCAGAAGATTGGAGCCGTCGCAGCCCCCCAAGGGGAGAGGAGGCCGGAGCCTCCCGGAGCCCGTGGGGAGCTGGAGTTGTAGCCGTGCCGTTCTGGGAGACAAAAGACCACAGAAAGGTGTGGGCCTTTTAAATCCTAAGTCAGGTCATTGCCCCTCTTCTGCTCAAAACTCTGCCAGGGCTCTCCCCTCACTCAGAGCCAAGGCCAAGTTCTTAGGGCCCCAGCCACCTGCCAGACTCCCTGCCACTGGCCAGCCCTAGCCTTCCGTGCTACCCCTGCCCCAGGCCTGCGCACCGGCTGTCCCCTCGCCTCGGAACCCTCTTCCCCAGCTGCGGCCTGCGGCCTCTCCCTTTGCCTCTGGCCAGGTTTCTGGGCTCGCCACCCTCTCGGGGCGGCCCTCCCTGACCCTCACTGAAACCGCAGCTGCCTGTGCCTACCGCCGCCGCTGCAGCCTGCCTTCCCTACCCCAGCCCACCCCGGAGCTGCTGTCTCCCAGCGCCCCCCCATGCCCTGTAACTCACTTGTCTCTGTCACTGCTGATTGGCTCTCACCCCTCTGAGAACAAAGCTCCGGAGGGCACTGCTGGGTCTCCAGCCCCTAGACCTGGGTCTGACGCCTATGGCAGGTGCACAGGGTTGTAGAGTGAATGAATGAATGTCTGCAGACAGGCAGGGATGGCCCCACGCGTTCCTCAAAGGACTTGCTGGGGAGGGCAGTGGGAGCCACTGAGGGTTTCAGCTGGGCAGGGAGGGGCTCAGCTGTGGCCTGGCGACCTCCCTCTGAGAGGTCAAAGAGCACCTGCTCTGGCCAGACTGAGTGGGGAGGTAGGGAGGGGTCCTCCAGCTCCCCTTCCAGCAGCACTGAGGAGGAGAGGAGGCAGAGCTGGCCCCAGGGGCTGCCTGCCTGCGGCAGAGATGGATGGGGTGGGCCAGGACCCAGGAGGAAGTGGGCCTGGAGTCCAGCCTTTTAACACCGGCCGAGATTTATGGAGCCGCCACGAGAGCTCGCTGGGGCTGTCACTCTGCTAATGTGATTGGAACAAGGTGGAGGTGGCAGGGAGGGGACTGCGATAGGGGCGACGCCAGGGCTTGGGGGCCTGGAGCCTGCCTAGGGCTGGAGCCCAGACGGTCCCAGCCCTCTGAGATGTCCTCCGCCCTTGTGCCTGCCACCTGTGCCCCCCGCTGCTCTATCCAGCCTTAACCTCCCCCTGACTGCCCGGGTGGGAGCCATGGGCAGCAGGAGCCAGGGACTCGGTGGCCCAGGTCCCCACCTTGCTCTACCCAGACCCCGTATCTGTCTTCCCGTGGGGTCATCTAAGGTTTCTCCCTCTCTTCCTGCATCCAACCCCATGGGGGTTCAGTCTCTGCTCACTCCCCGCCCTCCTATCACCCCCCATCCACCTGCCCCCCACCTCTCCATCTACCCCTGCCACCCACCAATCTACCCCCAACTCCTCTATCTACCCCCCCACCCATCTGTCTTCCTTCCCCATCAACCACGTACCTCCCACCCACCTGTCCACCCACCTACACTGTCAGCACCCCCATCCCCCTGCCCCCCATCCACGCAAGCATCAGGCAAGGGTGGCCTGCCCTGGCCCCTCTGAGTTGGGCTGCAGGCCCCAGCCGACCCTTTCCCCCTGCTCTGTGGCTTTTTCCAGATCACAGATTCCCCTTTTATTTATTTATTTATTTATTTTTTTAAAAGATTTTATTTATTTATCTGACAGAGAGAGATCACAAGCAGGCAGAGAGGCAGGTAGAGAGAGAGGAGGAAGCAGGCTCCCTGCTGAGCAGAGAGCCCAATGCGGGGCTCGATCCCAGGACCCTGAGATCATGACCTGAGCCGAAGGCAGCGGCTTAACCCACTGAGCCACCCAGGCGCCCCCAGATTCCCCTTTTAGTGGAGGGCATTATTTCATGTTCGGTCTTATCGCTTGTCTCTCCACTAGAGCACACAAGATCGCACTCTCCTCGGGACTGGGTTCTAGGGGGTTCCAAGCCCATTTATGGGAAGGCTGTCGCACTCTCTGTATGTGGGGCCCTTTCCCGAGAGCCAGCAGAGAGCCGAGCTGGCACACAGGTCCCACAGCCCTGCCCTGGGGTGGTGGGGAGGAAAGGGACAGCAGGCAGGAATGGGGGGAGGTAGAGTTGGGGGGTGGGGACAGCAATGACTCAGGAGGAGGCCTGGGGCCTGGCCTGCAGGGCTTTGGTGAAGGGAGCCCAGTGAGTCTCTGGGAACCCCCCCCGACTCTGCCCTCACCCTCATTCCTCTCCAGGGCTCTCTCTGAGTGTGGGTGGCGGTGGGGACTCAGGGCTCCTTGGCTTTGCCTTCAGAGAGACCCAGTTTGGTAGGAGGCTGCCCAGCAGAGGGTGCATCTGATTCAGGCCCTGAAGGGTGAATAGGAGTTCGATGCGCAAGGAGGCGTGGAGAGGCGCCTCGGAGCTCTGGCAGGTGCACTGGGGAGACTGGGTGTGCTAGGCCCACCTACCCACTAGACCCTCAGTCCCCGGACCACGGGAGGCCACGCCTGCTTCCCCGCCTCCTTCCTGGAGAGACTTTCACTGGCTCGATAAACATTTTTTTTTTTTAAAAAACAGACCGCTCAGGCGCCTGGGTGGCTCAGTGGGTTAAGCCGCTGCCTTCGGCTCGGGTCATGATCTCAGGGTCCTGGGATCGAGTCCCACATCGGGCTCTCTGCTCAGCAGGGGGCCTGCTTCCCTCCCTCTCTCTGCCTGCCTCTCTGTCTACTTGTGATCTCTCTCTGTCAAATAAATAAATAAAATCTTTAAAAAAAAAAAAAAGAAAAAACAGACCGCTCTCCTATTGTATGGTAAGAAGGGAGGCGGGCCCTAAATCAGGATGGGAATCGACAGGGCCCTGACGCGTGTCTCTCCTGTTTATTAGGACTGAAATGTTTACTCGGCGATAAGGAGCCGGCTTTCTTGCGGAGATTTGTGCGCTCTTTTTCAATTACCCCTCGTCTTTCTCTGCCACTTTTGCACTAAAGGGATAATAAATGTATCAGAGCGTTTCAATTATTCATCTAAATCATGACTGCGCCTGCCACGGCCAAGCTTTAGTGACAGATTAATTCAGGGCCGCCTTCTGCTCACGCAGCCGCCATCTCTGCTCTCTCCTGGCCGGCTCCCCGAAGGGCTGGTCCCCTCCGTGCACGCTCACTGCCAACAAGAGCTCAGTGGCCCCAGCAAATCGGCAGTGGCCAGCCCCGGCCCCACTGCGGCCCAGCTGCCCACCTTCCCGCCCGCTGAGCCCTGTGCAGCCCCAGTTCCTGTGCCCACACCTGACCCTGGGCACATGGCTCCTACAGCCCCCTGTCCTGGCACAGGGCCTTTGCATGTGCTGCTCCTGGACCTAAGGCTCCTCTGCCCTCCCACCACAACCGTCCTGCCTCCTTACCTTGATGGCAGGGCAGCCCCTCCCACCCCCCCCTCTGTCCTGCTCCATTTACTAAGGGCTCCCCACGCCCTGCCACCGTCCTGGGTGTGAGCACACAGCAGCCCCAGCACCTCGTGGACTGGCATTCTATTACCCGTGGTGATCAGACTCCCATTTGTGTGGTTATTTAAGTACCAAATACCTCCCTGTCAGACTCTGCTCCGACGGGACATGCACGGGGTGTCTGTCTATCCACCTCCTGGCCAAGGTTAGGTGCTCAGGGCAGACCTGTGTGCAGACCAGCTGTGCCCAGGGGCCCCGCTCACCCAGCCTGGGCACCTGTGTACGTGTTCACAGCCCAGCCCTGGCCCCCTGCGGCGGCCCCTCGGCTTGAGGAAAGCCCACCACGCTGGGGCCCACCTTTTCTCCTCACCACACTGAGGCCCTGGCCTGGGCTGTGGCCCCACCTCCTTCCCTCTCTCCTTCTCTCTCCTATCTCTCACTTTTTCTTCCTGTCTCTGTCTCTCTGCTTCTGTCTCTGCCTATCTCTACCTCTATCTTTCTCTGTCTCTGCCCCTCTCTCTCTTTCTGTCTTTGCCTCTGTCGCTGTGTCTCTGTGTCTCTTTCTTTCTCTGTCTCTGTCTCTCTGTCTCTGTCTCTGTCTGTCCTTCTCTGCCTCTGCCCTTGCTTGCCCTTCCTGCTCTGTCTCTGTCTCTCCCAGCCACAAGGCATCTCTGGCCCGCTCCCCATTTCTCTCGCTCATGTGCCCACTCTCCATTTCTCATCCTCTCGCTCTCTCTTCCTCCTCCTTGCTCTCTCCCTGCTCCCGCTGGCTCTCCTCTGCTCAGCGCCAGGCAGGCCCTAGGGGATTAGCAAAGCCTCGGATGGGAGCTTCCAAGCTTCATCAGGGCCTCCACTTCTGCCCAGTGGCTGCTCAAGGCCATAGTCACGGCAGGGCACAGTGGGCAGATGGGGTGGCCTCTG
Organism: Enhydra lutris kenyoni; assembly: GCF_002288905.1. Taxonomy (NCBI): domain Eukaryota; kingdom Metazoa; phylum Chordata; class Mammalia; order Carnivora; family Mustelidae; genus Enhydra; species Enhydra lutris. Next base: position 8,084,169 of record NW_019154106.1, read on the forward strand.
TACCCTGCCTGAAGGGGGCTGGACTCAGAGGAAGTAGGGGCCCCAAGCCCTGAGCACCCAGTCCCCAAACTAGTCTGGAGCCCCGCTGTGTGCCAGGTGGGGGTTGGGGGAGAGGCTGGTGTGTGGGGGGGTGGGCCTCTGGCCTGAGCCCAGCAAACCCCCCGCAGGAGCATTCCATGGGGAACAGCAACCCCCCCACACCCCCACACTCAGAGGCTGTCCCAGGCCATGCACTGCCCCTGCTCAAATTTCTCAGGGCTGCCATGGAAGCAGTTCTAGCTGCTTCTACCAGTCCCACAGATGCAGCCCTCCCCGCCCCCTTCCCCCACCTCCCACTCCTCCAGCTTTCCAAAGCCGATTCTTTCTCATCACTCAGGGCTCTGTTCAGATGCCACCTCCTCAGGGGAGCCCTCCCAACTGCGCACAGGGCCTGCCCGCTCCCACCCCCTTTCCCTCTTGTCCAGCTCCATCTTCTCCCGCTTCAGGGCTTGCAGTGAGGTAGAGCCCCCCCCCCAACCCCGTCCCCTCCCTGCATGGGGCCAGCACCGGGCAGCCCCCGCCCCCATCGCCCCAGAGCTGGGAACGTGGGAGAGATGCAGAGGCCAGTCATCTCAGGGGGAAGGCTGGAGGGGACCCCAGCCTCGCTCAGGGTGGAAGACTTCATTTCGTGGACTTGTGGAGGCCGTGGGAGGTTGTAGGGGTGAGGGAGTGACGTGTCCTTCCCCAAGAAAAGACACCAGGCGTCCCCGCCCCAGCCCAGATGGCGATGGCAGCATGAGCAGAAGCCTGCCTGTACTGAGCGCTCAGGGTGTGGAGCCGGGCCTCATGGAGCCTCTCCTGCAGGATCCCAGGGACCCTCAGCACAGCGCCGGGGTTTGGGGGTTCCGCTAACTGCTCCACTTTGCAGATGACAACACTGAGGCACTGGGTCCTTGGAGGGAACTGTGCTCCCCACTCCTAGCCCTCCACAGGCCTCCTCCCTGGGTAGGAGGGACAGGAGGATTCAGGCCCCCCAACCCAGTGGGGACTCTAGCAGAGGCCTCCAGGGCCCGCACCCCACCCTCAGCGGGCAAGATGCTGCCAGGCCCCTTCCTGCAGCTGCCATGGGGATTTTAATAACGGGAGTGATTTTTGCATGATGAATGAGGTGCCGCCATTGTGTATGTAATGAAGCCTAATGTTTCCAAATGCCCATTTAAGGAGTTGATCTCACCCGGTAATGAACTTCCCATCACATCTTGGAGCTCTTGTCCATCCATCTTCTCCCTGGGGTGCCCACCCGCCTTGGCACCACAAGGGTGGGGTCTGGCCAAGGTGGGCTCTGTCTCCCCCAATAGGCCAAGCCTCACAGAGCAGGGGCCAGTGCGGGGTTGTCGATCCAGGGAGCGGGGCTGTGGGCAGAGGCCAGAGGTGGTTCTGGCAATGGGCATCCCATGGGGTCATGGCTCCTGAGGCTCAGCTGGGGCCCAGGAGGAGACTGGAGGCCAGAGATGGAGAGTGTAGGCTGGACAGAGGGAGGAGGGGGCACAGTGCCCCCGGGCTAGGTCATTTCTCCGGGCTTTCTGGCTCGGCTTGTCCTCCTCAGGGTCTGGGGCTTAGAGACATCCCAGAGGTTTAGGCATCTGTCCCTGACTCCACTGGTACCCTCTTGGGGACTCAGTTTCCCCAGCCATTCAGTCGTCTCAGCCCTGGCCTTTGGGATCTCTCTGGAGGTGGTGGGGGCCCGGGGAGCCACTGAAGGCTGGACCCAGGCTGGTTGTGGGGGGCCTCTCCTCAGGCTGGGCTCCCAGCCCTGGGACCTTCAGGGGGAGGTGTCTGGGTGGGGAGTGGTCCCTACGGCCCAGACCCAGGTGGCTTCCTGCCCTGCGCTCAAGAGGCGCGCCCCTCCCCCAGCCCTCTCTGCCCAGGGCTTTCTCAGTGACATCTCCAACCAGCAGCGCATCTGTCCCTGGAGCAAAAGAGGCCCCCAAGAGCCTGCTGGGCAGAGCAGCCTTCTGCCTACAGGGTGGGTGACTGGGCCTAGGTCTCCCCCGCCCCACCTGGAAGACAAGTGACCCAGGGGGACCATGTGAGAAAGTGCAGGGCATTTTGATGCCGTCTCCCACTGAATCCTCATGCCAAATGGGGAAGGAGGTCCTGTTACCTGGTAGAGTGGGGAGACGGAGGCACAGGGAGGGGAAGCGACTTGCCCAAAGCCATCAGCAGGCTTGTAGGTGAGATTTCTGGGAAAAGAAATCCCAGAACGGGGCACACAGGGGACCAGACCCACAGGGCAGCGGGGGAAATGGGGGAGTGGGGGGTCCGGCCCAGGGCCTGGGGTCTCTTGCCCCCTGGCAGGGACATAGCTGCCCCCCTCTCCCCCAGGCCACAGGCAGCCTCCTGTTCCTGTAAATAATTAATTAGCCACTGCTTGCTTGTTTGTTTAGCGTGAGGAATGCTCCCCCACTGAGACGCATTTATTGCTGAATAAATTTAAATATCTAATCTTCCCTTCATGAATATTACAGCACCCTAATAGCGGCCAACCTCTCCTAAGCACCTTGGCAAATGGCCCCCACAGGACCCTGCCTGCCGTCAGCCTCTGTGGGCTCTGGGAGGGTCTGGCTCCAGCCCCTGCCCACTCCTGGGGCCCTCCTGACCCCCTCCAACCTCCTAGGAAGGGGCAGGGTGTGAGCTGAGCACCCCCCAGGCCCCTTGCAGGTGCGGAGGCCACACAGCGGGGTGGAGGGGGGCGGGTTGGGGGAACCCAGGAGGGCTGTGGTGGGCTCCGCAGGGGGCTGCAGAAGGGCCAGGAAGGGCAGGGTGGAAGATGGGGGGGGTGGGGGGACAGACAGGGCCCCCAGACCCCATCTGACGCGCTCAGGCCAGGACAGAAGAGGTCCAGGAGGCAGGTGGACGATCTCCAAGGCAGCCTTGCTGGACAGAGGTGGCTGATGGGCAGCCGCATGGGGGGCGCTGAGACCCCCCAACCACGGGGCAACCAGAGCCCCAGTCTCTCCGTTGGGAAGGTGATGTGTTAATGTGAAGAGGGGGACAGGGGCCCCACTGCAGGAAAGAGCGGTGTGCAGACAGCAGACTGAGTTTGGGCGAGGAGGGAGGGGGAGCCAGGATGGGAGGGAGGTTTGGGGGCTTTGCGGAGAAAGCCTTCTGTGTTCCTAGAGGAAGTAGAGCAGTCCAGCTGTGTGACCCTGGGCAAGTCTTTCATCTTCTCTGTGCCTCCTGTCGTCTTCTGTAAAGCAGGGAAAATAGTAACACTTCCTAGGGTGGCTGGCAGGACCGACAAGGGGGGATGTGACCCGCTGAGCCCCCAGAGGCGCTCTGGGAGAGGCTGTGTGGGCTGGTACTCAGGAGCCAGAGCCTGGAGCCTGGAGCCGGAGCAGGGGGGTGCTGGGGGAGGAGGCCGAGTGGCCCTTACGGCAGGCTTGTGGGGAAGGACTCAGCAGAGAGACGTCTGAGGAAGGCGCCCACCGCCGCAGATGGTTCTGTCTCGGGGGGGGGGGGGGGCAGGTCCAGGTTTTCTGCTGACTTGGGATGGAGCAGGAGTTGAGTTGGAGGATGGAGGTTTGTTAGGATGTGGCTGAAGGTCCCCAGGAAGGGATCAAGGGTAAACTGGTGTGAAGTGGGGTCACCACCTTCCCACCAGGTAGCCCCCCAAGTCAGGTGGCTGGCGAGGGGAGAGGAGAACATCTCCCTTGGATGAGACCCCAGGAAGGCATGTCCTGCAGGTTCTAGGGTTCCGCTTCCCCCCATGCAAGAGGCAGGACAGGGCCCAGGAAGCAGAGCCCCGGGGGGCTGCAGTTCACACAGGGAGACAGGCCGGGGCTCCCTTTGTGCCTGTGGCTAAGGACAGCAGGCTGTGGTGCCCTCTGGCCCTTGGAGACCGTGGATCGGTGGAGCCACCAGGCTGGTGTCTGGACAGGGAGGGGCCCAGGAAGGCGGGGGGGAGTCTGTGCTCCACTTTGTTGGGGAAGGGGACGGTGGCAGGGCTGGGACCCAGAGCCTGTCCCTCATCTCTGCCTGGGCTGGGGGGGAGCGGGGGGCGCCGGTGGGGGGGTGTTGAACAGATCCCCTAGGCACTGGCATGGCAGTCCCGAGCTCTGCCCCTGGCCTGGATGAGGCAGGGGGTGAGGGTGCTCTGGCCCAAGGCTTCCTCGAGCTCGGATTCCCTCCACCCCTTCATGCCCCTAGGTCAGCCCCAAGGGCCTGACTGCAGGCCTGTCCACCCCTGCAGGAAACATTAAGTCCCTGCAACACAGATGGTGCCGAGTTTCACTTCCGCACAGTGTCTACAGCAGGCCAAGGGCGCCTGCAGGGTGGACGGCACCAGGAGATGGCAGGCAGCTGGGTGCCAAGTGGCTGACACCGCTAGGGCAGGGCGGGGAGGCCCCAGGGAGCGGAGGCTCAGACCCATGCCTGTGCTTACCACCCCCCCAAGCCCTGGACGCCTGGACCCCACCTCCCCTCACTCCCAGGAATACACACAGGGAGCACATTCTCCTGCTATCATACTGTCCTAATAGCCAACACACACATGTCACCTTCACCCGTGCCCTAAGCCCCTTACAGAAATTAACTTGCTTAATCCTTCCCAAAGCCCTGGGAGATAGATGTCTACTATTAGCCCATTTTACAGATGGGGCAGCTGAGAACCAGAGAGGTTAAGTAATATGCTCTAGGCCACACATCTGTGACTGGCAGAGCCGGGGCTGGAACCCAGGCTGCCCAGCTCCCCAGGCCCCGCTGTTGGACACGGGAGCCAGGAGTCACCTGGCACCTCACCCAGAATGGGGCCCACCACGCAGGGACACTGTATAATGCAGGCTGAGCACCACCAGGACTCAGAGCTCAGGGGCCCTGCCTTGGTCCCACTCTCCACCCCCTCCGACGGCCAGGGCTGCCTTTACCCATCCCTGCACAGGAGAGGAGGGGATGGGATCCAACCCCAGACCCCTCCCAGGGCTCCCCCAACTCCTCTAACCCTATCCATCCCCCACCCCACCCCCGCGGGATGCTCTGGGAAATCGCCTGGTGCCGGCTCCAAGTGAAGTCACAAAATTAGGTTTAATTGGGCCCCACAGGGCACAAAAGAAAAGAGAAGAAAGAGGGGGTGGTCCAGCTGGTGTCCCTGGACCTGAGCCAAGACACTGGGGGTGGGGCTGGGATGAAGGAGGAAGGGCCTTGGTTTGCGCATCTGCAAAATGGAGAAATGGGGGTTCTATCCTGCCGCTGGGCATGGTGAGCGCCGGCAGCCCGAGCCCAAGGAGTTCCTGTCAGGGGCCTGGGGTGCCACGGGAGCTAGGGAGCCGCCGGAGGTGGGTCACGTTCTCCCGGTCAGGGTGCCAACCCCTCCCCGGAGGAGGGGTCGCTGTGGCTGTTTTCCGGATGAGGTGTGGACGCCCAGGGGAAAGGACTTGCCGGGGTGCTCCACTGGCACAGCGGACGCGAGCCGAGCCCCGCCTTGCCCGTCAGGGCTGCTCGGGCTGTGGCGCCTGGGTGAGATCGGGCTGAAGGAGCGTCTCCTCCGCGCCTCCCGCCGGGCCCGAGGGGTTTATCTGGGCCCGCGTCCCCAGGGTCGCTGCCTGTTGAGGCCCCGGAGCCGCCCTCAGATAAACAAGCCCAGGCCCGCCCCAATTAAGCCGGATGCTCTAACGAGGCAACTCGCTAACTAGCAGGGGCGCGCGCCGGGATCCACCTGCGCTCCCCGGATCCGCGGCCCCGTCCACCTCCCCGCGTGGCGCACGGAAGGGGCTGGAAGACCCAGGCTCCAGGCCCCGACCGCATCTGTCACTTGTAATTGGGTGACCCCAGGTTCTTCATTTGTGAAGTGGGTCCTGGACGCGGCCCGGAGGGGTCGCCTTGCGATCGGGTGCGCGGTGCCTGTTGGCGTCCCCGGGCTCCTCGGGCGGAGGCGGCCCCTGGTCGCGGGCCCCGCGGTGGGGCATCCGGGCCAGAGCCGGAAGAGCGACCTTCCCCTTGGCCTGGCACCCTAGCCTGCTGCCACCGACCCGCCTAACCTAGCCACTCCGGCAGGGGGAGGACCCCGCCCCGCGCGCGCACCTGCCGCACGACGGGGAGCGAGCAGGGCGGGCCGGGCGCGCCCCCTGCCGGCCGCCCCGCGCCGCTTCCCTCCCCGATCCGCCGCGGCCTGCCTCGGCGCCTGGGCCTCTCCAGATGTGGAACAAGTCGGGGCGGCGGGTATTGCCGGCTGCTGGAGGCCGCGGGAGGAGGCGCGGGGGCGCGGTGAGTCCTGGCACAGCCGAGAGGATTGGAGTATTCTGTGCTCGGGCCTCTGCCTTCTCTTCTGTAAAAGGGGCTCAGGCGTGACGCGGGGAGCCCCAGGGCTCACTGCCCCCTGCCCCACAGTGGACGGCTGCATCCACCGCGCCGCCGGACCCCTGCTCACCGACGAGTGCCGCACCCTGCAGAGCTGTGAGACCGGCAAGGCCAAGATCACCGGCGGCTACCGGCTGCCGGCCAAGTGTGAGTCCCTACCCCATCCCCCACTCCTGTGGGGCGTAAACAGGGCACTTTTTGTAGTTGCGGGGTTAGGGGAGCAGCCCCCACGGAATTGCTGGAGGCCCCCTCAGGGGTCACTGATTAACCTTTAGTGCCAGGAGCCGGCCCCCACTCACACGCACCGGGAAGCGGGTGGCAGGAGAGGAATGCGTGGAGCCGGGGAGGGGACGAGCTGAGGGGGCAGTGCCTTCGCTCGCCCACTCTGCCTCACGTCTCAGCCGGGTCCGTACAGACGTGGTGAGGGCAGCACGGAGCTGCCAGTCTCTATGGAGGAGAGCACTTGAGCTCGAGGGCACACCTGAGTCCCCGCATGGGTGGGGTCCTCCCCGGGGATTCTCAGAATTTGGGGAGAGGTCCTGTTTCCTGTCTCCTCCAGGGCCCAGGCCGGCAGGGGGAGCAAGCCTCTGACCCCGTGGACACCCCGGCCGGTCTGACCCCGTCGCCTCTCCTAGATGTCATCCACACAGTGGGACCCATCGCCCACGGAGAGCCCAGCGCCGGCCAGGCGGCCGAGCTCCGCAGCTGCTATCTGAGCAGCCTCGACCTGCTGCTGGAGCATCGGCTCCGCTCCGCGGTGAGGGGGCGGGGCTCCAGGCGGGGAGTGGGGGCGGCCTGGACCCTGGGACCCGGGGAGGAGCCCCGCGCCACCCTCCACCCAGGCGACCGGCGGGAGGCGGGCGGAGAGTGATGCTGTCTCCAATTCCCTCTCACCTCCCGCGCTCCAGGCATTCCCCTGCATCTCCACCGGCGTGTTTGGTGAGTTGGGGGCGGTGCGTGGAGGGGAGGGAGGTGTGGAAGGGGGCGGAGCAGGGCTAGGAAGTGGGTGGGCCCAGACGCTGGAAGGGACCTGGGCGGGCTGGGGGGAGGGGAAAGGAGTGGAGTTGGGCGGGTCCCAGGGGGGCGAGTCCAGACCCTGGACTCACTCGCTCCCGGCGGGGTCCCCAGGCTACCCCAGCGAGGCAGCGGCGGAGGTAGTGCTGGCCACGCTGCGCGAGTGGCTGGAGCAACACAAGGACAAGGTGAGTCCTGGGCCCGGTCCAGGGGATCAGACAGGGGTGGGGGGGGTGCACCCCGGCTCCGCTGACCAGCCCTCGATGCAGCCCCTCCCCTTCCCTCGGACCAGTTTGCTCTCCTGAGCCCGGGGGGGCGGGGGGCGGTGGAGTGCACACTGCGAAGCTTCTGTGAAGGGTCTGTGGGCACCTCCCCCACCCCCAGGAGCAAGGCAGGTGAAAACCTGCAGCGGTGGGGGCAGCAGTGAGACCAGGCAGCCTGGGCGAGGGCGGCCCCCGCCAAGGCTAAGCCGGTCCTGGCACAGGTGGACCGGCTTATCATCTGCGTGTTCCTGGAGAAGGACGAGAGCATCTACCTGCAGCGGCTCCCCCACTACTTCCCCGTGGGTGAGGAGCCCCCCCCCCCCCCCCCCCCCCCCCGCTGGCTCCACCCCGCCCCCAGCCACCCCAGGCAGGCTCTCACTGTCGTCTGCCTTCCAGCCTAACCACCGGCCGCCCACCCTGCCCAGGACCGGTAAGCAGGGCCTGGCCCGCCACGTGGCTGCCCACTAACCTGCCCACTAACACAGGGGCTCACTCCCTGCCCCCCACACCCCCACGCAGGAAAGCCAGGAGGGCAGCCTGGGAGGCTGGGGGAAGCCCAGGGCCCGCACTCCCTGATCATTCTGTTCTGCCCACAGACTCGCCGGGGCCTGCTGGACCTCGATCCCAGCTCTAGGAGGTCCCTGAAGGCTGCAGCTGGGCCTGGGCCTGACCCCCCCACTCTCTTCTTTCCCTCAGCACCTCCCCTTTCTCTCAGCAACCCCCCCCCAGCCTTCTAATAAAGACCACCCGTTGCAGCAGGCCTCCTGTCTGGGTGCTGGCTGGGGAAGGAGGCGGCAGCCCGGAGGTGCGGATGAGTGGCTCTGGCTTAACAGGGCGGCGAGAGCGCTTGGAGAGCCGGGCAGGCGGAGGCACGGGCTGGACGGCAGAGGTGGGCGGCAGCACTGAACATTTATTGAGGGCCTGCCCCCAAGGAGCTCACAGCCTGGGGGCAAAGAGCCCACATGTGCTGGGGTGGGGGAAGAGAAGAGGTAAAGGCAAAAAGGAAGGCAATGCAGAGACACCGTGGCCCAAGCAAAGGGGGTGCAAAGCAGGCACAGGCAGGGGGAGAGGTGGAGAGGAACGGCGCCTGGCAAAGCCCTGCCTCGACCTCAGGACCACGGACCAAGCGCTGGCTTGAAGGCTGCCCGTCCCCGGCCAGGTGGGTACCATTTGCAGGGTCCATGGGGGTGCCCCAGCCCCACCACCTGTCCTGAGCCGGGCCCCACAGTTTCGGTCCTCTCCACCCAGGACTGGGCCAGGCAGACCCCCGAGGGGAGGGTGGGCAGTCAGGTTGGGGGCCCTGAGCAGGACAGCTTGGTGGAGTCAGGGCCTAGGAGGGAGCAGCCTGAAGCTTGGGCAGTCCTAGGTCCCTGGGCAAGGCCCCAAAGAACCTCCCAGATTCTTGTGGAAGCCCCTGAGCCAGCTAAGGAGGAAGGGAGACATAGGTGCCTGAAGGGAAGGAAGCAGGTAACCAGGAGGGGTCCCCAAGAGGCCTAGGCCCCTCAAAACTGCTCCTGGTGGGGGGGCTCGGGTGTGGACAGGGGGGCGGCCAAGAGCCACCCAGCTGGGGGCGGCAGGGGGACAGCCAGACACACAGCGGCCAGGCAGGCAGCAGCAGAGCAGGGACACGCACACACGCGGCTCACCACCAGCATCCCCTTTAATAAAACGTGGAAGGTTGCGTGATGGGGCAGGGGGAGGGGGAGTGAAATAGGACCATTTACAACCACAGAAGACCTCTGTACATGTCTAGCGCCTGGCAGAGGGGAGGGCAGGCGGGGCCGTGGCACACCAGGGCCGGCCCTATTTGTAGAGGATATCGTAGTGTCCCGGCCGGTAGAGGAGGTACACCTTGGGCTCAGAGCCCTCAGGGAAGATGTGCGGGTTGGTGGTGCCGCCCTCGCCGCGGTCCATGTACTCCACCTGGATGGAGACGCTGAGGGCCTGCGCCAGCGCGATGATGTGGATGTGGTCGCTCTCCTTGCACATGGGCTCCACCTCCTGCAGCACAGGTGGGGTGGGGTGGTCAGAGCCTGTGGGGGGGCACCCTGCCCCCCATGCCCCTCCCCCACCCCATGGCCAGAGGGAAAGGGGGGCAGCACCTGCTGGCAGAACTCCTTGACCGTCCGCCCGCCCTCGATGAAGTGCTCGAAGAACTTGCTCTCCCGCTGCAGGTAGCCGGACGTGAGCAGCCTCAAGTACACCACCAGGTAGTCCGACGTGCTCTGGTCGTTGAAGGAGGCCAGCAGGTCGGCCACGGAGGTCTGCTTCTCCACCTGCTCGATCAGGTCCATGAACTGCCGCCCGAGGGACACAGAGGGCACGGTGGAGAAGGAGACGGGTTAGCCCCACTGTGGCCGGGCCACCCCACCCCCACCCTGGCCAGGAGGGCAATGGGGCTGTGGCTGGGCTCACCGTGTTGTGGAAATCCTCGATTGTGAACTCAGTGAAGCCCTGGGACACCAGGTCCTCTTTGCTCTTGGCAGACACCGCCTTAAACCTGGGGGAGGGGGCAAGGGAGGCCGGCATGGGCTCATGGGGCAGCAGCGAGGCTGGCCCAGAGCTGGGGCACCGGCCAAGGCCAGCAGGGGGGCGCGGGGGTGCAGCTCAGCACGGAACACCAGAGCAAGGAGCCCAGCCGGGCATCGGGCCTTAGCTGGGGGCTGCACCTCCTAGGCCCCAAGAGTGGGAGGGAGCCCCAGGCGGCCCTTCCTAAAACTCCCGCTGCGCCCAGGCGCCCACCCGCCTCACCGCTGCAATTCCTTGCTGTCGTCTAGCAGTGCCTCCAAGTGCGAGAATCCGAAAGCTCGGTAGAAGCAGTTTCCGTCAGGCCTGGTCTTGCGGATGTAGGAGTACTTTTTGTGGAGATCCTGCAAAGAGGCAGCCCCCCCACCCCACCCCCAGGCCCGTCAACACCAGGCCAGAACCAGGGAGGGCCAAGGAACACCCCCCGGTCCTTGACAGAGGTCACACCATAGCAGGGACAACGGGGCTCCCAGCAGCCACCTGCCATCCTTGGCCGCTGACTCCGGCGATGGGAATCGGATGGGAGACCCGCTGGCTAGAGCCCCAGCAGCCTCAGGACCCCAGAACTTAGGTACACACTGGCTACTGGGCATACAGGTGTCGTCACCAGCCCCCGGGCCTGCCAGGCAACTGGGCCCACGGGCCGTTTCTTCCTGAAAATGGCCAGAATCCGTGCTGGTCCAACACGGTTTTTCCAGAGAGCAGTATTTCAAATCATGTGAGTCGAGGGCAAAAAAATTAGGATGCGGGTCCAGGGCTGGGCTCCACACAGCAGTCCCTGCCTGGAGAACAGCCTCCCTGGTCTCCTCCACCCAGCGTTGCCCGCTCACAGGCTCAGGTCCTGCTCAGGTCCAGCTCTGCCCTCCTCCCGTCACGCGATGCCACTGCCTCCGTCTGACTGACCTCCCCACACACGTGGGCCACTGAGGCTGCCAGCAGGCAGGCCTCCCTCCCCTGGGCCATCTCGTGCCTGCTCCATTCACTCTAACTGCCCCCCCCACCTTCCCAGTGACCTTGCTTCCTTCCTGAGGACTTTCACCGAGAACCCCTGAGCCCCGGGACACCCGCCACAGCCTTCTCTCCTGCTCCCTGGAGGGACTGAGGCTCCAGCAGCCGCCCCCCTGGTCCACCTCAGAGCCTGTCCCCTCCCTTGGGCTCAAGGACATTGTTCCAGGAAGCTCCCCCTTCCTCCTGCATCATCCATTTTTCTCTCCCTACTGGTTTAGACTCAACATACGAATACAAGGCTGGTTCTTGCTTAAAGAAAAAAAAAAAATCCTCTGCTTCACACGAACGAACTCCTTTCCAGCTACCACCCAATTTCTCTCCTTTACAGCGAAACTGCTCTGGACGTCATCCGCGCCCACAGTCCCCACTGCTCTCCCGTGAACTTGATCCAAGCAGACTTTCGCTCTATTCAAGGCCACACCTGCCCTTTCAACCCAAGGGCCAAGCCCACTCCTCCCCAGACCGGCTGCTCAGCACTTGCCACGAGGGGGGACGCCCCCCATCACATGATCCATCCACCCACCCCACCCCTCCTCGTCCAGCCTGTCCCGTGCACAGCCCGCAGGCCCTAGCCTCGCCGTGTCTTCCTTGTCTTCTCACCTTGTCAGGGCCGCTACCAAACTACACAAGACAGCACACGCCACCCGCACACACGCCCTCCCGTTGCAGTGGCTGCATGGGGGGGCGGGGAGGAGGGCGGCACGCATCACCCCACTCGGGCCTGGGACAGCGTCACTCATCCATCACCACTGCTGCCCTCGGGATTCCAACAGCTGCAAATGTAACTCCCCACCTGCCCCATCTCCGCCCTTGACTCCCAACCTCATGCCTCACCTGCTTGTCCTGTCCAGGCTGCCCAACCCCATGGGCCCGTCCTGACCCCCACGGGGCCCCTCGCCTCAGAGCCCACCCCGAGGGCAACTGCAAGGCACGGCCCCTCAGCTGTTCTAGCCAAAACCTATCACCACCGCCCGCGCCCCCCCACCCCCAATCTAACACAGATCCAAAGGCTTCAATCCACCAAGTCTCCTGTCCGCAGCTTCTCGTGGCCCTCGGGCACTCCCCCCACCCCCACTCCCACCTCTAGGCCTCCTCCCAGGTGTCCCTGCTCCAGCAGCCAGAGGAACCAGAGAAACCTGTGAACACTCCTCCTCTCCCTGGCCCCAGGCCGTCTCCCAGCCCTCTCCCGCTCCCCCGCGGCACCTCAGCCTGGCCCTGGCCTGCCCCACTCCGCCCAGCGCCCACAGCCTGCGCCCCGGGTGCTCCCAGTAGGTCACGCCAACGCCACCCTCTTGGCTTGGCCTGACCTCCCACTCCCTCTCTCCTTTCCCGGCTGTACTTTTCTCCAGAGCCCTCACCGCCTTCTGCCATCAACACCCGAGGTCCCTCTGCCTGTTTCCGTCTTCCCACTGGGACACACGAGCTTTGTAGGGGCAGGAGCGAGTCAGCTCCTCACTCCACTGCCGGTACCCAGACCGGTGCCTGGCCCCCAGCACGTGCTCACAAACGGTCAGTCACAGCACACGATGCACACGAAGAGCCCAGACTGTTGTAGCTACTGGAAAAGCTACTAGAATCATCCCAAGCACTTGCCCTGTGCCAGGCCCTTTGCGGCCATCTAGTGTCCACTACCCTAAACCCTCACAGAGGAGCAGAGGTGCCCACATCTGCTTGGGTTCTACTGTCCAGGCCGAGGACCATCCCGGCACAGAGTAGGGGTGTCACCGGCACTAGGGCAGACCTCCCGCACAGACCACGCACAGTGGACACTCAAACATTTGCTGAATGACTCAGTGGGAAGAACAACAGAGGCTCCAAGAAATTCAGTGCCGAAATTCACACAGCCGAAAGTGAAGCCAGAACTTGAACCCAGGTCTATCAGGCCCCAAAGCCAGTACCTTCAGCTCTCCATAGTCCTCTTGGGTAAATCACACTCTGAGCCGGGGGTCAGAGTAGACCACAGGCCCCACACCATAGGATCTGGCCTGCAGGTGTGCTGTTTAGGCCACAGAACATTTTACATTTGAATTAGCTGTCTTCCGTTAGAAGTAGGAGATTCACATCAAAATCATTATTTCTGGATTGTTTTGGAAAAACAGATCCCAGAAACAATGGAGTGATAGGCATAGACACTCCTATTTGCCCTGGGGGCTTCTGGTACAGCTGCGGTACCCTGTCTACCACCTTCCCTGGCCACTTTCCATCACCCACCTCCCTGGCCCCTGATGTGGATAACCCCAAAGGCCCCTCCCTTCAGGAGGAAGGCTTGAAGCATCTCTGATCTTGGAGTGGGGATGGGGGTAGGGAGATAAGATTTACTAAACCCTCAAGCTGTGCCCACCGGATACTATTTACACACACTCACTGTCTGGGCTCCCAAGGAGAGCGAGTGGTTAAGGGTCTCACCTCAGGCTGTGAGAGAGCTGGGCCTTGCACAGGTCCACAGGCCCCTGTGCTCCGCTACTGCCTAGCGCTCCACAAGATCCCAGAGGCAGGCAGCAGGAAGTGCCTCTGCTAGGACCCGCCTCTCCCAGCCGCTCAGCCCCCTGGGGCGAGCAGCAGGAGACCTCAGCTCCTACCCAGCCTGCACCAGGCCCCACAGGCCTCAACAACCACCCCATGAGCAGATGCTTTCTTCATTCTGATCGCACAGCAGAGGACTCCACAGCTCAGAGACACCGAAGGACGTGCTGAGGACACAGCTGCTGCACGGCAGAGTCAGGCTGGCAATCAAGGTCTTTTTGATTCCCGAGCCCGCACACTTGAGAACCGGCAAGCAAAGGGCTCCCCCAACACGCAACCCTCTCTCAGGCCAGGCCAACAAGGAGCGGGTCTGAAGCAGACACACTCCTACCCCCTCAGCCAGGCTCCCACCTTGATCTTCTGTTGATAGATGTTGTCATCCTCAGCATACTCCTTGTACAGGACCGAAAGTTCCAGCCGCTCCGAGACCAGAGGGTTCTGCACAGCAATCTGCAGGGGGAAGGAAATCCATCACGCTCTGGCACGCAGATGGAGTGACCCACACCTAGCGGCCAGAACACCTAAAGGAGGAGGGCTAAAGCAATCACCCAGTGCCGTAATGACACCCCCCCATCCTGTCCCTCCCCAAGACATCCAGAACCTAGCACAGCTTGGAGAGGAGGAGGCTTCCACAGCAGAGATAAGTAACAGGCCTCAGGCCCAGGCTATGCTTCCCCACAACAGGGCCACTGGCCACAGCCCCTCACCTCTTGCTGAATTCGGTCCTGCTGAGCCATGATGGCTTCATCATAAGCAAGACAGTTAACACCTGGAAGAAGGAAGCAAGCCAAGGATTACCGTGGGCCCTAGCTCTCTCCATGCCAGGCAGCTGGGCCAATGACGAGCAGCCAGGACCAGGAAGGGCAGGCCTGGAATCTGCAAGTCTGCATTTCACACACTGCTCTACCCCAATGGTGTGATCTTGGCCAAGTCCCTTCCCTCCCAGGCCCTAGTTTTCGTTTTAAAATGAGAGGGCAAGGTGTACTCATTCAGCTCTAAACACCCCCTCCCCCGACCCTCACTTTCTAACATCAATCCCCAGCAGCCCAAGAATGCTCTGGGGCCAGGCAGAGTCGCTTGGGGAAAGTAAGATGAGGAGGCAGAGTTCCGGGCTGGAGGACAGCTTCCCATAAGCCTGCACTTTACTCCATCACACCCTTCCTCCTTCTGTTGCGCTGGGTTTTCTTAATGCCCCTTTTACAAATAACAAAGGCAGACAGGCGAAATAACCTGTCCAAGGTCATAACTAGCGAAGGCCTGAGCGCAAACCCAGGTGTGCCTAATTCTAAAGTCTGAGCTCCTTACCACACTATCTACTCTGCTTCCTCGCTGCAGAAGCCTTTCCTCAGCTGGAAAGCGGGGCTAACACCACCACCTTTCTCCCCTCATTGAAGTGTCAAGAAGGAGAAGGCACACTGGTAAGTGTTCATGAGTGAACCTGTGGACCCCACCCTCAACAGCCACTGGTGAGAAGCCAGAAGACCTGAATTCTGGTCTTCCCTCTCTCGTGTGATCCCGAGCAAGTCCCTTCCGGGGGCCTGCGCCTCCCAGCATTCAGTCTCTCCAGTGTGCGGTTAGAAGTGGGTGTGTGTGCGCTAAATGATTTTTAGGATCAATCCTTTCGGGCCTGGGCATCCCGGATCCTCAGTGGGGCCCTGACCCGTCCCTTACGCCTCCCTGCAACAGGGCAGTCTCTCCCACTCAAGTGACCTACTCGGTCCCCGCGGCCTAACCGTGGGTGAAAAGGAGAGGGCGGCACCGTTCTGAAAGGTCCCCCTCCAGAGGTCTAAGAAAACAATGCCCAGGCAGGCGGAAAGGGGCTGCAAAGCCAGAAGAGGGGGCTCTACCGGAAACGAAGGCTGCAGTCCTCAGGGGCACGCACGGCGGCAGCCCGCAGCCCCCGGCCGCCCGCAGCATCCCGAGCGGCCCGCCCAGTCCTTTGTGCTCCGCGGCCCGGCGTAACTCGACGCCCTGCCGGGCGCGGGCTGCTCTGGAGAAGGCGGGCTGCCAGGGCCCGTCCTATAGGCCCCGGCCCGACTGCAAGGACTGGGACGGGAGGGCTGGGGACCCGGGAGCCGGGCGGCCGGCGCGGAGGGGCTGGGCGGGGGGCGGGGCGGCTCAGGCCCCGCCCCGGGAGCGCGCGGAGGGAAAGAGCCCCGGGCCTGGGCCCGCCCCGCTCGCTTGCTCGACCGCCGGCCCGGCCGGCCGAGGGTCGCGGCGGCGGCTCCTTCCATTGTGAGGGGGAGGGGAGGCGGTGGCGGTGGAAGAAAGGGCCGTCCGTGCGTTTCGCCTCCGGCCGCCGGCGGCCCCGTCCCCAGCCTCCTCCGGAACCGGCGATCCGGCATCGCCCCTGTTAGCCCGGGCCGGGTGGCCCTCCCCGGGTCAGTACCTTCGGAGTCGCTGCCGAGCGGCTCCTGCTTCTGCTGCTGAGGTTCCTCCGCCGCCATCTTTAAACAGCGCCGCACTGCCGACCGCTTCCGGGTTAGCAGTTGCCCTCCTCCCGGAAGGGAGCCCCTCCTCGTGGCCCCTCCTTGGCAACGCCCCTAGCGACGGGATCCCCCCAGGCGCAGTCACCTGTGGAGCTCGCAGTCAGGTGCGGCTGCCGCCCCGCCCACCCTCCAGCCGCACTCCTGCTGGTCTCCATCTTCCTCTTGCCTGACGTTCCCGACGACAAGAGCCTCCCGGAGGCAATTCAGGTTTCTTTGCATTGGAGTTCGAAGCGCGGATTGTGTTACCGAGATGAGTGGGAAGGTGAGGTTAAAATCACCGGAGGCAGCAGTGCTGCTGCGGACCCCGGAACTCCTGGCACCGCCTGCAGTGGGGAGAGCCTGGCGGAATCGTGCTAACGTGGGAGCCCCAGGGTATCACCGCCCGGTTCCACGGGGTCTCGCTTCTGAGCGGACGTCGGTGTCCTGTTCCGGCGGGGAGAACGTCCCTTACGGTCAAGGCCAAAGTCTTGGAACCTAACTTTGGACTCCGTGCGTTTCTGGTTAGGAGAAAAGCAGCCCCCGCCCCTCCTCTTTTTGAGTTGATAAAAATGGAAAACATTAGTGGTTGCCAGAGGTTAAGTGAAGGGATGGGAGGCTGGAGGGAAGTGGTTGTGATTGTAAAAAGGATGCTGGAGCGATCCTGATGGAAATGGAGATGTTCTAGATTTTATTTTTTTTTAATATTTTTAAGACTTTATTTATTTATTTGACAGAGAGAGATCACAGTAGGCAGAGAGGCAGGCAGAGAGAGAGAGAGGAGGAAGCAGGCTCCCTGCCAAGCAGAGAGCCCGATGCGGGGCTCGATCCCAGAACCCTGAGATCATGACCTGAGCCGAAGGCAGAGGCTTAACCCACTGAGCCACCCAGGCGCCCCTAGATTTTATTTTTTTAAGTAATCTCTACACCCAATGTGGGGTTCAGACTCACAACCAGAGATCCAGAGTCTCTACCCCCAAGACAGGGATTGAACTCTCCACCTGGAGATCAGGAGTTGCATGGTCTACCTACTGAGCCCACCAAGCGCCCCTGAAATGTTCAATATCCTGACAGTGTATGAATACTCTGGTATGTGCTGTACAGTAGTTTTGCAGGATTTACCAATGGCGGAAACTGGGTAAAGAGCACACAGGATGTCTCTGTGTAGCCTATTAAAACTGCCTGTGAGGGACGCCTGGGTGGCTCAGTTGGTTAAGCAGCTGCCTTCGGCTCAGGTCATGATCCCAGCGTCCTGGGATCGAGTCCCACATCGGGCTCCTTGCTCGTCAGGGAGCCTGCTTCTCCCTCTGCCTCTGCCTGCCATTCTGTCTGCCTGTGCTCGCTCTCTCTCCCTCTCTCTCTCTGACAAATAAATAAATAAAATCTTTAAAAAATAATAAAAAAAAATAAAAAATAAAATAAAAATAAAACTGCCTGTGAATTGGGGCGCCTGGGTGGTTCAGTCGGTTGGGCGGCTGCCTTCCGCTCAGGTCATGATCCGAAGGGTCCTGGAATCGAGTTCCACATTGAGCTTCTTGCTCAGCGGGGAGCCTGCTTCTTGCTCTCCCTCTGCCTGCCTCTCTGTCTTCTTGTACTATCTGTCAAATCAATAAATAAAATCTTTTTAAAAAATTGCCCGTGAATTAACCAAAAATAAGTTTAAGAAGCGGCAAGGGCGGGGTGCCTGGCTGGCTCGACCTGTAGAACGTGCAACTCTAGATTTTGGGGTCGTGAGCTCAAGCCCCACATTGGGGATAGAGTTTACTTTAAAAAAAAAAAAAAAAAGCGGCAGGTCTTAGATGCTAAAGATGCTGTTGTTTAGAGAAATTAGTCTGTGGCTCAGTTTCCCAACTTCTTCGTGACAGGACAGCAGCATCTGAGCGCCGGGAGGAGGCTGTGCCTGAGTCCCAAGCAGACCCCTCAGTCTGTGGCTGTACAGGAGTGGAATATGACCGAATATTCTGATGAGCTACACCCAGTCCTGGGGTAGGCGCAGCCGGATTTGTATCCCAGCAGCATTGCAAACTACTATTTATTGGATCATTGAGCCTTGGGGTTGCTTCGAAGCTCAAGAAAGCAAAGTGTCCACCCTGTTTGGACTGGTGCTTACCAAACTGTTCATTCCTTTTCCCCATTTTGATACCAAAATCTGGAACTGCCGGTGAGATCTCCACTTAGCAGAACTGGTATTCCCAAATGAGGAACTAAGAGTTGATGACAGCCACATGATTTCTATTTGGCTTTTCAAAGTCTTGAAAATGAAAACTACGTTAAGACCGCTCCGCCTCTACCCCTTCATATTTTGACTAGGGCATCCATGGGGCAGACAGGGACACGAGGGAGCTGGGGTTGGGACTAACGGTCAGGGCAGGAAACAGCTGCTCTGACAAGTGAGAAGGAATGCGAGTTGTGACCCAGTGCTGGAGCACAACCAGGCTGCCAACACCAAGTAAATACCTCCCTCCCCGGGGGTGTCGGGCTTAAAAAACAGACCTGGGCAGCTCAGTCAGTTAAGTGTCTGCCTGTGGCCCCGGGTGGTGATCCCAGGGTCCTGGGATTGAATCCCACATGGGGTTCCTTGCTCAGCGGGGAGCCTGCTTCTCTCTCCCCGCCTGCTGCTCCCCGTGTGTGCTCGCTGTCTGACAAATGCGTGGATTAAAAAAAAACAAAAAAAAAACAAAAAAAAACCCAGACTTGTCCCTTCAGTATACAAATGGACTTGTAAACAAGGGTCCTCTCAACCTGCTGCCCAACCCTAGGCAGACTGGTTCGGAGGGGCACCTGGCCGGCTCAGTTGGTGGAGGGTAAGATTCTTAATCTCAGGGTAGAGGGTTTGAGCCCCACATTGGGTGTAAAGATGATTATTAAAAAATAAAATCTTAAAAAAGGGACACCTGTGTGGCTCAGTCAGTTAAGTGTCTGCCTTTGGCTCACGTCATGATCGTGGGCCCTTGGGATCGAGCCCCACATTGGGCTCTATGCTCAGTGGGGAGTCGGCTTTTCCCTCTGCCTCTGCTCCTCCCCCCTGCTCATGCTCTCTTTCTTGCTCTCTCTCAAAAAAATAAATAAAATCTTAAAAAAAAATTTTTTTAATCTTTAAAAAACAAAACGGGGGGTAGGAAATGGCCAGAGGGAGGTTTTGGCTCTCAAATCGAGCCCAGGATGGCTGACTTTCGCCCTGGTCTTCTGTGTGCTGATTTATTTGGCAGTTAATAACTGTTCTCTTACCCTCATTCTGCTTCTTCTATTACTTTGACCATTTTAGGGTTTTGATTCTCTATCCCGAAGCGTCTATAATCCCACTACTCATTCACAGGGGACACTGGCGGAGCTCCGGGCATATATCTCTCCCTCCCCATTTGCCACCCAGAAATGGAGCAGCACCGCCGGCCATGACTGTGAATTTTGCAACAAAACAGGCAGCGCTGGCACTTGGGTTCCGACTGCTGTTGAATACAGTCACAAAGGTGACAAGCAGCAGAGGACTTTATTTTCCACTGCACTGACCCGACAGGTGCCTCTTCAGAGCCCCGCGGGCACCCCCGCTTCCGTGTCTGATAGGCGCCGTCAGGGGCACGGAGAGGAGACTCCGTACCAGGACCCAGACTAAAAGCTCAGGCCCAGAGACAGAGTTTACGAACAGCACAGAGGCTGTAGGAAACAGCTTTCCAGAAGAAAACCTTCAAGGTGGGCCAAAGATGAGGGCTTGGCGGCCCTTCCCAGGGCCAGCTTGGGAATCGGGCATCTGCTGGAATGGGGGGACCTGGACCCCAGGTGAACCGTGGCAGCTCTCGCCCCAGGAACCCATGATGGTCCACAGGCAGCCCGCTCCAAACTCATGGTCTAGGAAGGCCTTGTTGGTGCAGAGGCCAGGCCGGCGAGGCTGGGCAGGGCTGTAGTTTGAGCGGCTGGCTGGGCGGACACTCGCCAGCAGGATCCAGACCACCTAAGGCAGAAAGCAAGCAGAGGGGGGGGTGGAGATGGCAAAGAGAAAGCCCCCCACTGCCCTCCTCCCAGACCCACAATAACCCTCACTCCTCACTGGGGCAAACCCCTCCAGTAATGCCTCACATCCCCGATCACCTCTGTCTGCTCAGGATCCGATGCCCCAGAGCCGGCCCCTCCCCGGAGCGCCTCATAGCCCGAGAAGGATGCAGGAGTTTCCCTGTTGCTGCCATAAGAAATCGCCACCAATTTAGTGGCTTAAAATGACACAAATGTTTAACTTTACATAAAGTTCCTGAGGTAAGAGCTCTGGTATGGGTCTCAGCAGACGGAAGTCAAGGAATCTGCAGGCTGTGTTTCCTTCTGGAAGCTCTGGGAACCTGCTTCTACTCAGGCAGGCAGAGCCAGTTCCCTGCGCCTGTACGACTGAGGTCCCCGTGTTCTTGCTGGCTGTAACCTGAGGGCTGTCCCCAGTTCCCAGAGGCCACTGCATCTCTGAACTCATGACCCACTTTCACTGTCTTCAAAGCCAACCACCACGGGCAGAGTCCTTCTCGGGGGCCATCTCTGAGATACCCATCCTCTGCTGCTCTTCTTGTCCGACTTAAGGACTCCTGTGGTCCGCTGGGCCTACGGGATCATCTCCCATTTCAACAAGCTTACCACGAATCACATCTGTCAAGTCCCAGGATGAGGACACGGACATCTCTGAAGGGGCATTATTCTACCCACCACATCGCTGTTCCTTTACAATCATGAAAACAGGCTCAGAGAGGCCAGATGACTTGCTCAAGGTCATATAAGAAATGGCCAAGCCACGCCTCAAACCCAGGCCTGCTGATTCTCAATACACTTTTCTTGACTTTCTAGCATCTACCACGAGGGCAGCCTCCCTCAGCCGCGCGTGCCCTCCAGGGCAGACGCCTACACCTCCAGGCTCCTCGGGATCTAACACACACCCACACCGACTGATTAAATGCTATTTGGGAGCACAAGGAGCCTTGTGTTCTCGGCAGGGAATGGACCCAGGGCCCCAATTTGGTTAGGAATGAGAGAGGGATAGTGAAAGGTGGCCAGCTGTCAGACTTGGTGGCCATACTGAGCACCAAGGGGAGGATGGGGTTCAAGTGTGACAGGTGATTTGCACCCCACACTCTCCTCCAGCCCCATGTCCGCTGCAGGACTCAGCCAGCCAAGGAAGAGCAGGAACCAGAGCTGCTGACGGGCTCGCTGAGGACCTTCTCAGATGCGGACTCTGGAAGACGTGGCCCTGACCACTGGCTTCCCACCAACCTGAGCAGTGGCTTGAGATGCACAGCTTTGGGCTGAAGTTGTCCCTCCGCGTTCCAGGAGCACAAAAATGGGGGGACACCCAGTAGGAAGCCTTGGCAGTCCGTGTGGTTACCACAGAAACGCTCTTCTGGTGTCACATCGTTTCACGGCAGCTTCATGGCCTCCTCGGTGCCCACAGCAAACCCGAGCCAACCAAGACCCAAGTAGCTCGGAGCCCTCATTTCAGGAAGCGTGACCAGGAAAGCCTGCCAGAGTGAGGCGTGAGACAGAAGGCCCCGAGTTGTTCAGGAGGGTATCGCCATCCCCGCCCAGACAAGGGCTCCTGAGGAACCCGTGGGTGACCGCGGATGCCCCGCGCTCAGCTAACCCAGCCTGGCCCTCGGGATCCCATGTGGATCATCCCCCTTCCGTGGTCAGTGGCCCAACCCGCACAACCTCTGGGCCCTCTAACCCCAGACAAAAAGTCTGGTTTGTGTTCAAGGAAAGCCTTTTAGGAGGCAGGCAACCAACTCCCCACCCCTCAGGGAAGCAAGCATAGGCAGGAGTCGGGTGCTGGGTCCCAAGAGCGACACTTGGGCTCATGAGCATCAGAGACCGAAAGAACAGGCTGGGAAAGGCTAGACCGAGGGAGGGTAGGAGCCACACTCAGCTTCGTTACCAGATGCGAGGAAGCACAAGCCCCTCGGAAGAAGGGTTGGGGGCCGTGTGCAGGCACCCGGGGCCTAAAGTCAGCCACACGCTCGCGCCTCAGATCCACAGGGGACACTGAACCTGTCTGTTGAGTCACTCAGCACACCCCAGCAGAGCTGCGGCCTCCTCCACAGCGGGGGGCCCACAGGTCTGAACGTTCTTTCCAGACGCGTGCAGTCGTGCAGTCTTTATCCGGGCTCAGTGTGGAGCGCTTCCCAGGCCCCATCCCAGCAGGGAGACACCCACAGCCACCACAGGGTCGCCGAGGAAGGGCGCTGGGCATGGAGGAGCGGCAGAGGCCCCGAGCCAAGAAAGGGAAGAGACAGGGAAGCAGGGAGGGAGGATGAGGAAGCCAGTCAGCCCACGAGCATTTGTAGACACAGGACTAAAAGGCGCCTTGGGGCTGACATGAAAAAGCAAGATATGATGGAACGCCTCCATCTACGAAGGACAAGCAGCTCCGGAGAAATGGCTGGAGCCCCTGGCCGAGGAGCAAAGGGGAGGCTGGCCCCACGCGGAGGGCTTCCAGCTGCAGGGCCAGCCCCAGTGAGAAGGGCAGACACACAAATGTACGCACAGCACCGCCCTGAGCTTGGCACACGCAAGAGAGCTAGAGGGGACAAGCCAGGGGGGCTGCCCCGTGACAACAGGAGCATGTGTCCTCCCCAGAAGCCAGAAAACACTCAAACACAGGAAAGCAGGCAAAGGAAGCAGCACTCCCAGGCAGCCAGAACGGCTGAGCACGCAGGACCTGCCACAGGACCGCCAGCCAGCAGGGACGGCCGGCGCGCCGGGCCTTCTTCTCCACACCCCCGCCCAACAGCAGCCTCAGCTGAAGTATGGAGGCAGGAGCCCAGGCCAACCGCACACCGAGTTTCGGAAGCAAGGTTTAAGTAGACTTTATTGTCACAAGGAGGGCCCTACCGAGAAGGGCCTCATAAACCAATACACGTGGTCCCAGGATGTCACCATGGAGAAATGGAAAGGTCATGATTGAGGATGAGGTCACTGTAACTGAAGGACATGATCCGGCCAGGAATGCAGCAGACATGATCAGGAGAGGCCGGGGTGGTCAAGTCACAGGGTGAGGGACAGGACAGCCCCCTTCACTCCCGCTTCTTGTAGCTCTCCAGATGCGACAGGACCCAACCCGATGGCAGGAGGCAACACAGGAAGCAGGCGGTGAGCCCAACAGCGACATCCTACAGAGCACAAGAAAGAAGGAACCCGCAGAATAAGGACTCCCCCAGGCTTCCCGTAGTCTGAGCAGTTTTCCAGGCAGCAGAAAGCTGAGCGCCTGGGTGGCTCAGTTGTTAAGCATCTACCTTCGGCTCATGTCATGATCCCAGCATCGTGGGATCAAGCCCCATATCGGGCTCCCTCTCCGACTCCCCCATACTTGTGTTCCCTCCCTCGTTATCTCTGTCATAAATAAAATCTTTAAATAAATAAATAAATAAATAAAGCCCCTTCCAGGGAGTCAGGATTCCGGCTCCAGAGGAGGGACACAGCAGATCCAAGGCCTACTCTAGGCCTTGAGGTAAAGGGTCAGATATGGGGGTGGGGAGCAGCCTGGGTTAGGATCCACAGAACAATCAATCCACCACGAGATGATAAAGTGAAGGGACAGAAACAAGGATTTAAACCTGTTTGGTCTATTGGGATCCAGGAACCTTGCATAGTCTGATAAGGTAAAATGTACTTCCCCTTCTTTGCCTTAAAAAAAAACCCCATCTGGGTGGCTCAGTGGGTTAAGCCACTGCCTTCGGCTCAGGTCATGATCCCAGGGTCCTGGGATCGAGTCCCACATCGGGCTCTCTGCTCGGTGGGGAGCCTGCTTCCCTCTCTTTCTCTCTCTGCCTGCCTCTGTCTACTGTGATCTCTCTCTGTCAAATAAATAAATAAAATCTTAAAAAAAAAAACAAACCATCTCTTCTGGGTGCTTGGCTGCCTCAGTCAGTGAAGCATGAAGCTCTTGATTTCAGGGTTAGAAGTTCAAGCCCCACACCGGGTGCAGAGATTACTTAAAAAATAAAATCTTAAACAAAAAACCCCAAAAGAACCCCTCTCTTCACATCTCCTTTCCAGGACTGCGATTCAACCTTTGAAGCTGGGGACAAAAAAGACTTTTCACAGCCACCTCCATACTCCCCACAGCAGTTACGATCACAGCACAAGTTGGTGGTTAGACATGAGTTCAAATTTCTTCTTTGCTACTGGAGGTTTGACTTCTGACAACTGAATACAGTGCTCCTAGATTTCGGATCCCTCAACCACGAACTAGAAAGGATGGCCCTTTGTTCTCAGGGTCCCGGGCACGGGCGCAGCAGTCTTGCTAGTGCCCAGCACGCAGCAGGCGCTCAGCAGACGCCAGGTGCCATTAGGGTCGCTACCATTTCTTCAATCACAGAGCTCTTCGGCCTCTGATCCTCACAGGGGCCCGCAGACTTGGATTCTCAAGACTGGCATTCAAGATCGAGTTCCGCCGCGGAGGCAAATGCATAAAAGCGCCAAACAGGTGAAAGTCATTTAGGGTTAAACTCTCCCACATTTCTGGAAATTACCAAGACCCGCCTTCCCTAATAAATGAACAACGGCAACAACCATCATCGTCGCTGACAGTCGTCAGGCACCCCCAGTAAACGATAAGGCTTAGAGAGAGGGCTAAGGGCTCGAGACTGCACAGCGTGTAAGCGACAGGAATGTGACTGGCAGGATCTGACCCGAGATCCTAGGGTTGACTGATCCCCGACTGTTGCCTGGGCACTGTCCCTTTCGTTCACGCCCTCCAGACACGCCCGAGCCAGCATTGCAGCCCCCCGCTAGGCTGCGGGCCGCGAGGTCCCGGGTGCCAGACCCTCCAGCCCCGAACTCGCCGCAGGACCCCAGTCTGGCCCGCTCCATCTCCCGTGCCCTTCCCGCCCCATTCCTCACCATGGTCCCGAGCTCCTCCCGCGGCGGCTTGGAATGCATCTGGGCACGCTGCACCGGGAGCCTCCGGGTGAGACCCGTCAGGCCCCTCAGCAGCTGCACCGCGAGCAAAGACATAGCTGCACGGAATGACTATGGACAGCAGCCCGCAGTAGCCCAAGGTCGGGAAGTCAAAATGGCGGTGCGGGACGGAAATTCCGGCGCCGGGGAGGCCGGAAAAGAGCGGCCCGGAAGTCTCCCGGAAATGACGCAGGGACACACCTCCCGCCCCGCCCCCGTCATTTTTTGGCGCGTTCCTCGAAAGAGCCAATCGACGCCATCCCACCACCGATGGGCGGGGCACGAAGGGGCGTTTCTTTCAGTTATGTACCCCCCCTCCAATGTCAGTTGAGTGACACCAGAATCACCCAATCACATACCCAGAAACGAGGGGGCATTCCTGACTCCTCCCTCCATTCATACTCTTAAATCCCTCTATTCAGAAATTCTCCTTCTCCGCCAGGCCTCCGTTGTTTCTGGCTGGACCCCCTGACACCAACCTTGTAATTGAATTCTCATTAATGTTACCCTTTCCAATTCCAGTCTCCATGCAGTGGCAACCGGTCTCTCATCCCCTTCCTTTCTTCTTTCCTTCCTGGCTCCCTCCCTTCCCATCTTTTTTAAATATATATATTTTAAGATTTTATTTTTTTTAAGATTTTATTTATTTGACAAACAGAGATCGCAATAGGCAGAGAAGCAGGCAGAGAGAGAGGAGGAAGCAGGCTCCCTGCTGAGCAGAGAGCCTGATGCGATGCGATGCGGGGCTCAATCCCAGAACTCTGGGATCATGACCTGAGCGGAAGGCAGAGGCTTTAACCCACTGAGCCACCCAGGCGCCCCTTAAGATTTTATTTATTTGACAGACAGAGATCACAAGTAGGCAGAGAGGCCGCTGAGCAGGGAGCCCGATGCACTGGGTTGGATCCCAGGAGCCTGGGATCATGACCTGAGACAAAGGCAGAGGCTTTAACTCACTGAGCCACCCAGGCACCCCAATTTTTTTTTTTTTTTTTTTGACAGAGAGAGAGAGATCACAAGTAGGCAGGCAGAGAGAGAGGGGAAGTAGGCTCCCCGCTGAACAGAGAGCCCGACGTGGGTCTTGATCCCAGGACCCTGAGACCATGACCCGAGCTGAAGGCAGAGGCACCCCCCTTATTTTTTAAACATAAATCTAACAAAGTCATACACTTACTTAAAAAACCTTCAGTGGCACCCCACTGCTAGACAAAAATCCCAATTCCTGGATATCAATGTCCAGCCTCATTTCTACTTACTCCACACTTTCCTCCTCGCTCTCTGATCCTCTCCACCCCCAAGCCTTTGCTTCTTTGTATCTTAAGTTCTACCTAGAACACTTTTCACTTACCTAGCCTTCCTCTTTCATGTCAACTCCTACTTCCATGCCTCTACTTACTGATACAGTTTATCATACATATATATATAATTTTATATTATGTATAAAATTATATATATACATAATTTTAGATTTCATTTATTTGACAGAGAGAGACACGGTGAGAGAGGGAACACAAGCAGGGGGCGGGAGAGGGAGAAGCAGACTCCCCACAGAGTGGGAAGCCAGATGTGGGGCTCCATCCCAGAACCCTGGGATCCCAACCCGAGCTGAAGGCAGACGCTTAGCCACTGGGCCACCCAGGCGCCTCTATTTGCCAAATATTTACTAGTCCCTACTGTCTGCCAGGAACTGTTGCAGACAAGGTGGACAAGGACTCCTTTATCACAGAACTGACATTCCAGAGGGGAGAGACGGACAATAAACAAGCACTTAATGAGAAGCTATCCAAAGTGCTCTGATGTGATAGGAAGTGGCAGGGAGGGTGGCACTGCATCAGGAAGCCTGTGCCACCTTTGTTAAGCACTACCCACAGGGTCAGTCTCTGTCCTTAGATTGGGGGCCACGCAGAACATGTGTCTGGTTCGCCACTGTTCCCAAAGAGGCCGGCACACGTCACGAGGGAATTGCTATTATTTCAAATTTAATTTTTTTCTTTTTTTTTTAATATTTTATTTATTTATTTGACAGACAGAGATCACAAGTAGGCAGAGAGGCAGGCAGAGAGAGAGGAGGAAGCAGGCTCCCTGCAGAGCAGAGAGCCCGATGCGGGGCTCGATCTCAGGACCCTGGGATCATGACCTGAGCCAAAGGCAGAGGCTTTAACCCACTGAGCCACCCAGGCGCCCCAGTTTTTGTTTTTTGTTTTTTGTTTTTTTTTTTAACAAATGAGGAAATAAGCTTAGAGACCTGGGTGATCTGATCTGCTCAAGATAACACAGCTACAAGGCTGCCTCGCCAGGATTCCAGGGCAGGTCTATCTGCTCCAAAACCCATGCTTTTAATGGTCACATAAGCTACTGCAGAGGGAGTTTCCAGAAGTTCCAGTTTGGACATCATGGGCAATGGTATCAGACACTCTGGCAGGGGGTGGGGTGGGGTAGGGTGAGATGGCAAGATGAAGCAGGGAAATTGAGGGCTCCGTTTTATTTTTATTTATTTATTAACTTTTATTTGACAGAGAGAGAGATCACAAGTAGGCAGAGAGGCAGGCAGAGAGAGAGGAGGGGAAGCAGGCTCCCCGCCGAGCAGAGAGCCCGATGCGGGGCTTGATTCCAGGACCCTGGGATCATGACCTGAGCCGAAGGCAGAGGTTCAACTCACTGAGCCACCCAGGTGCCCCTTATTTTATTTTTAATTAATTAATTGCCTCTATTTTTTACAAGGGACTTTATTTTTTTAAGAGGAGAGCGACAGATGGGGTGCTTGGGTGGCTCAGTGGGTTAAAGCCTCTGCCTTCCACACAGGTCATGATCTCAGGGTCCTGGGATGGAGCCCAGCATCAGGCTCTCTGCTGGGCAGGGAACCTGCTTCCCTTCCTCTCTCTCTGCCTACTTGCGGTCGGTCTCTGTCTGTCCAATAAATAAATAAAATCTTTAACAAAAAAAAAAAAAAAAAAGAGGAGAGTGACAGAGAGAACATGAGCATGTGCAAAGGGCGAAGCAAACTGTCTGCTGAGCAGGGAGCCCCACTCGGGGCTCCATCCCAGGATCCTGAGACCAGGACCTGAGCCAAAGGCAGACACTTAACTGAGCCACCCAGGTGCCCCAAGCGACTTCATTTTAGAACAGCTCTGTCTTGGGTACTGGGCTGGGTTAGTCCGCAGAGCATGCAGCTCTTGCTTTCAGGTTTGTGAGTTCATGCCCCATGTTGGGTGCAGAGTTTACTTAAAATCTATATATTAAAAAAATAAAAAAAAAAATAGAATGGCTCTGCCTCTGCTGTTTTTCTTTTCCTCTAGGCCCCATTTCTGAATAAGCCAAAGAACCTGTTCCCACTTCAAGGGGGAAGCAAGGAAGTGAATCATCCTCTGAGTTTTGTCCTAGGTCCAAAACACCTGGTAACGCCTAAGAGCCAGATTCCAAACACGTTCCAGGCTATTGGTTTCCAACAAACCCTGACTGACCCTGGCATCAATACCCCTACCTTCAGTAATTTATGAATCACACCTACTGTTCGCCTGACGCTAGCCTGTGATCTGAGCCTACCCCAGATTCCTGAAGGGACGCGTACCCTAGATCCCTTCCCAGTACAAATCCCTATCCCCAGCGATGCTGAAACTTACTCTCCTTTCCCTTCCAAGTTCTCCCAGACACTCCATCTGCCAGTCTCTAGCTGTCACTTACACTACTCAATAAACTGTTTCCAGTTTCTCTGGCTCGTGTTTGGTTTCTATCCTGTGTGAAGCTGAGGCCCCTCTTGGCTGGTTATGAGCGATCCCTGCCCTGGGTCTTCAGACCCAGCCTGCCTGCATCAGAGAGACTGGGAGAACAGGGGCTGTGGAAGAGAAACCTCAGCCCCAGAGGGGCAGGGAGTGTGTGTCGGGGTGGGGGGTGGGGAGGCTCACAGAAAGGTAGCAACAGACCCAGAGTGCCCCCAACAGACTGTGCCTGAACTTCTGGAGGAACGGGGCTCCCAGGCCCTGAGCTACCCGGGACCCTTCTCCCCTCCTCCCCTCCTCCTCCTCCTCCCCTTCCTGACAATTGTTGACATCCCTGCGGTCTGGGCCCAGCCCCACCCCCCAGCTACCAGGCCCCTTTCCCTCACCCTGCCCGGGCCTTGGCAAACAGCCCAAGACAGATGTTTCCCAACCACCCCCCCCCCCACCACCTCCATCCCAAGAGGCACAGCCTAGGGGCATCAGACACTGGTGGCTGTCACTGGGAGAAGGATGGGGCAGGGACCTCCCTGCTGCCCTACTGGCTTTGTCCTTCTGCCAAAGCAATAATGCCCAGATTAGAGCACAGCCAGGCAGGAGACCCAGAGACTTTAGGGCGGGCCCTTCTGGGGTTCCCTGGGTTACTCCCTGGGGAACCACACATTCTCTGGCAGGAGGCAAAGGAGAGGTTTCGGTGCTCTGTTCCCCAGCTCTCCTCATCGCCCTGGTGATCCGGCTTCTCTCAGACGCTGGGCAAGGAAGAGCCAGGTGGGGCCTGAGGGCCGCCCCTGAGTCTACAAACCCCAGGGCAGGTTTGCACCTGGGTCTGCCTTTCGGATTCTTACCAACAAGACTGATTTGGCCCCAGCCCCCCTCCAGGGACCTGTCCCCCAAGCCAGGGACAGCCCCGCATGGTGCACCGATACAGCAAAACAGCACAGAGCAGAACCCCGAGAGAGCACACTACAGCCACAGACAGCAGGGGAGTCCCACAGACGTGCTGGGGAGCGGAAGAGGCCATGCTAGACACGCTGAGGACTGCTTGGTCCCCCCCCAAACAAAGGGCAGCAGCGGGGGAGGGGAGCAGATGTCAAGTGGTGGGACTTCTGGGGGGAGGAGGGAGGGCACAGGATCCCCCAGAGGCCCGCTAGTGACAAAATCATGTTCACTGCAATGATTCCATCACGAGTGTGGCTGTCTGTTCACGACTTATGCAAATTTCTGTTTGTCTGCTACACTTCAGTTTAAAAAGTTCAAAACAGATAAGAAAAATGCAAGGAAAACAAATGTGTGATATGATCTCATTGTCATAAAACAAATAAATATCTAGGGGCGCCTGGGTGGCTCAGTGGGTTAAAGCCTCTGCCTTCAGCTCAGGTCGTGATCCCAGGGTCCTGGGATCGAGCCCCGCATCGGGCTCTCTGCTCAGCGGGACGCCTGCTTCCTCCTCTCTCTCTGCCTGTCTCTCTACCTACTTGTGATCTCTATCTGTCAAATGAATAAATTTAAAAAAAATAATAAATAAATAAATAAATATCTAGAGAGGTAGGTGCCCAAGGATAAAAGGCTGGGAGGGGACACACACACACACACACTCAGATTCTTGGAAGGCTCTGGCTCTATGGGCATGAGGCCTAGAGGTCCCAGTCTGGGTCCTAGTTCTGATCCCAGGGCCCAGACTGTCCCCCCACTTGCCTCTCCATGAATGGGGCAGTAGGAATAGATCGCAAGCCTTGGGGCTAGATAGTGACGCTGGTCCCCACTCCTGAGACCAGCGTCACCATCCAGGCCCCCAAGGTTCTGAGGGTCATATATGGGCTGAGGAGATACTAGGTCCCCCATCTCACAGCTGCCCCACCAGGCCCCACCAGCCATACAGGCAAGAGAAACACTGGGGACCCCCACCTTGGGCCTGGGACCTTATTCAAGGTGCTGGCCCCACAGCGGCTCTGTCCAAACATGGAACCCATGAGGCCTGGGGAGGGGCTGAGCCCTCAGATGCCCCCTCCCGCAGCACACACCCTTCAGGAGCTCACCACCTGCTGGAGCACCTAACCCCCCCCCCCACTCCGGAGCTGCTAAGAACCTGGCCTAGACTCTCCTCCTGGCATGAGGAGTGGGTGCTAGGCACTGGACCCAGGCCAGGCAGAGGGGAGGGCTACGGGTGAGGGAGCCCCCCACTAGGGTTCTCACTGAGGACAGCCATAGCCTGTCCACAGGCCTGGAAGGTACTGTCTCCCGGGGGTGGGGGGTGGCATCAGAGGCCCTATCCAGAAGGGGCTGTAGATCCCAAACTAATTTGCTGGGTTACCTAGAGAATGGCCCTTTCCCTTCCTGGTTCTCAGGGGTTCCCCTATCTGCAAAATGGGGGCTTTCCTGCAAAGTCCAGCGGAAGAAAGAGGTAGGAGGGGCTGTCGTCACCAGAAGGCGAAGGCTGACAGGGAAACCTAAACTGGCACTGGTCCAGGCAGGGCAAGGAGTCACCAGGGTGGGTGCAGGCCCGGAGGGGCATCTGCTCTTCCTGGGGCACAGCTGTCAGACAGCTTGGGGAGGGAGGGAGCGAGGGAGGGAGGGAGGTGTAGAGCAACAAGGGGGTGCTGCTCTCCCCAGTGGAATGCAGCTGTCCTGCCCAGCACCCCAGGGGGTGGCAGCTGGTTGGAAAGTTTCAGCCACCCCCCCCCACTCTCCAGGAGCCAAGCCGAGGTTAACCCCTTCCGGCCCACAGCCCACAGCCCACAGCCAGCAGCCATGTGTGACGGCGCTCATGGGCTCCATGCTACAGGCACTCAGGCTTGGTGAAGCCCAGGGGCGCAGGAATGGCAGGGGCTGCCCATTCACCATGGCTGACAGCCCACAGGACTCCCGGGAGGACTTCATCAGGTCCGCAAAGCTGCTCCTGGCTCCATGATCTAGATGGGTACCTGGGACCAGAGGAGCCGTGGAGCTGCCAGGCTGGACCACCCCCCAAGCACACCCAAGCACCCCTCCCACCCCCAGCCCCATCTCCCCAGGGTGTGCTGGTGGGCCTGGGCCAAAAGGAGCATCCTGCGCTGCTCGTGGAGGCCTCAGTCAACCTCAAGGCCAAAAGGGAAAAGATGATCCAGGTCATGGTAGAGGCCTTGACCTTTCTTGCCAAGTCTGTGTGCCACTGCCATCTGCCTCTGGCTGTAGCCCTGAGGACCAGTGTACCAGAGCCCCAGGCCTCACTCCTCTCCTGCAGTGACCCTCTGCCTTCTGGACCCCTAGCCTGGACCCCCCAGCTCCTAATCCTTAGCTCTTCTCTCAGCCACAGGATCCCTGGCCTTTTCTCCATCCTGCAGCCCAGGACAAGTCCCCCATTCTTTCTCATTGTTCTCGATACCCCATCTCTCAGCTGGGCCCCCAGAAGGTCCTAAGACCTTGCACCTGACAGTCCCATCCTGGGACCCTCACACCCCTCCAGCCACTTTCCCTGTCCCTTCTCACTGCCTGTACCCACCATTCAGGCACAGCTGCCCCAGGAGTGCAGGCCACCTCTTTGGTCCCCCTCTCAGTCTACTCCCCGGGCATCAGACTGGACCCCAGGGATGGCAGTGCTCACTGTGGGCCCCTCCGTGAGGTTGTACTCTGCCCCTCACCCCCCAGCACTGGGCCCCGGGCTGCCCGGGGCCTCACTAGCTCCTGAAGATCCTGCTGAAGCAGCAGCCTGGGTACTTCCTGTCACAACTGGTGGAAGGGGAGGAGTCAGGAGGCCACCCCAGGCCTACTCCCTGCAAGCCTCCACTCCTGGACCAGGGCAAGACCCCCAGCAACACGGGGTCCCCTTCCGTTCCAGGGCCCTGGAGCAAACAATCCTTCAGGGAAGAGGGCTGGACCCAGTCCCGGGGGTGTGGGGGGTGTGCAGCGGTGCAGCAGCCGCCAGCTCC
The DNA here is from genome assembly GCF_002288905.1 of Enhydra lutris kenyoni. NCBI lineage: Eukaryota > Metazoa > Chordata > Mammalia > Carnivora > Mustelidae > Enhydra > Enhydra lutris. Next base: position 8,116,838 of record NW_019154106.1, read on the forward strand.
AGCTCTGCTCCCTCCCCTTGGCGCCTGGCTGTGACCCCCCAACCTGTTCTCCAAGACAAACAGCCTCAGGCCCTTCTCAGGGCCCTTCCCGCTAACTTTGGGCTGGTCTACACTAAGCACCTAAGCACGGGGCAGTGCGGTCAGACCTCAGTCCCAGCCTGGGGAGCCCTCCCCCTGCGGGCCCATGGCAAATGCTCACCTTCCTCCCACGAAGATCGCACAGCGGGGACTCCTAGAGCCACAGCGTGAGTTTACAGGTTCATCTCTGCTTCCACATGGGCCCCTCCAGGAAACGGAAAGCCACGTGTGCACATGTGCTGTGGGAGGGCTCGCTCAGGGGCTGCTCTCCAATCTGGGCGGGTGATGGGATGCAGAGGGGACTAAGTCTGAGGGGACTAAGCGGGCTGCAGGTTCTGAAGCTGGGACACCCGGTGAGCTCTGGCATAGCCTGCCTCTCCTTGAACCCATCACTCTTTCTTCCCCGTCCAGTTGATGGGGAGATCACATGGGATGTCCAGGAAAAGCCAAGGTAGGGAGCCCTACAGTGAGGGCCAGAGGGCTTCAGCCGCCCGCTCGGCTCTGGAAAGAGCTACAAAGCTGACTGACGGATGAGTTATCACTACGGGCCACCGGCCACCGGCCACCGGCCACCGGCGGGCCGTCCCAACACCCTCCTCCAGGCCTCCTTTGCAGCAAGCCTGTGTCCCCACAGGACGGCCACGCCTCCACCTTGGCCTTCTCAACAGGCCAGCTTTGTTTCTCTAGGCCAAGCCCTGAGAGGGAAGACAGGGCCTTGAGACCGACAGGTGCCTGGATCCACGAGGCGACCTAGAGCTCCATCAGCAAGTGTGGTGCTGATGTCCACAGAGCCCTTTGCCGACCACATCCTGCCTGGGCGCCACCGTGTACCTGGGCACTGCGGACTGGGCACGGGAAATCACAGTCGCCCGCACCCGAAGATCAAGGCGGTTGAACAGACACTTTCAAAACCTGGTAGCGGACGGGACGCCTGGGTGGCTCAGTTGGTTGGACAACTGCCTTCGGCTCAGGTCATGATCCTGGAGTCCTGGGATCGAGTCCCGCATCGGACTCCCAGCTCCACGGGGAGTCTGCCTCTCTCTCTGACCTTCTCCTTGCTCATGTGCTAATAAATAAATAAAATCTTTAAAAAAAAAAAAAAAAAAAAAAAAGAACAAAACCTGGTAGTGGAAATCACGGGGCAACCAGGTTGCTTCCACTGGCAAAACAGTCCTTTTCAAACCAGCTCATGCCCTGAGTGAAGGGGAAAACTTCTCCTGCGGGGATGGTGCCTCTTATTCCGTCAGCTCGCCGAAGGTGTGTCACCCCGTCCCACTGGAGAGAAGCAGCTTCTGCTGCAGCCGCAGGGAGGGCTGCAGGCACTCACCGGAGGACCAAAGAGGGGTCCTAGCCCCTCAAAGAGGTGGGCACAGTCCCCAGGCAGCAGGGACCAAGGAGGGGGTCCATACCCTTCCAATCCTGCCCATTTGCCCTGTGACAAATGGATGTCGTTCCAAGGAATTCCTGCCTCAGATTAAAACAGCCTGCAAGGAACAAAGAACTTGGGCGGGAGGATGGCGGGGACAGAATTTTGTCACATGGGAAATCTGTTGTATGATTAGCCCAGTGAAATGCTCTCTTCCTTCCTAAGGGTTGTGATGCCTCTCTTGCTGCTCCCAAGGTAAGGCAACAGCACAAGTCATCCCCGGGAGGGAGGACAATTGGGGACGGCTTGTCTCACTCATACGGACACCCACCAAACAGCTGTTAACCCTGCTCCCCCTTCCCCAGATCATGGCCTTGCCTGAGCACAATACTCCCTGTGGCCTGGGGCTCCCCCTGGCCTCCTCTCTCCCCCTACCCCCCACCTCCTAGCAGATAGGATCACCAAGCAGAAGCCTGGTGAGGCTGGCCCCTGCAGTGTCCACAGGAAGTGCTTCTGAACCCCAGAAGCCCTGTCCTAGCTTACTTCCTGCCTCTCCTCCCAGCTCACCCAGAGCCAGGGACTGGCAAGAGTCCTGCCCCGGAGAAGCTGCGTAGCCCCGTCTGTCACATGCCAGGGGCCGAGCCTCTCCCAGCTCGTAACTTTCCTGTCCTGTCAGGCCTGACCAGTTACCCTTCCTCTGAGCCTTTTCCTTTTGTGAGTGGAGGGAAAAGGGCTTTGGAATCTTTTTAAGAGAAGGGGAATATTCGGAGTAAGCCGACAGTGTAAAAGGGAGGAAAGAAACACCGACACTCTCAACCTAGTGAACTCCCACACAAGTGCACACACGTTTAGCCAAAATGTCAAATGTTGCAACGCCTGGCTTGGGACTCTGTCCAAGATGCAAAGCGGACATCCCTTGTAAGACTTCTGACCCCCACCCAGGGCCAGTGGGAAGTGGCACACACATTCCCCCCTCTGACTGCTCACCACAGACACCCTAAAGTTTCCTCAGGCCAAGGCTTCTTTCGCAGCAAGGGGCATGGGGCCGCACAGCTTTGTGCCTCCCAGGGTTTCGGCCCAATGATGGGACAGTGTGACGGCCTGGGGTGTCCCCCGAGACCACACTGCCCATGGCACCCCAGCATCAGGACACGATCCCAGCAGCTGAACAAAGTATCTTTTATTTGTGACATACAAATACAACCAATGCAAAAAGAGATCACTTTTCCCTTTGATTCCAGTGATAACAAGTTGCTAAAGAAAAAAAAAATATATATCAAGGAGTTTATCTTCAATTTCCTCTAAAAAAAAAAAAACCAGAAAGGGTTAAAAAGAACCATACGCATGTCATACACACATTTGACATCAACAAAAATAACCTGAAATAGAGTGAATACAACTAAAAAAAAAAGGAAAATCTTAAAAAATATTTTAACATGCCCCAAACAAAACACACAAAACAGCCGGAGAACAAAAGGCCTGCTCTGTTTCTCAAAACCAAGACCTGGGGAAGTGGAGAAAGACGGATGTCTGAGACGTGAACGGGCCCAACACCAAAACACAGGGAGCTGCTGGTCTCCTGCCCCCACGCGGGCCCCCGAGCCGCCCCGCAGGAAACAGGCGGCAGAGGCTGCAGGAGCAGGTGTGGCACTGAGCCCTCCATCTGCCGGTGGGCTCGGTGGCAGGTGTCCGACAAGTGCAGAGAAAACAACATACACTGAACTCACCTTATGAGGAATTTACAGTGGGGTTCCTTTTGATCCCCTTGAGTGGGAGGTATCAGAAATCCATGATCTAAGACAATAAATATTTATCTGTTCTGTGTCAACAGACAGGGATCAAAGGAAAAAAAAATTCCTAAACATGCTTCTGTCATTCCATGATTCCTGGAAGGAGCCCACCAATACCCTCCCAGCAATTTAAAATGCCCCCACCCCTCCCCCCACAGAACCCCCTGGGAGGCGGAAGGCAGGGGCAGAGACGGGCTTACTCCAGTGGAAAGCTGCAAGGCCTTCTCTGAGGGAGTGCCGCGTCGCATGCTGCCCGCGGGGTCAACAGCATCACACAGCACTCTGCAGAAGGCTGGGCTGGGCAGGGGAGGCCAAGCGCACAGGCCCCTGCACAAGCAGGAAAGTGGGGAAGATCAGCTCCGGGGAGACCCGCCAGCAGAGACCACCTGAGTCAGGGCAGAGCGTGGGGCAGACTGTAAAGTCGGAACAGACAGACCTCCAAGAGCGCAACTCCACAAAGGCTAGAACCTTTAAGACACTCCCTAAAGCAGGGCTCAAGGAGGTCCAAAGGGAGGCGGCAGGTGCTTTTTCCTGGATAAGGATTTGGTCATTTTCTTCCCTGGAAGGGGCACAAGGCCCAGAGACCAGGGCAAGTGTAAGCTCTGATCCACAGTCTCCCTATCCCGTGAGAGAAGAGGAAGGCCTTCTCCCTCTGCTCCAGTCCGAGGCCACAGGGTGACACTGGAGATGGAGGAGAGGAGAGCAGCGGTCTGGCCACCAAGAGGCATTCCTGCTGCAGCTGGGGGGCTGCCAGCCAGGGCAGTGGCACCAGGCCTCACTGAGGCAGCGAGGGGCAAGGCTGGGGAGTGCAGGCGGTGGGGCCTGCTGCTGGCTGGGGGCTCTCTGCAAAGGGAGGGCGGCGACCCCCTCAGAGAGTGATCAGCACCAAGATATGAGAGGCAACAGCACTGAAGAGGCCGGGAACCCGAGGGGTCCTTCTGGGGGAAGATGAAGGGCTCCCTAATGTAATTCTTCCCCTTGAGAGTAAGAACAGAGGTACTGGGTGAGGTGAGCTGGGGGAAGACAAGTGGTGGTGGGGCGACGGAGAGGAACTGGCAGGACCTCTGGCTTGTTTCTGTGACGGGACAGCTCAAGTCACTGCCAGATCAAGAGGTTTGGCTAGAAAGCAGCAAAGTCCGGAAGCCCAGAGAAGCAACTCTCTTCCTGGGGGGGGGGGGGGGGGGGCGCCCCCCCCCCCCCCCCCCCCCCCCCC
>NW_019154106.1:8121384-8186051 GCF_002288905.1 Enhydra lutris kenyoni
CCCCCCCCCCCCCCCAGCCACACCTTGCTCCTGGTCCTCCCATCGACGACGAGGTGGAGATGGATGGAACCTTCCTCCTACTGGGCCGGTCCCCTGGGATGCCTCCACACTAAGTGTCCGTCCACAGAAGCACAGCTAGAAAGCGCTCCTTGGCCTCCCAGTGTCGTGGCACAGGAGACCTTCCCTCGATCTCCATCAGAGCACTTGGCTACAAAACCGGACTCCCTCCGAAGCCGGTCTCTATGTCCAGAGCCTGCATCCGGTCCAGTCCTCGTTGGGGACCAGCCAGACCCTGACCCGGGGCTCCAGGACTTTTCTAAAGATGGGTATAAAACAGCCCATTTGTCCAAGTGTGTGTGTGGCGGGGGGAGGGGAGGGACTGTCAGGAATCCACCTGCAGAGCAGCTGGAGAACCTCGTGCTCAAGGGCACAAGGGCCGAGCGAGAAGGCAGCCGCTGCGAGAGGGTCCGCGTCGTGCCCGGCCTCCGCCAGCCCCTCCCTCAGCACCTCTCCTCTCTGCTCCTTCAGCGCACACGGTCCTTCCAGGAGGGCAGAGGACGGGCGGCTCGGACCGCTCCACCCCGGGGTTCTGTGCGCTCGGGCCGCAGCCGGGCACGCGCAGGGCTGAGGAGGCCACAGCTCTGAGGGCACCTGGCCAGCGACGTGAGCCCAGGGAGAGGACAGGCCTTGGAGAGAGCATTCTAGCTTGGGAGCTCAGTGGCAGCAGCCGCCACAGTGCCCGCCCGCATGGGAGTGCTGGCTGTCCCCAAACTTGGTCCTCCGGCTCAGGATCTCATAGGAGCAGTCCTCTCCACAGCAACCAGACATGCTGGGGGAAGAGTCATCGATCTCGAATCTGCAAGGCAGGCAGAAGAGGTTTGGCTGCGCGTAGCTGACGGCCTTCCTTCCTAGCCCAGGAACTTTTCTACCAGCCACACTCACAAGACCCCTAGGAGTGAGGGCGTGGCCCCAGGGCATGCCTGCACCATCCCCCCAACCCCAAGGCCACGCCCCCGGCCACTGGACCAGGAGCTCAGCCTTTAGGATGAATGAGCTTCAGGACCAGGAGAAAGCCCCCGGGGCAGGCACCCCCCACCACCCAGAGGGCCCCACACCCGGGCCCAGCTCCTTACTGCAGCGCTTCTCGGAAGAACTGGTAGGCGCCATGATTGTGCTTAAATACAGTTAACATCACTTTCTTCATCTGTGTGCTGAGAAGAAAGCAGAGAGAACACCTTCCAGAAAGAGAAACAGAGGCTAACTCATGCCTCCTCTTTCTGTCTCTGCCTGCTGTCTCCCATTTGCCCCTGAGAAGCGCACCTCTGAGCCCCAATCTAGCCTCCGTGCTAGGCGCTCACAGCACCCCCTGCCTCCGACCGCGCGGGCATCGCGCCCCCACTGAGCTGGCTTCCTCGCCACGTCCTCTCTGCACCCTACTTTTCAGGCACAAGAGGCGCTCAGAAGCACTTGCTGCTTGGAGCCACACGTACAAAAACGGGAATCCCAGCAGAGAGAAGAGTAGCTTTACTGAGAGGGTTCTAGATGTTTCTCTTCTGAAACATTCCTACGAGCCTTGTCCTCCACCGAGGCTCAGAGAAGAGTGTGGATGGCTCAGCAGATCGTGACACACGGGGCGCCCTTACCTGTTGGCCATGAGCTGCAGGATCTGGATGAGGAACTTCCCCAGGCCTTTCCGCCGCACCTTGCTTTCCAACTGCACCTCGTAGCTGGGTGAAGAAAGCATCCAAGTGAGCCCGGGGAGGCAGGGCCCATCAGAGGACCTGGGGCCCCGGCAGCCCGCAGACCCGGACCAGCGCAGCAGACCCTGCCACGCAGCTGAGTGCCCAGAGCAGCGCCAGTGCGTCCTCCCCACGGCCGACCCCAGGCTGGGGCTCCTACCAGTACAGGACTTCATCCCCGCACTCCACGTCAAACCGGAAGTGAGAAAAGGCAACAGGGACCGAACTGCTTTCCCAAGCAATGAGGTACCAGGCTCGGTCATCTGTCATTTCCTCGCGTTTCTCTCGGTCCTTCCAGCCCCATTCGCTCTGCTCATACCTGGGACACACGGGGCAGTCAGGGCGGGGAGGCCCGGAAGGGGAGGAGCGAGGGCCCCCTCCGGACAGGGCGCGCTTACATGGTCTGCATGTTGGTCTTGGTCAGGTCGAAGGCCCAGGCCACGGTGGCTGGCTCCAGTCCAGACACTCGCTTACACTCGATGGAGACGTTTAACCTGAAGAAGACGGAAGGGTGGCGAGTGGAGCTGGTGGCAGGCCTGCGGGCGGCCCGCTGCCCAGATGACCTCCCAGCGCAGCAGGCCTGGTCTCGGCTCACCCAGAGAGAGAGGCCGAGCTTGTGCCCTGCCTTCCTGGTCGTGACTAGATAAGGTGCCGCTGAAGGAACGAAGACTTTCGGGCTGAGACTGACAACTGTCATCGCCGGCCCACTGCCCTGACCACAGTCCCATTTCCTGCCCTGCGAGGCCCTCACTGGTGTCTGCACTTTGCAAACTTCCATCCCTCTCTGCTACCGCTTTGCTCTCTCCAGCCTCTACCGTGCTTCGTTATGAATCCTGAAGTCTTCTCGGATTCTTTAGTTCCTGCCCGTGGGTGTTTAGTCTCTGAACTGACTCCTCATTGGGCAGCCACAGCACCTTGAAAATGGGTCACCTCAGGCCTTTTGAGAAGGCCTGGTCCCTAACCCCCAGAGGGGTCCTGCCTGCCATTTCCTCTGAGGACACAGCAGGTGTTCTCAGCTAACCAACCCAGGTGGAGCGGGGTCCAACCCCACGCGGTTTTCTTACACTCACAAATGCCGTAGACATTAAGGTCTCATCGTTTATTTACTTCCGAAAGAAACGTTAGTAAAGCACAGTTCAGTTCTGTGGCCGAACCGTGGAACCCCAATCTCCAGGCAGTGCCACATTCTGACAGGACCAAAGTCAGTGACACGAAGTCCTTAAAGAGGTCCCAGGTCAGGCCCTTCCAATGGCCCTTGACACGACCCCTCAAGAGAATGTCCCCATTCAAAATGACTGTCACCTCTGCTGTCTGGCCCACCATATGAGCTGCACATGCGCTCAGTCTTGTAAATTCGGAACATCTTGGCTCTGAAGAGTCTTCCTTTCTAAGTGCTGGCCGTGGCATAATCAGAAACACCCCAACATGGCCTGCCCTCTGGCTCAGCCGTCTGTTTTCCAAAGGTTGGTCTAGAGGTATGAATTCTCTACTAATCTGAGTTCTCTCTCTCTCTCTCTCTCTTTTTCACTTGAGTTCTTTAAGTACATTAAAGCAGGATCACAGCCACACAAATCACACAAAATTCCAGGCACCAAAGGATCCCAGAGTTAGCTGGCAATGCCTGCTTCAGAACTGTTCCAGTATTTCTGAAAGTCAATAGGAATGTGGAATATGGAACACAGAAGACATCACAGTAAGGGATCTCTAAACTGTGCCAGAGGACTTCCCAGACACTGAAAGGTGAGGCTACTGGAGGAACTGTACTACGTCTGATCACAGGAAGGACACATTAACGTGGTACTACGAAATTCAGACAAAGCCGCGAAAAGCAGATACAGGGTCACCTACTAAATGTTCATTTCACGCGGCACCTGGTGGCTTAGTCGTTAAGTGTCTGCCTTTGGCTCAGGTCATGATCCCAGGGTCCTGGGATTGAGCCCCACATCAGGCTCCCTGCTCAGCGGGAAGCCTGCTTCTCCCTTGCCCACTCCCCCTGCTTATGTTCCCTCTCTCGCTGTGTCTCTCTCTGTCAAATAAATAAACAAAAATCTTTTGGGGCGCCTGGGTGGCTCAGTGGGTTAAAGCCTCTGCCTTCGGCTCAGGTCATGATCCCGGGGTCCTGGGATCGAGCCCCGCATCGGGCTCTCTGCTCAGCAGGGAGCCTGCTTCCTCCTCTCTCTCTGCCTACCTGTGATCTCTGTCAAATAAATAAATAAAATCTTAAAAAATAAATAAATAAAATAAAAATCTTTTAAAAAAATAAAGTGATCATTTCATAGTTCATATATTTACATCTATCTGTCTTGTTCCCTGAAACACTCAAACCAGCTGCTACTTACAGAACTGGACATAATCCTCTTTCCTCCTCAAAACGACCTTACACGTCTGGCTTCATGACTCCATTCAACAGACCAAAAAATGGGGCTGTCTGGAGTGTGCCTTGTCTGATACAATTAATCAGAAGAACAGTTTTGTTTCAAACCCATAGCTGTGATTCTCTAAAACCATAACCCATTTTTCCCTAAGCCAAGAGCAGCTCTGATAAGACAGATTATGCTTCCTATTTTATAAACCAGAAGGACAGAAAGGGGAAGGGGGCTTTAACCCAGATCCTACAGCAGGAAACTGGATTAGTAGCAATAACAGTAGTGATAACACTGACCTAGGTTTTGGTAAGCTCCAGGTACGAGGCACTTCATACCTAATCCTCCCCAAACCATCTTTTATCAGACCCACTGCTGATTAGAATATGGAGGCTCAGAGAGATTAAGTCCAGGGTCAAGGGTCATACAGCCAGTTAACTGGCTTTTTAAAAAAATATATTTTATTTATTTATTAGACAGAGAGAGACACAGTGAGAGAAGGAACACAAGCAGAGAGAATGGGAGAGGGAGAAGCAGGCTTCCCACCAAGCAGGGAGTCCGATGCGGGGCTCAATCCCAGGACCCTGGGATCACGACCTGAGATGCTTAACCACTGAGTCCTCCAGGCGCCCCAGTAAGTGGCTTTTAACAATTACACCATACACTCCCGGAAAGAGCCCTAGATTGGGAATTAAAAGCCCCCTCAGCAGCCAGGGAGAAACTACGTGGCTTAGGAATCTTATTCAGCTTCTCTGAGCCTTGGTTCCCCTCTGCACAAAAGGAGGAAGTCAGCCTAGACGATTTTTTTTAAATTCTTTTTTTTAAGATTTTATTTATTTATTTGACAGAGAGACACAGCAAGAGAGGGAACACAAGCAGGGGGCGTGGGAGAGGGAGAAGCAGCCTTCCCGCCGAGCAGGGAGCCCGACCTAGGGCTCGATCCCAGGACCCTGGGACCATAACTGGAGTGGAAGACAGCCGCTTAACCAACTGAGCCACGCAGGCGCCCCCTAGACGAGTTTTCCAGTTTGTTTCAGCTCTATGACTTTTTTTTTTTAAAGATTTTATTTATTTGACAGACTGAGATCACAAGTAGGCAGAGAGGCAGGCAGAGAGAGATGAGGAAGCAGGCTCCCTGCCGAGCAGAGAGCCCGATGCGGGGCTCAATCCCAAGACCCTGGGATCATGACCTGAGCTGAAGGCAGTCAGCTCTATGATTCTACACCTGGAGAGAATATCAAATCCTAAGGAAATATTAGTCTAAGATGATGCAATCTTTGTTCATTTACAGATTTCTCTGTTACCTAACCAGGCACTTTTGTATCAAGACACTCAACACAGCTTCTCCTTTTTCGTAACAAAAAAATGAGAAAATGTGGGTCGGAGGAAGCACACTCCGGGAAAACGAATTCCTTCACTCAAGGAGACAACAGTTAGGAGTGCTAAACACTTACCCATTTCGATCGTATTTCTTGAACACTGGGAAAGCCTCTAGAGGGTCTCCAAGCTGCGGAGGGAAAGAAAAGAGTAGCACAAACACGCGCGGTGCAGTCGCAGGCTCTCCCTGCAGCGAGACAGTGTGCAGAGCCACGCTGGGAGGCCTGGCCCCCGACCCAGGAGCAGCGGCCGGACAGCGCTCCACCTGCCTCGGCTCTGAAAGCACACGCAGGCAGGGTCTAGTAAGGAGGCCCAAGGCAGTTAAGTCAGCTTCATTTCACAAGGTAAGGAGAGACTCTGCGAGCCTAACACCATTACTGGCCTGTAGGTCACATGACCCCAAAACCGGAGGGCATGTGATCCACCTGCAAACTTCCTTTCTGTGGGGGTTTGACCTCGTGATCCTAGATCAGGAGTTGCCTGCTCTACCAACTGAACCAGCCCGGTGCCCCATCCGCCCACATACTTTTTCTTTTTTCTGAAACTTTTTCTTTTTTCAGATTTTACTTATTTATTTTCAGAAGCCTGTGCACATGTGCAGGCTCAGGGGGAGGGGCAGAGGAGGAGAGAATCTCAGACTCCATGCTGAGTGCAGAGCCCAGCACAGGGCTGGGTCTCGAGACCCTGAGATCATGACCTGAGCTAAGATCAAAAGTTGGACACTTACCTGGCTGAGCCGCCCAGGCGCCCCTTACCTGCGTACTTCTAAGAAGTCCCCAACTAACCCCACTGTGTCAAAACCCAAAATGGCACAATCATGTCCCTGAACCACCTCTTTATAAATGTAGACTGCTTACGGGGTGGGCTAAAAAGGTAACAAAAGGGGCGCCTGGGTGGCTCAGTGGGTTAAAGCCTCTGCCTTCGGCTCAGGTCATGATCCCAGGGTCCTGGGATCGAGCCCCGCATCAGGCTCCCGGCTCAGCAGGGAGTCTACTTCTCCCTCTCCTTCTGCCTGCCGTTTCCCCTGCTTATGCTCTCTGTGAAATAAATAAAATCTTTAAAAAATAAAAAAAGAGAGAAACAAAAAATGGGATATGGAATGGGAGCAGGAAGGATGGTCAGAGCCTCTTCAGTCCTGTTTGAAAGACAAGCCTGCTCTTCGCGGGGCCACCTGGGTGGTCCGCTTCACCACTCCTCCCTCCTGGACTCTGGCCCCTGAACCAGGCTGCTGCCCCTGCCCCCGGTGCCAGCACAGTCTTTGGTACTTCATAGCCAATAAATGTCTGAAGGAATGAATGAGAAAACTATACCATATGTTACCAGGGACGTTTCCTCTCCAAAATGCAAAATCCTAACAGAATTTTCTCCGGGGGGCGCCTGGGTGGCTCATTGGGTTAAAGCCTCTGCCTTCAGCTCAGATCATGGTCCCAGGGTCCTGGGCTCTCTGCTCAGCAGGGAGCCTGCTTCCCCCACTCTCTCTCTCTGCCTGCCTCTCGGCCTACTTGTGATCTCTCTCTGTCAAATAAATAAATAAAATCTTTAAAAAATATATTTTTTTTTTTCTCCAGACCCTCTTCCACTGCTATGGAAGGAGACCCGCAGAGAAAAGCAGCCACTTCTGTTTGTTTTTTTCTTTTTTTAAGTGGGCTGCCCTCCCAGGGTGGGGCCGGAACTCAAGACCCTGAGATGGAGCACCCCACGCTCCACCGGCGCAGCCAGCCAGGCGTCCCCAGCCACTTCATCTGAATTCCCATTTCCCTGCACACCTAGGCCAATCCCTGGCCCTCCCTGCAACTCTCAGGCTCGGCTCATTTTCCTCAGTCGGCCAGTAACAAAATTCTGCCACAGGGTGGCGCCAAACGAAGCCAAATGAAAAACCAAGCTCAAGTTCTAGGAGGAAGGGACTTGGGAAGCAGGGGAATCACCCTGTTGGCGGCGTCCACTTTGGCACAGACGGCATCCATGGCTGCTCGTTCCTCCAACCGCTTCTGCTTCTTCTCCTTCGCTTTGCTTGACTTCCTCTGCAACAGGGAAAAGCAAAGTTGGCTGGAAGGGCTGTGGCCAACCAAAGACTCTTCTTTCCCTTTGAGGAACCTTACAGAGTCAGGCCCTGAGTCCACAGGCCTGTCCTCAGTGGCAGGAGCTGCCAACCCTGGCTGCTGCACACTTGCTGGGATGGGGAAGACGCACGTGTTTTCTAGTCGTGAGAGCTCGGGAGCATCACCAGACTTCTCAGCTTCCGTGTCAGAAAGAGTACTGATCCTGGGGAAGCAGGGCCACCGTGAGGACCCGGTGAGAGCGCATGACAATACCTGCGTAGGGCCTGGCCCCCAGCAGGTGCCTAATAAATACGCACTCATCCACTCGCTCCTAAGGAAGGAACATTCAGGGCAGGTTTCAAGGAGGAGATTCCATCTGAGGTAGCCGCTGACAGCTGTTCCTAAGGACAGGTTTATTCAAAGCCTTCTCAGTGTCTTCCTGCTCTGCAGAGTGGTGTTCGGGCCCCAACCAGTCCTCCTCTGTGTCTGCTTCCCTCGTCTGCAGGAGGTGCATGAGGTAGGAGGCTGGTGAGACTTACTCTGGCATCGCACACAACCAAGGAGAGTTCTCATTCTCGCTCCCTAGGAAGACCAGGGCAGCACGTACCCCCAGAGTTGCTCACCCCCCAGCCCAAATTCCAAAGGCACCCAAAGGCACTGACAGGATGGCTTTGCTTTTTGACCCACTTCACTGCCTCTTCTGACTCCAACTCTGTTTCCTGAGCTCATCGGAGAGAGGCTGTACTCCCTCCAAATGCACCTGAGCCCTGGCGCTGGCACCGGCCAAGGGAAGTCGAAAAACCAGATGCTGGAAAAGTTTCTTGGGATAAATTCTACCCTCAGCTCTCTGGGAATGACACTGTCTAACTCTTATTTCCAGGGACCAGGGGGCGAGAGTCCAGACACAAAGAACTCACAGGGACTGCTCTTCTAGGTGTCAATTCGTCCTACACCAGCTATTGTATGCTGCTGAGCCCCGGGCTCCCATCCCTTATCCCCTCAAGCAAGGAGCAGACAGAAGAGCACAGACTGTCTCCGTAAGGCTAGGACTGGAGGGGACAGAACCAGGCCCCCTTGACCACACACAGGCTTTAGAGCACCCATCTTTTCCTCCGGGGGTTTGAATTTCAAAACAACATCATGAAAGGTGCTCAGCTCGCAGAGTACTTCCGCAAACGTCTGCTTCGGTTCTCAGGGCAAAAACCAGCACCTCCATTCCCACGTGAGAAAACTGAGGCTCAAAGGCATAGCATTCCCCCAAGAACAAATGGCAGAGGGGGACTTATTCCCAGGGGTTGGGCCCCGGACCTAGTGTTTGTTCCACCAGCCCCGCTGTCTCCAGTGGGAAGGCTGACATCAATGTCAACAAGCCCTTCCTCTCAGTCTTGCCCAGATGCAGTCCAGGCCTCCGGAGCTGTTAAGGCAGCCACTCAATTCACTTCTCATCACCCTTCAGGCTCAGCAACGGCTGACGAGCACCCTGCCAGCTCGGTGCTGCCCCAGGCCCTACCTCTGCTCCGAGGGAGGGAAACGGAAACCCGAGACAGCCGGCCTCCAGGAAGGAACATGAGCCCTGGCATCACTCGGGCCAGGCCAATGCTCCTCCTGCTGCCCCCGCATGACCTGTGAAAGCAAGTCCGTCTCCGGAAAAATGGGGATACGGATGCTGGCCTCACCGACTCCCTGAAAGGACAGGTCAGAAGTCACCTTAGGGTAGAGGCAACCCCCCCCCTGCGCCCTAGTTCTCTCTCCACACAACACAGAGCTGAAAGATCAAAGGTGCTGGAAGGCGAGTGTGACTCCCGGGACCCAGAAAGCACTGAAACGTGGGTTCGCTCCACAGCATCTCATTTCTAAGCACAAGCAGTAATTCCTAAGCACAAGCAGCAGGAGGGCCGCCCCCAGGAGATTTACGGGCTCATTCATGCAAGGGAACAGGCCAGCCAGACAATCCTCAGTGTGAGGCTCAGGGCTGCCGTGGCCCGGGACGGCGGATGATGAGAGAGACCCCTACGTGCCTAGCTGCCCGCGCACAGGGTATGTGGCAGGCCGTAGCAGCCCAGGGCAGACAGGCAGGGGCTCTTCCTCAAACCTAGCACACGCTAGGAAAAGTGGTCTCCTGCTGTTCCAATTAGCTTTGCCCTGCCTCGTGTAGGTAAAGCTATCCTGCGGGGACACAGGAAAATTCTCCTAATTAAAATGGGAAATAAGCACAGTGAACAGTAAAGCTCATTGTGGTTAAGTGTCTTTCCCAAGGGAGCTTTATATAATAAAAAGAGTGTGGGATTTTTGAGTCAAGAGGCTTGGATTTGATTCTCAGCTCCTCCACTTAGAAGCTGTGTGACTTTGGGCAAGTTACTTAATCTCTTTTCAGCAAGTCACTTAGTTTCTCTGGATCTCGATCTCCTTATCAGTAAAGGGGCTAACAATGCCTTTACCTCACAGGACTGTTATGAGGAAAAAAATGATACAATGTACTAGATATAAAAAATAAGGACTTCTGGTTAGGAGGATCCACTAACATCACACACTCTGCTAATGCTTTAATAAACAGGTTTTATTTTAGCCTCTATAATAATAAGTTATGTGTGCCCACTTCTTTGATGAGAGAACTGAGGCACAGAGAGGTTAGAGAACTTTTCAGGGTCACAGAGCCAGTGAACAGAATTCTCAGAGAGGTCTCTCCATGCCACCCTCTCCCTCCACTCACACCAGACGGTAACACTCCGTGAGCCAGAGGTCACACCGGCTTCATCAGCCAATGCACACCCAGTCAGTGCTCAGCAAACAGCAGGTACTAAGCCCATACCTGTTTAATGGCTCAGCCAACATTCAAATCCAGGTCTGAACCCTAACATCCAAGCTTCTTCCACGACATCAACTACACGTGTGCAGCACGCGTTCTAAAGTGTGACGCAAGTGTTTCCACCTGCTGCTGGGAAAACCCTCCCCTTGCGAGCTCTCTCGAAGCAGTATCTCCACATGCAGTCAGGACTGCCAGGTCTCACAGAGACACTCAAAGCCAAAACGCGCACAGATGGGGGCAGGAGGCACCTTTCAGACAAGAGATTTGGCATCTCTTAGATTTCAGTGTCAAACCTTCACCCCCCAAAGTATCCAGGATCCAGAAAAAAAAAAAAACAAAAAACCTCCTTTTTTGGGGAAGGGAGCCAGATATCTATATTCCAATTCCTAAAAGACAACATGTCTGTGGCAGCAAGGGTGAAGGAACTTTGAAGAGAAGGGTGATCCAGCTGAGGTCTCTTAGTCTGAGGTCGGCTGTCTAGTGGAGCAGGGCCCTCCCCCTGGATGGTGCCTGCCACAAACACCGACCTTCCTGACACGGAGGTGGGGAGTCCACTGCCCCCACCCAGGAGGAAGGCGGATAATGACAGGGTTCCAGCACGGTTCCAGGGAGGAAGATTCAAGTCTCTCTTTTTTTGCAATGAGTTTTACGCCAGAAGAGACTAGGCAGGGGCCGTTCTGAGAAACACATCTGTGGAGTATGAGGAACAGGAGGAAAGGAAGCAAGGGTCGCAGCATCGCTGAGTCTTGCTCTTTCAACTCAACCAACAAAGGAAGTGCTGAACCAGAATGGCATGTTCTGCTTCTTGTCTGCTGCCCCGTCTGCAGTGGCTGATGCTGGGTAGACACCGAGTGATCCCAGGGACACAGATTTTTACCTCATTTCAACAAGAGCTGGAGTTTGGGACCTTTCACCAAAACCTGGGTTAAATAATCCTTGATTTTCTACACACGAAGTACACTGTACCCCAAATTCCTTGCTGAAACAAGACGACATGGAACCTGAAGTGCTTGGACGTGGATCAGAACTACCGTTTTGGCCTAACAAGTTGACTTGTTCAGTCAATTATCACCCGAGAGAAAATCTAGGTTAACAACAATAGGGACAAAGTAATGGGTTAAAAATAGCACAGATCTGGGGGGCGCCTGGGTGGCTCAGTCGTTAAGCGTCTGCCTTCAGCTCAGGTCACGATCCCAGCATCCTGGGATCGAGTCCCACATCGGGCTCCCTGCTCAGCGGGGAGCCTGCTTCTCCCTTCCTCTCCCTCAGCCACTCCCCCTGCTTGTGCTCTCTCTCCTGCTTCCTCTCACTCTCAAATAAATAAATAAAATCTTAAAAAAAAAATAGCACAGATCTATTTTAGATAACTCCAATAAAGGTTGAGAATACAAGCAGAAACAACAGCCACGATTTCACGCATCCACTATCTCATTTAATCCTCTCCTCTCTGAGGGGGGCGGGTATCATCATCCAGTTTACATAGAGGAGGAAATTCAAGTTCAGAAAGGCCACGTCACAGGCACAGTATCACGCTGCTAGCCAGGAAGATGGGGCTGGAACCGAGGCATCTCTGGGTCCCAAGTCAGGACTCCTTAAAGGTGGTAAAAATTCCAGGTAAAAACTATACAGTACCAGGGAGCAACGGTTCCCTTCTCAGGAGAGTGACTAATACTACTTTAACTGGAACTTAGGAAGGTGAGTTCACAGAAGTATTTGAATAATTTCTGCCCAGCCCTCTATCGGCTCATGCCAGAGAAGGGCGCACCTCCAGGCTGCCTGCCACACACAGAACAGGTGGTCACTATTCTTCTGGGTCTGGAGCCATCAGTGCCCCTCCCCACCCCCCATCAATTCCCTCCCTGCTCACCTTCTGCACAGCTTCCCCCTGCAAAGCCACCTGCAGCACTTAAGAGTACTAACGACCCAAGGAATAATCAAAAGCACTCTGTTGCATCTGGGAGGACTAAAGAGCAGGCCTCCGTTGGAGGGGAAGAGGGCGTTTTAGGAGCAGGAGGATCCTGGTGGAGAGATTTGGAAAGGGTGTAGGGAACCCCGCTTCACCGAGCATCGAGGTAGCGGGAAGCACAGCCAGTGGCTGAGGGCTGGGGAGGCCCGAGGCAGGGTTTGGCCCCTGCTCACGGTCTGTGTGACCTTGGCTGGGTGCCTCTTCTCTGGGCCTCAGTTCCCTGCAAGCCTGGGGCGGCCTAGGAGGTGGAAAGACGCGAAGCCGGTGACAGCCAGGTGATGGGTGACCCCTGGGGGCGAGGGGTACCCCAGGGTCCGCCCGGGGGTTAGGGGGTGGTCAAGAAGATAACAGGTCAGTCAGGAAGGTTGGGGGGGGGCGCGACGCGAGGGGCGGGGGACACCCAAGGGGGTGGGGCCCGGAGAAGGGGGCTCCCCAAGGGATCTCCGGGCTGCGCCGAGTGTGGGGATGCTAAGAATGTGGGAGTCGGGTCATGTGGGGGTTGGGGGTCACGTGAGGCCGGAGGGGGTCGGGGTCACGTGAGAGGGGGTTCAAGGAACAATGGGGGCGCAGGGGGACGAACGGAACGGGGAGCGCTGCCGGCCCTCGCGTCTCCTTTCCCTGCCTCACTCACCCCCATGGCGGCAGCGGCGGCAGCGACCCTCAGCTCCTCCTTCCCACACTTGCCGGTAGAGAGGCGGCAACGGCAGCGACGGCGGCAGCTACACCAGAGCGGCGGCGGGCCCCGCACCGCGCATGCGCCTCGCGGGCTCTCCTGCGCGCCCTAGCGGGCACCGCGCCGGCGCAGAGCGGGGGAGGGCGCGAGCGGGGGAAGCGCGCAGGTGGAGAGCCGGAGAGGCGGGCCGAGGGTCTCGCACCCGAAAGAGGCGGGAGGCGCGGAGCAGCGTCGCGCTAGGAATGACGTAGTGCCCGGGCCCGCCCCCTCGTCTCCCGGCTGTGTCTGTAGCTATGGCAACGGCCGCGCCTGGCGGGTAGAAGCCGGCGGGCTGGAGGCTGGGTGTGTGGCTGCGCTAACCCCTGCGCTCCTCCCCTCCGCGGCGGGCCGACCGCCGGCGAAGCAGCCACCCTCGCACAGGACCAAACGCGTCCTGACCTCGGACGCCCCAGCCCCTCCTGCAAACCCTCGGGCACCGGGGCAGCTCTTTGAAAACGTTCCCACCCTCTAGATCTTGAACTCTTGAAATTCCTTTTCTAACCGGAGTCCCGTTATTCATTCATCCGTCTTCTAAGTATTCATTCACCCTCCGTCCGTTGGCTCTGAGTCTCAGCGAACATTTACCAGCGTCTACGCTGTGCTGAGCCTGGGGGCCACAGAGAGGAGCAGTCCAAAACTTCCCTGTTTAGAGGGGAAACAGGCGTGTAACAACTATTTAATGGAGAGGGGTTGGTGCTGTGGCAATGAGACCTCAGGCGTGCAGTCCTTCCCAGCAGGCCAGTGTGACTCCTTGCATCCCAGTCCCGCGGGGAGCTGTGTGCGCTCTACACAACCCTGCGCCCTACCCCAGGATCGATCTCCAGGGTTGGAGCCAGTCTCCTGAGAGCTCCCCGGGTAAGGTCATACTTGGGAAAGTGAGACAACCGCGGCCCAAGACTTAAGCTTCACAGACTTTGTCCCGCTCTGCTCATGATCCCATCTTCAGTGCCCAGCGCAGTGGTGGCCCCCAAACGGGTACTCAAGCAATATTTATCGGGTGCTCACCGTAGGCTAGGCACTGACCCCGCAGCGAAGAAAACAACCATAGCGAACAGAAAAGGTACTGCCTCGCAGAGCCTGTACGCTAAAAGGAGGAGGCAGATAATAAACTAAATAAACAGGTAAAATATGTGATAAGGTAGATGATAACAGTCCTATGGAGGAAAATAAAGCAGGGAAAGGGGAAAGGAAAGGTCAGGATTTAGTGCTTTATTATTTTTTTTAAGATTTTATTTATTTATTTGACAGACAGAGATCACAAGTAGGCAGAGGCAGGCAGAGAGAGAGAAGCAGGCTCCCCGCCGAGCAGAGAGCCAGATGCGAGGCTTGATTCCAGGACCCTGGGATCATGACCTGAGCTGAAGTCAGAGACTTTAACCCACTCAGCCTCCCAGGCGCCCCAGGATTTAGTGCTTTAACTAGGATACTCAAGAAGGCAAACATGAGGTAACATTTGTATCAAGATCTGGAGGAGGGAGGGGAGCAAGTCATGGATACCTGAGGGCATTCCAGGCTGGGGGGTACAGCCAGTGCAAAACCCCCAAGCAGGAATATGATTGGAATGTTTGAGGAACTGCAAGAAGTTAAGTACCGTGTGGCCAGAGCAGAGCGAGCCAGTGGGAGGTAAGTAGGAGGTAAAATCTGACAGGTAGAGAGAGGATCATTTACAGCGCTTGTACATTTTGTTTTGTTTTTTAAGTAAGCTCTGCCTGCCCCCCACCAACACACATGGGGCTTGAACTCACAACCCTGAGATCAAAGTCACATGCTGTACCGACTGAGCCAGGTGCCCTAGGATTTAGAGGTTTGAAAGACTTTGGGATTAGAATGGGCTGGGACACCACTGGAGGGTCTGAGTGGAGGGGCCATGGAGTGGCTTTTGTGCTCATGGGACCAGCTGGCTGCTGAGTTGGGAAGAGAGTGTAAGGGGAGGGTCACAGGAGGACCTATGCAGAGGCCACTGGTCCTGTCAAGGCGAGAGCAATGAAGCTTGTAGCAGGTGGACAGCAGTGGACATGGGAGAGGCAGTCAGGGCCTGGTGTGTATTGAAGGCAGCCGGATGCCGGATTGGATCCCAGGACCCTGGGATCAAGACCTGAGCCAAAGGCAGATGCTTTACTGGCTGAGCCACTCAGACGCCCCTTTTGAGTTTTTTAGCTTGTGCGATGGGAAGGGTGGAGAGATCTCAACAGAGACACAGGCAACTTTGGAAGGAGCAAGATGAGGGCGGGTCTGGGGAAAATCAGGAACTGCGATTTGACCATGTCAGGTTTGAGATATCAGATTTGAGATGTCTTTTGTACGTTCTCATAGAGACTTGGAGTGATCAGGACCAGGCAGGAGACACACATTTTCCCGCAGCCAGCGTGTGATGGTAGTTCAAGCTGGATGAGACTATGGAGAAATGTAGGTAGACTGGAATGAATGACTATTTTAGCCTGCACCCTGTTCCTTGGTCAGAAAATCTGCTTGCTGGGAGTGCCTGTCTGACTCTCCGAAAAGCACGTGACTCTTGATCTCAGGGTCATGAGTTCCATCCCTACCTTGGATGTAGAGATTACTAAAAATAAAAGTAGAAAGAAAGATGAAAGAGAGAAAGACGGGGCCTGGGTGGCTCAGTGGGTTAAGCCTCTGCATGGGGCTCTCTGCTCAGCAGGGATCCTGCTTCCCCCCCCCCTGCCTGCCTGTCTACTTGTGATCTCTCTCTGTCAAATAAATAAAATCTTTAAAAAGAGAGAGAGAGAAAGACAGAAGGAAGGAAGTAAAGAGGAAGAGAGAGAGGAAGGGAAGAGAGGGCTGCTTGCCACCACTCTGGGGACCAGAAGAGGGAGCTAAGGGAGGGAGGAGGGTAGAAAAGGTGGGAAGAGGGGACCTGTGAACTTGCCCTTGAAGGAGGAGGCAAGGAGATTCCAGGGGAGGGAACAGTATTTGCAGAGCCAGGGAAGCATGAAGGAGTGGGCTAGGGTGTTTACAGAGGGAGGAGGGGCAAGGTGGGAATCAGGTACAACCCCCACCCCAGAGCAGTCCCCACCCTGTTTCAACTTCCCTTGTCTCCTAACCCAGACTTCCCTTGTCTCCTTACCCACTTTTGTTTCGGGGAACAGATACCTGCCATCATGACTGCCTTGTGCCCTGTCTCTTCTCTTCTCTTCTTCCTCTTGAGTCCACCCTCCTCCAGGCTCCTGGAATTTGCTGGACACCTGACAAAGCCTGGGAGGTGAGCCCAGCAGTCCCCTGGGGAGGTGACATCACCTGGGCCCCTGGGAGGCCTGAGAAAGTCCAATGCCCTATCCCTGCCCTACATCAGTATCCTTCCCTGCTGATTATAGGCTTTTCTCTCCTTGGGGCTTCCCTGGTCTCCTGGGGTGGAGGACTGAGACTGCTTTGGGGTCAGACCAGCCTGGGTTTAAAATCTCTCTCTCTCAGCTACGGAGAAGGTTTGAGACTTTAGGCAAAGTACTTCAAGAATCAGAGACTCGGTTTTCTTATTTCTAGAGTGAGACTACCCACAGCAATCATTTTCCTCCCAGTCTCATCTTCCAGGCAGGTTGGGAGAATCTCAGGAGCTTAAATGAGATGGGACGTGGGAAGGCACCGGGCCTGGCCTGAGGCAGGAAAGGAATTCCCTCCCAAGGTACAAAAGTTCATCTCCCCACCCCATTCCACCCCTTCCTGCCTCCCCTCCCTGACAAACCTCTGCCCCTTTAGACCAGGATGTCTACACTGCCTCATAAACCACTCCCGGGCAGCAACTCCCCCCCCCACCCCCGCCCCGCCTCCTCTCACACCCCTGGGTACAGGGCCACTGTCTGCTCCTCTCTCCCAGGCCCGGTACCCCTCCCTCCTGCTTCCTGGACCCTTCTTCCTCCAGCTCCTCCCAGGACAGCCCCCCCCACCCTGCAAACACTGTGCTTTGCCCTCCCCTTGCCCCACAGCCCTTAACTGCTCCCCACTAGTCTTTCATTCGTTTGCCCAGTGGAGGCATGGAGGCTGCTTATCTTCTGGGGAACAGGCCAGGGAGACGACACCACAGCACAGCTGGGACGAGGCCGACTTTATATCTATATCGTGCCATCCCCCAGCAGAGGGAAGTCCCAGGATTTCCCAAAAAGAATCTGAATGTGCCCCACCCTCCCCCTCCCACCCCCTGGGGAGCTGAGCCTCCTCCTCCAGGGCCTCCTCCCTTCAGGGTCCCTCCCTTCCCTCATCCTTTCCCTCCTGAAACCCCTTCAGATGCTTCTTGCAGTTTGCCAATGGACACGCCTCCGTCCTTATCTTTCTGGACCTCCTTGCAGGATCTGACCTGTTCCTCACTCTTTCCTCCAAACACCATTCTTTCCTTGGTCTTTGTGATACCCCGCAGGCCCCTGTTTCTAAAATGCACATCTGATCAGGCCACTGATGCATTCTGAGGTCCCAGCCTCTGTTAGGATTTCGGGGTGGGGGTGGGAGGGCGCTGCGTGCTTGGCCCCTGCACACCTGCCCGGGGGTCCCCCTCTCCTTGCCAAGACTCTGGCCTGGCTGTTCCCTTCATCAGAAACCCTCTTTGGTCCTCACCCCTAGGGTCCCAGCCTGGATACCAGAACCCTTTTCTCACTCTCACTGACATAGCCTGGGCCCGCTTTCTTGGGGGTCTCCCCATGCCTGTTCTCCTTCTCACAGCACGGAGGCCCCTCACTGTCACCAGCTCCCCCATAAGACCGTGGACTTCCTGTAACTGGGGGCTGTGCCTCCCTCTTCCACCACCGCCATGGTTGCCAACACCATTCAAGGAATAAACTTCAACTCACTCTCTGAGATACAGATTTCCCTGGGTGTCCTGTGTTTTTTGTTTTCTCCTCTCCCTCTGGGTGTCCCGTATTTTTGTACACTAAATTTGGCAACCCTAACTGCCCTACCCCTGGGGCCCAGCTCAGCGTCTGATGTGGCTTTAGTGCTCGGTAAATGTTAGCTGAAGGAATCATGGTGGCAGTGATGGTGGGGGCACGGGTGTTGTGGGGCACAAAGGAAAGGCAGCAGGCTCCCTAGAGGTGACACCTGAGTCCTGGCAGATGTCGCCAGGAGGTCATGGCTTCAACCAGCCCCTCCCAGAGGTGCCTCCTATAATGGGCTTGAATAGTGCCCCAGAAGATATGTTTTTTTTTTAAAGATTTTATTTATTAGAGAGAGAGAGAGGACATGAGAAGGGGGAGGGGCAGAGGGAGAAGCAGGCTCCCCACTGAGCAGGGAGTCCAATGCGGGGCTCTATCCCAGACCCTGGGATCATGACCTGAGCCAAAGGCAGACGCTCAACGACTAAGCCACCCAGGATCCCAAATGGCAGGTACCTTATATGAGAAAAGAGAGAGAGATTGAGGTTTGAGACACACGCAGGGAAGGTGGCCATATGAGGACAGACAGGCAGAGACTGTAGGGATGCAGCGAGCAGCCGAGGAACCAGAGGATTTCCAGGAGCCTTCATGGGACGGATGCTCCCTGAGAGGCTCTAAAAGGAATCAACCCTCCCAACACCTTGTCTTTGGACTTCTGGCCTCCAGAGCTGTGAGAAGTTGACTTGGTATTGTTCTAAGCCACCCAGTGTGGGGTACTTGGCTAGGACGGTCCTGGGAAACTAATATGCTCTTTGGGCTCCATCTTTCCTAAGCTCCCTCTGTCAGACTTTTCATGACTCTTGCCCCCAGAATCCTCTACGGGACCAGAGCTCTTGTCCTGCCCATGGCAGCCCGCTAGCAAAATGGCCCCAGTGACCCTTACCTCCTGGCCTTTGTGCCCTTACCCAGTTCCCTCCCACATTAACTCGGGCTGACTTCTGTAATAATAAAATACTGTAGAAGTGATGGGTGGGGTTTCCAAGATCTCGAGACCAAACTTCTGCCTTAGGCGCTGGGATTGGTCCCTTGGGGGCAGAGGCTGGGGTGGGGGGGAGGGGGAGGAGAGGGCGGATGGGGTGGGAAGCCAGAAGCACAAGCAGCACCATGGAGAAGTCCCTATGGGGGAGAACTGAGGTTTTGCACCAACAGCTGACCCCAATTTGCTAACCAAGTGAGTGAGCACATTGGAAGAGGATCGCCCCACACCAGCCAAGAGTTCAGACGACTGAAGCCCCAGCCAACATCTTGATGGCAAACCCATGGGAGACCCCAAGGCAGAATTGCCCAACTTCACTGCAGAGATTCTGACCCACAGAAGTGGTCGTCTTCATGTTCACATGGCATTCTCCCTATATGGCTTTCTGCGTCCAGATGTCCCCTTCTTACAAGGACATCAGTCATATTGAACCAAGACTCACCCTAATGACCACACTTTAATTTGGTTGCCTCTGTAAAGACCCTATCTCCAAATAAGGTCACATTCTGAGGTCCTAGGGATTAGGACTTCCACACATGAATTTTGGGGAAGGACAATTCAGCCTCTAACAACATCCCAGGACCCTGTATTTAGGATCAAGGTCTTTCTACCCCTAATTCACTCTGTTTCCTTCTCTCTGCCTCACCCCCTCCCATTTTGCGCTCAGGACAGACATTACTAATCCCCCTTGGCCCTGTTTCTGCTGAGGCAAAGTGTGGACACAGAGTCCCCTCATCAGCCATCACCAGGCAGCCTGCCCACCAATGCAGACTGGCGGAGGAGGAGACAATGGCCAGTAAACTCATGTTGAATGAATGACTGGATACCTCTACTATAAGAGTTCATAAGCCACTGCTTGTCTGCCTGTTCTGGGTTATCTGTCCCTGCAGGCTCACCATTGGGCCCCACGAGCCTGCTTTCCATCAGGAGCCGAAGCTCTCTTTTGTGGTTCTCATCTTAGGAAAGGTGGGTACCTGGGAGCCATGACTTAAGGTCCAGAGTCCATGTCTGCCAAGAAAGAAACTCTGCTCCCCCTTCCTTTTGTTTGGAGATCAGCCGGAGTACCAACACAATTGGTCTAATCTAGCCATTGGAATCCTTTGCCAGGGACTGGTTTAAGAATGAACTACCTGGGTGGCTCAGTGGGTTAAAGCCTCTGCCTTTGGCTCAGGTCGTGATCCCAGGGTCTTGGGATCAAGCCCCGCATCCAGCTTCCTGCTCGGTGGGGAGCCTGCTTCCTCCTCTCTCTCTCTACCTGCCTACTTGTGATCTCTGTCAAATAAATAAATTTTAAAAAACTTAAAAAAAAATGGACCTGCTCAGGGATCCTTGGAAAAGGTTTTTCTCCCTGATAAAGAAAGAGGCCAAGGAGGAAACCCTGGTCCTGTGACCCTCCCCTCCTACTCTGGAAACTGTCCTCCGAGGATGTGATGCCCGGAGCAACTGCAGCTGCATAGTGATCATGAGGGGAACCTGATGCATGGAAGAGGCAGAGCTGAGGGATGGAAGCCCTGGGGCTTGGTAACCATGAAGCTCTGTTAGTGGTAATCACTGACCTCCACACCACCAGGAAAAGGCTATTCCCCCTTTACAGGAGAAACCGGCAAATGCATCTTAACTGAAAGGATGTGGACTTGGGGATATGAAAACAGGCCTCTGTCATCCGCTGGCTTGAGGTCAGTCCCAGCTCTGGCACTTTTAAGTTGTGTGATCTAAGGCAGGACATCTTCGGAAGCCTCAGGTCCTCACCTATAAAATGAAGATTTCTAGGGGCACCTGAGTGGCTCAGTCAGTTGGGAGTCTGCTTTGGCTCAGGTCATGATCCCAGGGTCTAGGGATGGAGCCCCACATTGGGGGTCCTTGCTTAGTGGGGGGCCTGCTTCTCTCTCTCCCTCTGAAACTTCCCCTGCTGTGCTCTCTTTCTGTCAAATAAATAAAATCTTAAAAAAAAAAAAAAAGATTTCTAGAATACCTACCTCGTGGGGCTACTGTGGAGGGGCTACTGTGGAGGACTTGAGAAAAACCAGGTAAGGCATTTTGCACACAGTGGTTGATGACTATAAACATTCATTTGTTTATTTGCCAATTTATTCAACCAGTTATCAGACCCTCTACTATGCACTTGTATTAATCTAGGATCTGGGCACATGGCTGTGAACAAATAATTGGTCATCAAATAAATTGGCTGTTACATGATTATACGAAGTTGGCTCTTGGGGCACCTGGGTGGCTCAGTCGGTGAAGCACAGCCTTCGGCTCAGGTCATGATCCCAAGGTCAGGTGATCGAGCCCCACATTGGGCTCCCTGCTCAGTGGGGAGCCTACTTCTCCCTCTGCCTCTGCCTCTCCCCCTGCTTGTGTGCTCCTGCCCTCTCTCTGTCAAATATATAAGTAAAATCTTAAAAAAAAAAAAAAAAAAAAAGAGGGACGCCTGAGTGGCTCAGTTGGTTGGGCGGCTGCCTTCGGCTCAGGTCATGGTCCCAGCATCCTGGGATCGAGTCCCACATCGGGCTCCTTGTTCAGCGGGAAGCCTGCTTCTCCCTCTGCCTCTGCCTGCCACTCTGCCTGTGCTCACTCTCTCCGACAAAAAAAAAAAAAAAAAAAAAAAAGGAAGAAGAAGAAGAAGTTGGATCTTGCTCCTACTGTTTTGTAAGTCTTTGCCTTACCTAAGGAGCTCCCAACACGGCAGTGTGAATCTGGGGAGATTTGGCAGAAGTGATTTCCCGGAACCTCTGGAGTGAGAGGGCCTGGGGCAGTCAGAAGGGCTTCCCTTTGCTCAAATTGAGAATTGGCCAACAAGGAAAAGGAGAGCAGCGTTCCAGGTATGAGGAATGACACATATGAAGACTCCAAAGGAATTGCAGGTGGCTGGGGTGCCTGGGTGGCTCAGTGGGTTAAGCCTCTGCCTTTGGCTCGGGTCATGGTCTCGGGGTCTTGGGATCGAGCCCCGCATCGGGCTCTCTGCTCAGCAGGGAGTCTGCTTCCCCGTCTCTCTCTGCCTGCCTCTCTGCCTACTTGTGATCTCTCTGTCTGTCAAATAAATAAATAAAATCTTAAAAAAAAAAAGCATAATTCCAGTGGGATAGTGTTGACAGATGTGCTGCTTCAGAGACTATGGTTGCAAGTGACAGAAAACTGAAATCAACAAGGCTCCATCAAGGGAATGTATTGGCTCGTATGACTAAAACTTCAGGGGATCAGTGGCTTCAGGTGAGTTGATCCAGCAGCTCAACGATGCCACTGAGAAATCAGTTCTTCCCCCCACTCTCTTCATGGTGACATCCACAGTGTTGGCTTTCCTTGATGATCAAAGATGGCAGCCAGCACTCCTGGCTCAGCTCCCTGGCCTTCGTTCCATATTTGCAACGTGCTAATTGGGTTGCTAGTACTCTTTCTCAACCAATCATGCTGTCCAGGGCCTTGAGAAAGGCTGACATTGGGGTTCAATGGCACCATACGGATCCTCAGAAGAGAAAGGCAAAGTGCGAATGGATGTCAGCAGGTCAGACTTTCCGTTTTTTAAGGTTTTATTTGTAAGTAATCTCTATTCCCAACATGGGACTCGAACTTAAAACCCTGAGATCAAGAGTTGAGGGCTCCACCGACTGAGCCAGCCAGGCACCCCAGAAGGTCAGATTTTGAAGGAGATAGGTCATGATCAGGAGCTAGAACTTCAGCCAAAGGTAACAAGAAGTGGAGGACTGACTTGATCAGATTGGATTTGAGAAAGATCACCTTGGCTGCTGAATAAAGAATAGATTAGAAGGGAGCAGGAGAAGAGGCAAGGAGGCCAGCTGGGAGGCTGGCTCAGTGATGGGATGGGGGACAGCCGAGGGGGAGGGGATTGACAGAAATTGGAGACTGATGGACTTGGAAGTGAAGCAGAGAGAGGTGTGCAGGGCAATGTCTCTGTCTCTACTTTGGGTAAGGATGGGAAGGGGAAGTGGGAGGGGGACAGGAATGCAAATGGCTGGTCAAAAGGCTGAGGTCTGTTTTGGACAGGATGAGCACAAGGTCCCTGAGATAACTGCCGGCAGATATCCAGAAGGCAGTCGGTTGGATATGGCGGTCCAGAGCCTGGGAAGAGGGTCTGAGCTAGAGGTGGAGGCTGGAAAGTCCACAGCCTGGGAGTTAGGGATGTGGACTGGATCTGAAGCATCAACGGTGAGCATCAGGAGGCAGGCAGGAGGGGAGACTGGGGCGGTGGGGGGGCGGGGGACTCACATCTGGAGTGGGACAGCCCTTCTCTGTCCAGTCCTGCTCAGACAAGGAGAGAGACCGTGCCTGCCAAAAGTCCTTTGCATTTAGAGAAAACAGCCACTGGTGACCTTGGCAAGAAAATTCTCTGCGGAGTGGCAGAGGGTGAATCCGCACTGCAGTGGGTTGGGGAGTGAGTGGGAGGTGAAGACAAGGATAAAGGGTGTGAACAACTCTTTTAAGACGCCCAGCTTGAGAGAGAGAGAGAGAGAGAGAGAGAGAGAGAGAAGGAGAAGGCAGCGGTAGCTTAGCTGAAAGGGACGGCCAGTGGATGGTGAACATGAGACCGAGGGGTGCGTGTGTGTTGGTGTGCTGGTGTGTGTGTGTGGGGTTACCTGCGGGCCCATCAGTGGAGGGGGAGACCCAGGAGCCTGGGAGTGAGTTGGCCTTGAAGAGAGAAGATGCAGGTATATCTGGGAGAGGAAAGAGCTGAAGCTCTGGGTGTTCGGGCAGGCCTTGGAGGGGGCTCCTCCCAGTGGCCTCAATTCTTTCTGGAAGTGGGAGGCGAGGTCGTGTGCTAAGAGCCATGCAGCAGATGGGGCAGTCGGGGAGGAGTGAGAGGGGGCAGGAAGGGTGCTGGCTGCCGGGTCAGGAGCCCTGCATGTGCCCGGTTGGAGCCAACTTGCTCGCGGGAGCCAGCGGTCCCAAGGGAGGGGCCGGGCGTAGGGCATGCAAATAGGTGGGCTGGGCCAGCATTTCCAGGGCAGATGGGGCACCTGGGGCACCAGGTGGGGCTCAGCAGATGGTGAGCAGACCTGCTTGGCTGGATCAGAAACAGGCTAGAGGGGCGCCTGGGTGGCTCAGTGGGTTAAAGCCTCTGCTTTCGGCTCAGGTCATGATCCCAGGGTCCTGGGATCGAGCCCCACATCAGGCTTTCTGCTCGGCAGGGAGCCTGCTTCCCTTCCTCTCTCTCTCTGCCTGCCTCTCTGCCTACTTGTGATCTTTGTCAAAAAAAACCAAACAAACAAAAAACAGGCTAGAAGGCCCTTGAGTCCTGGGCTGGGAGAGAAGTTCCAACTTTGCCTGGAAGGCAAAGGGGACCCATGGAAGGTTATTGAGCAGGAGTGGGCCATGATACAAGCAGTACTGAAGAATCTGTATCCAGAGGGGTGCCTGGCTACCTCATTTGGAAGAAGATGGGACTCTCGATCTCGGGATTGTGGGTTCCAGCCCTCTAGATTGGGCATAGGAATTACTTAAAAAAAAAAAAAAAAAGAATCCGGGGGCACTGGCTGGCTCAGTTGCTAAAGTGTGTGACTCTTGACCTTGGGGGTGTGGGTTTGAGCGGTTAAGAATCCCACTCTTGATTTCGGCTCGGGTCATGATCTTGGGGTTGTGAGATCGGGCCCCGTGTTGGGCTCCGTTCTGGGCATGGAGTCTACTCAGGATTCTCTCTCTCCCTGTACTCCCCACCCCACTCACTCTAAAATAAATAAATAAATAATTAAATAAATAAATAAAAATAAATTTAAAATCTTAAAAATAAAATCCGTATCCAGCTGTGTGTGCATGATGAATTAGAGAGATCAGACTGAAGGTGGGAATCTGAAGTGGTTGGTGGATGGTTCTGAAGGGTGTCAGGTGTCAGAGGTCACAGAGGAAGAGTTTTTAGCGCTAGAAGTCAGACCCAGGAACCCTGGGGGGCAATGGCCTTCAGGCAGTTCACAGAGCATGGGCCCCTTCAGAGAGCAGAGAGGGGATTTCCAGTCCTGCTGGTGGGTGCTCCAGAGGACCCTTAATTTCAAGGGAAACCAGCACTGATAGAGGTTCTAATTACAGTCCATCCGAGGTGATGTGGGACCTCCCAATAATATGGTATCAGAATTATCGTTCTCTGAGAGAGGGACACACTGAGGCTCAGAGAGGCCAAGTGTCTCCCCTCAGGCCACACAGCAAGCAAGAAGCAGAGCCAGGACTCACCCCAGATCTGAGCTCAGTAGCCCACACTACTCCTGCACTTTCCCTGTTCCCTTTTTTTTTTTTTTTAAGATTTTATTTATTCATTTGAAACAGAGATTCAGAGACAGAGAGAGAGAGAGAGCATGAGCTGGGTGGGGGCAGGCAGAGGGAGAGGGAGAAGCAGACCGATGTGGAACTTGGTCCCAGGACCCCAGGATCATGACCTGAGCCCAAGGCAGACGCTTCACCATCTGAGCCCCCAGCTGCCCCACTTTCCCTGTTCTTGTCTCCTCTGCCATTTCTCTAAGGGTTCCTGCCCCACCTGAATGTGTTCTGGGAGATTCTGGTGGCCCTGGGCCAAGGAGCCTTGCTGGGGATTGGATCTAAAGCTCAGTAACTCTAAATGGCCCAGCGTGGGGGTGGGGAGACCTAGATCCCATACACTTAGCCCAAAAGAATGGGCCCCTTGGGGCGCCAGGCTCAGTCTCCCTGGGAGGACATTTGTGGCCAGGCTAAGGCAGGACCCCTCGGTCCGCGCTGTCACCGCCAGAGGGCGCCGGCTGTCATCCAGGTGAGGGCAAGGGGAGGCCCCCTTCCTGGCTTCCAGAGAAACGGAGCTGGCTCCTGGGTCTGGAAGCGCCCCCCCGCCCACAGGGTCCAGGGAACTCCTGTCGCCTTCTGTGTCTTCTTCTGTGTCTCTCGGAATGAAGGTCTTGCTGACCCTTCCTCCCCAGTTCCTGCTTTGCCCAGGGAGTCAGATTTCCTCAGCGTGGGTGTCAGGAAGCCTGGGGTCTCCTTGCTGACCTCCTGTCTCCTGCTCTGCCCTCCCCCAGCACCACTCCAGATGCTTCGAGGGCCTCACCTCCCTCTCGTGGCCAAAGCGCAGAAGCAGTGCCAAGCACCGGATCGTCACCTCTGTCACCTTCTCTCAGCTCTTCACAGCCCTGGGTGGGAGTGTGGGCTAGTGCGGGGGACCCTGAGCTGGACCCAGACAGGGGGGGGACAGCGCCCTGGGCCCCAGGGGGTTTGGGGAGCCGGAGGAATGGGATTCCTATCTGGGCAGAATTGAGGGGTGGGCGTCCTGGGGGGAGACCACCCCCTGGGGGGAGCCCCCCCCCCCCCCCCCCCCCCCCCCCCCGCCCCCCCCCCCCCCGCCGCCTCCCCTCGCGGGGGCCCCCCCCCCCCGGGGGGCGACCCCCCCCCCCCCCCCCCCCGCTGCTTCCATGCAGGAGGCCGTCCTTTCATTTCCCCAACTCCATCTCCCCGCCCCAGGCCTCCAGTCCAGGGAGGCACCTCCCCCCAGGTCCCCCCAGCGGCCCAGCCAGGTTTCACCTTAGATTCGGCCAACCTCCCTCCCCCACCCCAGGGCCCGCCCCGCCTGCCTTCCTCCTTCCCCGAGCTTAGCCCCTTGGCTGTGGCTACCGAGGGCCTGGCCGGGGTCCCAGGCACCACACCACAGCGGCCAGCCTTGCTGGGCCAGAGCTCGGGACAGTCCCAGTCTGTCTGGCAGGGCTGCGGGTTCAGGATTGGCTGGAGCTGCCCCCGCCTTTGGGAGGAGGGAGACGCGAGGGGAGGCCCGGTAGCTCTCTCAAGGTCACCCTGCTTTTCTCTCCCAGCATCCCTGTTCAACATTTGTCCCTCCTGTCTCACCTTGCCGAGAGAGGAGGCAAGA
The DNA here is from genome assembly GCF_002288905.1 of Enhydra lutris kenyoni. NCBI lineage: Eukaryota > Metazoa > Chordata > Mammalia > Carnivora > Mustelidae > Enhydra > Enhydra lutris. The sequence continues at coordinate 8,148,062 of NW_019154106.1, forward strand.
TGCCCCACGGGCAGAGGACAGAGGAACCCAGGGAAGAGGACGCTTGTGTGGGGGGGGGGCTCCTGGCACTTATTCCTTCTGCAAATATTGAGTGCCTACTGTATGCGAGGCGCTGAGGACACAGGGAACACAGTGGACACAATCCCTGCCCACAGCCCAGCAGGGAGACAGACAGGAAATAAACAATCACACAAATAATGTAAATCATGTCCCTTAGCAGTGCAGCAGAAGCCCCAAGCTGGGGTTCGGTCTGGCTTCCCTGGGGATCTCAGGGGTGAGGGGTCTTATCTGGCCTAGGAGAGGAAGGCAGGCCTCAGACAGGGTGGGTGGCTTTTTGGAGGCCCGTGGGGTGCGGTGGGTGTGCCCCCCCCACCCCGCCCGGGGCTGAGCAAAGCCTCAGTTTCCTCCACCGGGAAATGTAGGAAATAAAGGTGCCCGGATCGCGGGTTTGCTGCAAGGCGATGGGCTGCGTCCTGGCCTACAGCCTTCAAAAAGAAGGCACTGTCATCCTCCCCGAAGAAGGGTGAGTGGGAGCTCACCAGTGAAGATGGCGGGGAGGTGATTCCCAGAGACCAGCGGCTCTCACAAAGCTCAGAGGTGGCCTCAGGGAGGTGAGGGACCCCAGTTCCAGGACCGTGCTACCGAGCTTTGCTGGCCCCTCCGCCACCTAAGGCTGGAGGAGGGGAGGGGCTGGTCCCTGGGCTGCCTCTCCGTCTCTTCCCTCCCACACCCCCATGTTCCTGGCCACGTGGCACCTCTGCGCCCTGGGCCTGGGCTGGGGGAAGATGATTCCTGACCTGGATGCTGGGGGAGCCAGGAAAAAGTGGGTGGGATTTGGGGTTCCACTGAGATCAGGTCTTATGGAGGAGCGGCTTCCCCTGCCCCTCGCCCCACAGCCCCCCGGGCGGCAGGGAGGGGGTGCTGTCTCTTTAAGAGCCTTCAGGCTGCTGGGAGCAGATGGCCAGGCCGGCCGGGGCCCCTTGTCCTTTGTGTGGCTTTGCACAAAAGAGGGGGCCAGCTGGGGAGGGGGCAGAGGCAGCAGGTGGGAGGGTGGGGCCTTGCCCCTCCCCCTCTTAACTCCCTGCCATTGCCCCTGGGAGGGGGCTCTTCATTAGGAATAAGCCTCCTCTCTGGACGCCTTGGCCCCCACAGTTGCCCCCAAACTCCTCGGATACCTCTCCCTTGTCCTGTCCCACCTCCTGGGCAGAAGCTTCATTGCACCAGGGCCTAGGGACTACCCCCACCCCCAACAACTCCAAGGAATAAGCCTCCCCTCCTTGCCCCTAACCTCCAGAGCAGAATCTTTCTGGGGCCCTGAGCTCCAGGCTCTAGGGAGAAGTGGGAGCAGAAAGAGATTTTTAAGGGGGGCCAGGGTGGAGGGGAGGGTGGGGGGAGAGGGGGACTTGAGATGGGGGGATGCCAGTGACTGGGGGTACCTGGGGTAGCCCTAGAGGAGGAAGGAGGCCAAAATAAGTATGATGCTGAGGCCTGGGGGTGAGGTCTGGGCCCTGTACCCCAGCTAGTTATTAGCCCAGAAGGAAGGCAAAGGTGGGGGGACAGGGGTCCAACTGAGGCCCTGCCTAACTGGAGGCCCCGGGGTGGGCAAGACGGAAGACTCCATCATATGGAAGAGGGCTGCCACAGGAAGGGCTGCTGGCCAGCCAGGAGGGGGTTGGAGGTGCAGGGCACCAGGAGGTGGCACCTTGCCACTCAGGAGGGGTCAGGCTGGGAGCCTCTTTTCATCTTGGAGCAGACCCCCTGAGGTCAGACCTGCCCTTGGCCCATTTATTCTCCTCCTTTGTCCAGACCTCCTTCCCCACCCTGGGGCTTGGTGCCCAATCCATGATTTAAGAGGAGGAAAAAGACTCCCTAGGTCTGGACCGAGGTGTGGCGGGCTACGTGGCCGCGGGCTGGGTGGCCCCATGTGGCCCGACAGCGCCGCAGCCGGGTGGGGTGGTGCCTGACTTGCCTGGACGCCTCCTAGGAGCCCCCAGGACCAGGCGGCCCCGGCCGGGTCGTGGCCCGACCGCAGGACCCCGGCCGGCTGGCCGCATGCAGCGGGTGGGGGCGGGGATCCCTGGCTGGGCCCCGGGTTGCTTCTAAATTTAGGAATCTGATTACAGAGTGGCCGAGAAAGGGAAGGGAGAGGAGGGTGCTAGCGCAGGATCGGCTCGGTCTGGGCACAGCGGGGTGTGCCCGGTGGAGGTGTGTCTAGGAATCTAGGGCTCCGGGTGGGAGGGGCGGCAGGCGGGGGCTTCGGCCTGTGTGAGCTGCAGCACGTGCCCTGGGCGGCAGGGACGGGCACGGGCGCAGCTCGCAGGCTCCGAGCCGCCGCCGGTGTGTGCGCTGGCTCTTTGTGTGCCTGGCAGGGTGGCTGGGTCTGGCTTTGAAAGTCTCTGCCCACCCCCTCCCCCATCTCCGTCTGTGCCGCTCTACCCGCTTCCCGGTCTGTCACTCTGCCCGCGCTGGTCCTGGGGGAGGGGGATGCTGCTCCCAGCTGGGGTGACAGTGAACCCAGTGGGGAGGAGACCCGGCTCCTCCCACTCCCTGCGGTCCAGACCTTCCCCTACACCTCCCACTCCCCAGTCCTCGGCCCCTTATGCCACTGTTTTGGGGTGCATTCTGCAGCAGTTAAAGGGAACTGAGGTGACCCCTGGGAACCCACAGATGCACCAGAAGCTAGGCTTGGGCCCAGTAGCTCTTGGAGGAATTCATTCCTCGCCTGTCCGGCCTCCCATCCGCTCTGGCCCCCAAGGGCGCAAGAGGGAGGGGGGTCCCCTCTTGCGGAAGGGGGGGCGGGGAGTTCCTTGGCAGGAAGGGAAATGGAAGGAAAAGCTGGGCTCCACCCGGGCGGGCGGGCAGGCGGCCTCAGGGCCCCGGGGGCAGGCGGCAGTAACCCGAGCCCACTGGTGTGCGGGGCTGGCGTGCGCGTGGGTGGAGCTGACCCCCGGCTACTCCTGGGGGGCAGCCGGGGTCTCCCCCCAGGGGCAAGTCCGGGAGCCCCGGGGCCCCGCGGAGGGAAGCGCTCTCCACCCCGGCCCTGACCCCACCCACTGGAGGTCTAGCCCCGGCCCCCAGGCCCCGCCCCCCGGGCCCTCCCTCCCACCCCAGGGCCAGATGTTCAGCTGGCGGAGGCATCGGCTGGGGGAGGGGTGCTGAGGCCGCAGCCGGCACTACTTCCCTGCCAGCAGCTTCATTGTGTGCGCGAGGAGCGAGCGGCGGCGGAGAGCGGGCGGGCGAGCAGCAGCCCGAGCGCGGCGGGGAGAGCGAGCGCGCCGGGGAGGGTGCGAGGTGGCGTCCGCGGCTGCGCTCCGCCCGCCTCCCGGCAAGTCTGCCCAGCGCGGCGCGCCGTGCGCGCCGTCCCGCCGCCGCCGCCACCGCCGGGACCCCGCCGCCTGCCGTCGCAGGCAGGGGTCTGGTCGGGACAGGGGTCCCCGCCCGGGGACGGGGGCATCTCGGTGCAGCCGAGAGGCGTGCAGCCCGCGGGGGGCGCCACTTGCGCCACAGCGCCCGCCCGCTCAACTGCGTGGGCGTGAGGGCGTTGGGGCCCCGGGGCGCCCCGAAGGCAGGGTGCCCCGACTTCTCCGGGGGAGCCCCAATCCCGTGGAGCGTCCAGAGCGAGCGCGCCCCAGCCGCACCGAACCTTGCGCTCATCCCCCGCGTACCCCACTTCTGCACAAACTTTTCTGACGCCCTCGCCCGTGGGGGTCGCGGAGAGCGCGGAGCTGTCCGCAGGGCTCCCGCCCCGCCGGACCCCGGCCACGCTGACCTCCTGCCTCTCGTAGCCTCAGTGGCGACCTCTCCAGGCCGGGCCGGGCACGGCACTCGAGGCGAGCGCGGCAACCACCGCGGCTCTCCGAAGGCTCCCGCGCCCCCCGGGGCAGCTGGGCGGGGTAATGCCCTCGGTGATGGAGAAGCCGAGCGCGGGCTCCGGGATCCTGTCCCGCAGCCGGGCCAAGACGGCGCCCAACGGCGGACAGCCCCACTCGGAGGATGACAGCAGCGAGGAGGAGCACTCGCACGGTGAGCCCGGCGGCCTAGGGTTAAAGGTGCACCGGCACCGGGGACGCGAGTGGGGCGGGGGGAGAGTTGCCGACCACGGGCGTTTGCGACTCGTGGCTCCTGCCTCCTAGGACTGGAGCCTCTAGCTGGCTTCTTCCCCAAGCCCGGGGTCTGCCGGCACGGGGAGTCTGGAGGCTGGGCCCCTAGCTGCCGAGGAGGCGGCCCTGCCCACGCCCGCCCTGCCCGCCCTGCCCGCCCTGCCCTGCCCTCAGTCTCTAAAGGACTCAGGCGGGCCTCCTTGGCGCAGTTTGGGCCGCTCATACCTTGCCACCTTACGGGGGACTGAGGTCTGGCTGGGGCAGGGGCTGGAAGGACACTTCCACACCGAGCTGTGAGGCTCATGTGAGGAGGAGCCTTGGCTTCCCTGCAGGGCTATGGTCCAGGTCTAGGGGCAGCAGACCCCCCTCCCCACCTCTCCACCCCCCGCCAGAACAAAGGGCTCTGCTTGGCCTGGGCTCTAAACTGGCCCCTTGTCCCCGCCACCACCCCGCCCCCCCACCCCCTCCACTATGGGCTATGACTAGGCAGGGTCTCTCATCTTCCAGTTTCTTCTGTGGCTGAGGGTAACTGAGGGGAAAGATCAGGGAAAAGTGAGCCTTCTAGAAGGTGAGGGCCCTGGGTGGTCAGGAAGGAGAGCCCCCGGCCAGCGCCCCCCACCCCTCCCCACCACATCCTCCTGTCCTCCCCGCCTCCCTCCCTGGAGTCCTGAGTGCCTCCCCCTGGCTCCACAGACAGCATGATCCGCGTTGGAACCAATTACCAGGCCGTAATTCCGGAGTGCAAGCCTGGTGAGTGGCAGGACAGGCTGCGAAGGGAGGGGAGCAGAGGGCCCATGGCTTGGCCCTGAGCCCCACCTGGGGGAGCCCTTGGCTGGTGCCCACTGGGAAGGCAGGCAGGCAGGCAGGCGGGCGGGGGTTGGTAGCCCGTGGCATGGGCTTAGCTTTCCTGCTCTGCCTTCCTGTCTGGGTCTCTGCCCCTTCTTCCCTTCTGGGCCTCACCTCACAGGCCCCACGTCTCTGCCACCCTCTGGCCACAGGTCTAGACCAGCGCTGCTAGGCTGAGCCGAAGGTCTTCCCCTTTCTGGTCTTGTGTTTCAGAGAGCCCAGCCCGCTACAGTAACAAGGAGCTGAAGGGGATGTTGGTGTGGTCGCCCAACCACTGTGTGTCAGATGCCAAGCGTGAGTGGGCAGGATCCCGGTTCGGTCACATCCTTGGGAGCTGGGGGTTTGGGTTCATGCCAGTCAATGACTGGGCTGGAGGCTTAGGTATGTGGGTTCAGCCCCTGCCCTGGGGCTCAGGCTCGGGGGCCTAGCCCCTGGGGGCCTCCCTCCATCTGGGCAAGCAGGCTTGGGTCGGGAGTGGTAACCCCTTCTCCAATACCGGGCCCCTCCCATCCCTGCAGTTGACAAGTACATTGCGATGGCCAAGGAGAAGCATGGCTACAACATTGAGCAGGTGAGCCCTGGCCCTGTAGGTATCGGGGGTGGGGATGGGACAGTGCTGGGGGCAGCTGAGCTGAGTTGTTCCCTCTCCTGGGCCAGGCACTGGGCATGCTCTTGTGGCATAAGCACGATGTGGAGAAGTCGCTGGCCGACTTGGCCAACTTCACCCCGTTCCCTGACGAGTGGACCGTGGAGGACAAGGTGCTGTTTGAACAGGCCTTTGGCTTCCATGGCAAATGCTTCCAGCGGATCCAACAGATGGTAAAGCCCCTTCGCCCCAGCCAAGTGTTCCTTAGCCCTTCTGGTTCTGATGAGCCTGCCCTGGGTGGGCGGTGCAGGGTCTGGGGTGGGCCCCAGCCTCTGGCATTGCCCTTCCAGCTCCCTGACAAGCTGATCCCCAGCCTGGTGAAGTATTACTACTCGTGGAAGAAGACCCGTAGCCGGACCAGCGTGATGGACAGACAGGCTCGGCGGCTGGGGGGCCGAAAGGACAAAGAAGACAGGTGGGGGTCTTGGGGGCCCCGGGGGAGCGCACACTGACCTCTGGGGAGGGGGTGGTCCTGGCCTCTGCCTCACTCCCTTCCGGGCCCCTGTGTCAACAGTGATGAGCTTGAAGAGGGCCGGGGAGCCGTTAGTGAGGGAGAGCCGGACGCTGGAGACCCTAAGAGAGAGGTGAGGTCCGGCCCTGCCTACCTGCCTGCCCTGTCCCTGGGCTCCCCACCACCCACCCCTCTCCTTTCCCTGGCAGCCTCTGCCCTCTCGGCCCCTGAATACTCGGCCAGGCCCCGGGAAGAAGGAGGCCCAGGGATCTCAGTACCGTCACCACCCGCTGCGAACCCGACGCCGCCCACCCAAGGGCATGTACCTGAGCCCTGAGGGCCTCACGGCTGTGTCAGGAAGCCCAGACCTCGCCAACCTCACTCTTAGAGGCCTTGACTCACAGCTCATCTCCCTCAAGCGCCAGGTGGGGGCCTAAGAGAGGAAGGGGCTGTGTGGAGGGGGTGGCGGGCAGCCCAGGGAGCTACAATTTTTGGGACAGCTGGGGTATAAGAGGGAGAAGTCCAGATGCCCTGACTGCCTCTGCCCCATCCTGTAGGCTTTGGGGTAACTGGGTCTTCTTTTCTGGGCCTTTTGAAGAAAGCCCTTTGGTCCGTAAGAGGGGAACAAACTGCATGGGGTGGGAGGGGTGAGCTGGGTGGTGGGTGGGTGGCCATGAGCCATGTTGGCGCAGTCCAGCCGTGGCCAGAGTTGGTCTTGGTGGCCTCTCTGGCAGGAGAGCTTGATGGGTCATTGCTCGGCCTTCTCAGGTACAAAGCATGAAGCAGACCAACAGCAGCCTCCGCCAAGCGCTGGAGGGGGGCATCGATCCACTGCGCCCCCCGGAGGTGAGGGGGCTTCAGGCCTGGGTGCAGCAGGGGCTACTCCCTTGCTGCCCAGGGGAGCTGAAAGGGGTGCTCTGGGGGGCGGGGCCCTTTGTTTGCATAGTTTTGAGTCCAAAGGATAAATCTTCCGCTCTCCAGGCCAACACCAAGTTCAACTCTCGCTGGACCACCGATGAGCAGCTTTTGGCCGTACAAGGTGGGTTAGACTGCGGGGGGGGCTTATGGAGAGCCCCAGGAATCTTTCCCCACCCTCCAAGGAGCTGGGGCAGAAGGGAAGGGAAGGTTCAGGGAAGGAAATATTCCTAACGGGGTGTTCACCCTTGGCTGCCCTCTTGACCCTTGTAGCCATCCGGAGGTACGGCAAAGACTTCGGGGCTATTGCAGAGGTCATTGGAAATAAGACCCTGACCCAGGTGAAGACCTTCTTCGTGAGCTATCGGCGCCGCTTCAACCTGGAGGAGGTGCTCCAGGAATGGGAGGCCGAGCAGGATGGGGCCCCCGGAGCCCCAGTCCCAATGGAGGAGGCTAGGAGAGGGGCCCCCTTGCCGGCCCCAGCCCTCGAGGAAGACGATGAGGTGAGGGGCTGAGAGGAGCGAGGGTTGGAGCCGGCTGTGGTCTTAGGTGGGGGCGAGGCTGTGCTGGAGCCTGGTCTCCCTTCTCTCACCTCTCAGGTGCAGATCACCTCCGTCTCAACGTCTGTGCCCCGATCGCTGCCCACCGTGCCGCCTCCACCGCCGCCTCCCGCCTCGCTGTCCCAGCCACCGCCGCTGCTGAGGCCGCCTCTGCCCACGGCGCCCACCCTGCTCCGCCAGCCGCCCCCACTCCAGCAGGGCCGGTTCCTCCAGCCCCGCCTGGCCCCCAACCAGCCCCCACCACCTCTCATCCGCCCTGCTCTGGCTGCCTCCCGCCACGGTGCCCGGCCCGGTCCTCAGCCCCCACCCACCCTGATTGGAGCCCCCCTGGAGCCTCCAGCACCCTCACTCTGAGCCCTGAGGCCCTCTACCCACCAGAGGCTCCAGAACCCTGTTGCTGGCCATCCTTGGACACCTCTGGCTTCACTGAGGACGGAAGGGACTCGAGCTCTTGGGCAGGTCTTTCGAAGTCCCAGAGCTGCCAGTGGGCACAGTCTGGACCTGTGGGCTCTGCAGGATTCTGGCAGTGAAGTCTCTCGGTGCCCACCCCAGCCAGGGGCTGGGGCTCAGGGGCCTTCTGAGCTGGCCTGAGGGTCCTTGCTCTTCCTGGCTGGGGCTGGAATGGCTGCCTCCTAGTCTGCTGGGGCTTGGCCTTTGGGTCTGGCCCTTTGTGTAGAGGGGGTAGTGATCTTAGCTTGGGGGATGGGGGAAGAGGACAGCCTTGGCTGTTCTTCCTCTTTACTTTCTTTTAGCAATAAAGTCCGGGTGAGGTGGGGAGGGGGCTGGAGGGGGGAGGTGGGCAGAGAGGTTCCTTTGGGGCCTGAGTGTGGCAGAACTGGATGGGCAGCTCTCCTGTCTTCTGGAGTCTGCAGCGAAGTGCTGAGCTCTGAGGGTGCCCACTGGACCCACGGCCTGAAAGCTTAGAGAAAGGAGGGCTGGGAACATATGCAGACATGGGTTTATTTTTCAATGTTTTTAAAAAATAAATAAAATCTTCCACGTTCACGAGTGCTCTCTCTTCCTTGTGTGTGGAGGGCCCTGGGCTTTGCTTCCTGTCTGTGCCCTGAGGATGGGAGGGAGCAGCCACCCAGCACTGGCCTCCCCCAGGCCCCAGACAGGAATCCATTCTCTCCTGCAAGGCTGGCGGGCTGAGCCACATCTTGCCCAGGGGGACTGGGTCCCTGCCCGGCTGGGAGAAGAAACAGGAGGAGGCAGCTCAGATTCCAAACATTCTCTTTATTACGTGTTTGATCCAGAGGAGAAACTAAGTGCGGGTGTGGGAGGGTGGGTGGGGAGGGGCCACCTTGCCTGGGAGCCCCTCCATGGGCCACCACCCCCTCTGGGAGCCAAGCCATGCCCTCCCGGCCCCTCAGAGCACCCGGGCTGTTCCACTGGGCAGGAGGGGTAGGGAGGGAGGAGGAGAGAAAGGGAGGGAGGGACGGAAGGAGGGGGAGCCCTTGGTCGGAGCCTGAGCCCAGAGCCCAGAGCCCGGAGCCCGCAGCTGGGGCTTGGGGCAGGAGGGCTGAGGTTGGCTATGCCCCTTCCTGGGACCCTAAGGGCTTGACTTGCCACGGAGCCTGGGCTGGGAGGGGGGGGTGGGTGATGAATAGGAGTGGAGTCATCATAAATCAAAAAAAAAAAAAAATAAAATAAAATAAAAATAAAATAAAAAATAAAACCCATCACAAAAAAATGTACAACTCAGGTGAGGGCAGGGGCAGCCTCTGTGCAGGACCCCCCTCCCCCAGTTTCTCAGGAAAAGAAACAGCAGAGAAATAAATTAAGGGTTGCAGCGGCCGCCACCAGCCAAGCGCCCATAACCAGCCACTCCCACGCTGGCCGAGGAGGTTAGCAAGCTGGGAGTCACTAGGCCGATCTGTCCCCCCACCCCCGGGGGAGGGCAGAGGCTCCCGGCCCCCACCCCGCTGCCCTATCCAGCCTCCCACCAGGCGGCCGTGGAGGCCCTGGGCAGTGTCTCCTGAGAGGAGGGGCGACAGTGTCAGGAAGAAAAGGCAAGGCCGGGAGATGAGTGGTGAGGGGAGTCACTGCTAGGGAACTAGCTGGTGCCCAGATTAATGCCAATGAAGGGGGCAGGGGAGAGGAATGGCGAGGGGCTGTGCTTTCAGACAAAGGCTCTCCCATAACGGAGTGCCCAGCATCCCTGTTCCGGAGACTAGCAGCCCAGGCGGCCCCCTGGGGGCCGAGGAGCCTATCTGCCCTGCAGTCCCCTCCCCTCTCCCAGCAGGGGGGGGGGGTTTGTCAGCCCCCCGCCTTCTGCCCAGGAGGGGTGGGAGAAGATGGCACAGACTTTTGAGGAGGGGAACAAAAGTCCCCACAGCAGCTTGTGGAAGGAAATGCCCAGCTCTGGGGAAGGAGGGGAGGAGGGTACAGCGTGGGGGGGGGCCGGAGCCCCGAGCCTCGCCTGCCAGCCCAGGGCAGCCGCCAGCACCCCCCCCGACCCCCCCCACCTCAGGGCTGCGCAGCGCCCCGCCCCTGGCCCCTGGCCTGGCCATCCAGGCCTCCAGCCCTGGGGCCTGAGGTCAGGGGAAGGCCACCTCTGGTGGTTTGCTTGGAGGGGAAGGGGGGAAGGAGAGGGGAGAAGCCCAAAGTGGGCCTGGCGGAGGGCCTGACAGGGAACTCCACCACTCTTGCCTGAGTGTCCCAGCCCTGAGCCGCCCTCCCGGGAAACCCCACAGATCCAGTCTCGACTGTCCCAATGGGGCAGGGAGGAAAGGTGGCCGCTGGGATTTTTTTTTTTCTTTTTTCTTTTTGGTAATAAAAAATTTCTTGGTTTAGGCGAAATACTCTGTGCAACCGCAGTACCGAGGGGGAGCCCTGCCCCCCCACCCCTCCCTCCCCTTCCTTTGCCTCCTGTGGGGTAGAGGGGGGAAGGGGGACTTTCCGGGCAGGGGTCAATGTTGGGGGGAAAGGACCGTCTCCTGCCCCCCCAAACATGGAAGAAAAAAACCAAGAAGGGCGGGAGGGGAGAAGTGCCAGCAGGGGGAGACGCGGCAATCCGTGTCCGCAGTCTGGCCCGGGTGGGTGGGAGCCGGGCCCCAGTAGCTCCGTCTGGCCGGCCCGCCTCCAGCGCCCCCCGCTCCCGGCAGCCCGTTAAAGCTTGAGCTCGTTGGCTATTTTGGAGGCAATGTTTTTGAAGGCCATGGAGGTGCCTGATATCCGCTTGAATCGGACCCCGTTGAGCGAAAGCCGCGGCAGTTTGCACACCTCCATCTCCCACTGCACGAAGTTCTCGTGGCCCGGCGCCCCGTGCATGCACAGCAGCATGTACTTCTCGTGCAGCTCGCTCTGGCAGCTGTTCGCGTCCAGCACCTTGCGGATCTCCCGCATCATCTCGTTGGGCTCCATGGAGCTGGTGGTCTTCATACTCCACGTGAAGCGCAGAGAGCGCGGCTTGGCCTCCCGGAACTCCTCCTTGTCCTTGTCATTGCCTCCGCCGCCCACCACGTGAGGTCTGCAGAGAGGCCAGAGGCAGGGGGTCAGGGCGTGGCCCGGGGCACCCCACCCACGGGAGAGCCACCCTGGCAGCCGGCCCCCCCCACGGAGACCAGAGAGGAGAGCGGGAGAGTGGCCCGGAGGCGACAGTGGCGGGGGAGGGAGCATCAGACCTGGTGGGGGGGGGGGAAGCAGAGGGAGGGCGAGAGGGGTGGGCAGTTTTGTGACCTCCGTCTCTCAGCGAAGGCAGAGAAGGGGAGGAGAAGCCAGGCCCTGGCAGGGGAGGGGAGGGGAGGGCGACAGTTCCATGCTTTTCTCTGATGAGCGGAGGGTCAGGGAGGAAAGGAGAGCACGTGCTCAACAGCCCTGAGCGGTTCACAGACGGGACAGAAAGCAGCGGCTGAGGTACGGAAAGGAGAGCTGGTCAATGGGTAGGAATCTGTAGCCCCAACCGCCCAGCCTAGGGCTCCTGCTTCCAAAGGCACCAGAGCTGAGGAGAAGGGCCCACACCTACTGCAGCTGGGGCATGGGGCTTCTCTGAGGAAAGGGAGGCCCCGAGACGGTGGGGACAGGGCAGAGCCACCAGAGAAGAGTCGGGGGGCAGAGAAGGAGGAGAGGTGCGGGAGGCTCGTGGCAAGCCCAGTGGCCTGGGCGGGGCTGGTGCTGGCTCCAGCCCTCTCACCTGAGCGTCTCCACTCGGTCTTTGCTTTCAGGTTCATTCAGGTTCCTCAAAAAACAGAGCGAGGGAGAGTTTAGTGCTGGGACCTCTCGCTCCTTCCACCGCCGCAGACCCAGGTGAGGGTGGGTCTGGTGAGGGGCCACTGGTCGGTGAGCGGAACCCTAGGCCACTTGCCCGTCACCTGGCAGGCCACCACGGCCCTGCAGCACCTCACACCGGCAGCCAGACTGTCCCTTTGCAGCAGGGCCTGTCCCTCCCCACGCTCCCAGAGATGTGTGCTGGGGAGGCGGAGCCTCTGGTCCCGGGGAGGAGGGGGGTGCGGGTATGCAGGCGCGCCTGGAGCACACAGCACACAGCCATGGCACGAGGCCGCTTCCCCGCCAGCCCATGGCCAGGGCCTCACGCCGTGGATGGGTCTTCTTCGACACCAGTACCCAGGGGCCCTAGGGCCTCAGTGCTCTTGAGGGGAAGGGGCTGGGCTGGGGGGGGGCGTGGTGTGTGTGGGGGTCAGAAGGAAGCCTCTCTCAGGAGGCTCAAAGGGCTGAGAGCTGGAAACGTGAGCAAGCTTGGGGGCGGGTGCCTGGAGATGGGGTGGGGGAGAAGAGACACGAGGCCGTCCATGGACAAGCCCGCCTCCCCCATTCTTTTAGAACTCCCCCTGCCTGCCAGGCTGCCAGGCCATCTGCTTGTACAGAAGGGAGGACAGAGGGCAGGGCAGGGCCAGCACCTTTGGAGGGTGGGTGGGGAAGAGGTCTGGCCCCGCTGAGCGGCTTCTCCAGCTCCTGGCTGGAAGATGGGTGCCGGGAGCCGGGAAATTGGGGGCTGCAGAGGAGGGCAGGGACGTGAGGATGAGAGAGAGCAGCAGCAGCACATGGAAAAGGAACACGAAGACACAACAGACACACGAATGCACACAAGCGCGCTGCGAGCAGGGAGCCCGGGCTGTGCAGGGGAAGGAGCCTGCTGCTCTCCCCAGCCCCACCTGGTCCCTGCCCTGTGGGTGGAGGCGCCCGGCCGGGCAGGCCCCCACCAGGGCCCGTGAGTCAACAGCCAGCCATGCAGGGAAGAGCTGGGTGGGGAGCAGTGGGTGGGAAGGGGAAAGCCTAGGGACCCTGGCTTGGCCATTAGTCAGTTGGGTCACCAACGTGTCTGCCACGGGTCCTAGCCCCAGCACAGAGCTGGGGCTGACAGCCTTGGGGAACCAGTGCTCCCAACCCAGCCCTTGGTCTTCAGCTTGGTATTCGGCCCACCCAGGCTTCCAGAGAGGGTGAGGATAAGGCCGGAGGTGGCAGAGCCAGGTTCTGGCCTAAGAAGGGAGATGCCTGAGCTGGGGTGAGGGGGATCTCCCACTGTTTTGCCAGGGCTAGGAGGTAGACGGCCCCAGCCCTAGAACATCCTGGTCCCTGGCTCTCTGGAGGCCACAATCCCTATCCAGAGAACATGGGCCCAGAGAAGCGGCCTGGCTTGACTTGTCCAGATCCTGCGGGAGGCAGGAGGCGTGCTGGGTGGGGGCGGGGCAGGCCTGGTTCTGCAGGAGCTGCCAGAAGGGGGTGCTGTGCCCACTCCTGAGGCAAAGGCTCCTGAGGGCCTGGAAGCGTCAGACTGAAAAGCCTTGGGACCCCGGCGTCCCTGTAGCACCTCCAAAGTCCTGCTGTCCCTAGGACAGGGGCGAGCTCACACGGCCCTGAAGTGTTCAGGGGACCAGAGAAGGGAAAGACCCAAAGACCCAGAAGGAGAGCCCGTCCCAGATGCACTTGCAACCCTCCTGGAGCTCCTTCACAGCGCATGCACAGGGGGGAAAGGGCCAGGGAAGGAACCCAGTGCTACCACCAAAACCCAAACCTGGGGTGGGGGCGAGGAGACAATCTTAAAGGGAGAATTCCCTGAGAAGGTCCCCTGTGCCTCGGGACAGGCCCCTCATTTTCAAAGTCACCTGCCCTGAGCGGCCGCCCAGTCAGAGGCAGTCTTCATCCCTTTAAGATGGCAGAGAGAGGGCCACACAGACGTGGTTAGCAGATGGAGGCGGGAGCAAGAGCCAGAAAAGGGGAGTTAATGACGGAGGCAGGACACAGGACACAGACACACACACACACACACACACACAAACGGGCTCAACGCCTACCTTCTGGCAAACCTGAAAGACAGATTTCTAAAAAAACAAACAAAAAAAGACAAAATAAAAAAAGAAATAAAAAAAAAAAAACCAACAAGACAGTATGTGGATAAGCAGGTGGGGAGTGGGCTTTACAGGTTCGAGGGTCACCCCACATGGAAGAGCCGCTCAGCGAGACTAGAGTCCTAGACGCCCCGCCCCGCCCCAAGCCCTGCGCTCTGGGACCCGAGAGGCCGTGGCTCTGGCTCTCGGCTAGCCGGAGCGAAGAGCAGCGGGAAGGGCGGTGAGCCTGCTGCTGCTTCCCGAGCTCCGCCGAGGTGGGGACACAGGGAGCATCCCGCCAGGCGCGATGGCTTGGGTGCATCCTAAGAATCAAAGCTGTCTCTTCGGGGTGGCTGGGGCCCAGGTGTGAGAAACCTCATGAAGAGAAGCCCCACCCTGCTCGCCAACCTCGGAAAGCGCCAACCCACAGCGCTGCGAGGGAAGAGGCCAGCCTGGCCCCCCGCGGCTACTTCATTTATGACAGGCCTTCATCCTGGTGAGCCCTGGGGAGGAGGACGCGGCTGATGCCGAGGGAGCGACCGCAGCTGGACCTAACCAACCGGGTCGGGGGAAAGGAGGTCAGAGGGGGTGAGCCAGAGGACCAGGAAAAACTCTCCTTGCCGGCCCAGCCTGGCTCAGGCCTCATGACTTTGCAGCTGCGTCACCAAATATAAGTTTCCATGGGAACCCAGGAGAGAAGAGGGGGGGCTTTTATTTTAGCATCTGAGTTCACACTCTCCTAGAGAGGAGGCGGCATTGGCCATCTGCTCTCGGGGCCAGAGAACGAGGGCTGTGTACAGGAGCTAGGGAGAGCCTGGGAGGGACAGACGGGTCTCGGATCGTGAGATGCTGACAAGCACCCAATTCCTTAGGCTTCCCAAGGCCTCTTCCAACCCCAAGACCCAAGCCTCGTGTCTGCAGTCCCCACCCCCACTCCCAGGCAGGTAGGAGGGCCTGGCCTTATTCTCTCTGCCACCCTAAGCACCTCCCCACCCCCACTCACCTGCGTACAAACTTGGAAGTGAATTTGCTGAAGATGCTCCCTGAGGCCCCCCGCCGGCCCTGGCTATTGCCAGAGGGAGAGGCTGGGGTCACACCGTAGGGCAAATTCTGCTGGTCCCGCACCTGCCGGAGCTGTCCAGCGTGGAAGGTGCTTCGACTGGACACACCCCGGGGGAAATTAGTTCGGTCTGGGGCTCCACCACTGCTGCTGATGTTGTGGGCGGAGGGGGAGGCGACAGGGACACGCTGGGGGGCTGTGCTGTGGGAAAAGAGGTGGGGGCGGAGGAGAGGTGTCAGGGCACAAGCACGCCGTTACCGCCGAGCACCTGCAGCGCCCCGGGCTGGGAAAGGGGAAGGGGATGCTACGGCAGAGGCAGCCATCACGGAGGACACAGAAGGAAAGGGGTGTGACCACCGAGGACACCGGCAAGGAGGACATCTAGGCGGAGGTGGAAGGAGATGGTTTGGGGGAGGGAGGGAGGCAACGGAGGATACGTGTGTGGAGAGCAGTACAGGCCGGAGAGAAGTGGCTCCTTGGGAGCTAGGCACACTGGAACCTCAAGGGGACAATGCTGACCAACCCTCAAGGATTGAGTCCCTTTGGTGCTGACTGTCCCTGGGGTCCTAAGGAAGTCCAGGAAGGCTCAGAACAAAAAGGCTTCCTTCTGGAGCCTCGGGACGGCTTCTTGCATATCTGTTCTGAGAGGGAGAACTGGAGGAAAAGAGGGGCATTAAGCTATTTTTTTGTTCTACTTCCTGACTGTAGGGGACTGAGCCATTTCTTGTGGCTAAGATGCCAAGAGCAGAGCAGCACCCTGGGGCTGGGCCGGGGGGGGGGGGGGGGGGGGGGGGGGGGTTTGTGGGACGCAGGGGGTGGGGCAGGCTGAGGGCACCCGCCGCGCCAGCTGCCCCAGCACACTTGCCTGGGCCGCGGCACCTCACAGTTACTGTCCGTGGGGGGGCAGCCCAGTGGCCTTGTTGGGGTGCACGGAGGCCGACATGGATTTCTGGTGCTGGCGGGGCCGGGCCGCAGAGACCGCGGCGGAAGCAGAAGCCGTGGAGGCCCGGGACCCTGGCATGGTTAGGCTAGGAGACAAAAGCAGCGAAGAGGCCTGGGTTAGGGGTGGGTGGGAGGGGGGCAGGAGGTTAAGGTTAGGAAGCAAGGGCAGGGCAGAACGGTTGGGGGTGAGGGGTGGGGAGCGAGCTCGGCAGGTGCAAGTCAGGTCAGGTCAGGTCCGGGGAGCAGCAATGGGACTCCAGTCAGCGCGGAGGAAGGCTGGGCGGGGAAGTGGAGGGCGGGTGAGGAAAAGTGAGGCAGGCCAAAACCTGGGGGAGGAAACCAAAAGTGCAGGAAAGCCGACAGGAGGTACTGCCTCCGGGTTGTGCTGGTCTCCTAGGAATTCTAAGAACAAGGATGTTTTGCCGACAGAAAGAGCAGGGTGTTGCGAAGGGGAATTTTCATTAAGCTCAGAAAAGGAGGAGCCAGGAAGGCAACACACCAAGAGATGCTGGTGGTCAAGGCTAAGGGGGGGATCTGTTTGGCTAGGCCCAGCCAGGGTCACCCTCAACACGTACACCCTTCAGGTGGGCAGCTCGGGGTTCTGCTCTGAGCTGGGGACCCCCAAGCAAGGCCTCAGGCGCTGACGCCGAGAGGAGCACGGCTGCCGCGCCCTGGCCGCAGTCAGGAGCCAAGAAGGCGGGGGCGCCCCACGGGCTCGGTCGGAAGGGGTGTGACTCTTGACCTCGGGGTCGTGAGTTTGAGCCCCACACTGGGTGTGGACATTGCGTAGATAAGTAAGTAAACAACAACAACAACAACAACAACAACAAAAAGAAAAAGAAAGAAAGAAAGAAAAAAAGAAGGAAGGAAGCAGCCAGAAAGTAGCCCAGATGACCATGGAGTCTCCCTTGGTCCGCCCACTGCAAGAAGCAGTCCCAGGAACACAGAGGAGAGGACACGGTGGCAGGGGTGGGGGGTGGGGGGAAGAGCAGGGGGAGGTGCTGGTGTGTGGACAAGCTGGACTGGACAGAGCCAGGACGGAACTCCGGAGAGCAGGGAGGGGAGGGCAGGGCTGCCGACGGACGTCACTGCCGTGAGAGAGGGCTCAGGGGCAGCGCGGTGGGCAGGGCCCGGGCCGGCTCACCTGTCTTTGCCGTTCTGGATGGAGGCCTGCCCAAGGCTGGCCCTTTCCAAAAGCGGGGAATTCCTGCTTCGATTTGTGCTGGTGGAGAGGACGCTGTTCTGTGGGGAATAAAGGGCAGAGCTGTATCACAGAAAACCAAAGTGTTCTTCTGTTCGCAGAACTGGCTTCCCCTCCGCCTTCCAGCAGGAACAGACAGGTAGAGAAAAGAAAGGATTCTGCTTTTCCTCTTGGGGGTAGGCTTTCCACAGTAAGCAAAAGTGGCCTGGGAGGTAAGACCTGGTGGGTGGCCAGAGGGAGCTGCTGGGAGAGGGCAGACCCCACCGCAGGAAGGGAGCGGGGAAGGGAGCAGGGCTGGGTGGTGGCGGGCCCTGAGGGACGCTCACCGTGGAAGGGGTGGGGGTGGTCTTCTTCCTCTCCAGGCCGGGCAGGGGGCTGGCAGGCACTTTGGCTGTGCTGCTGGCCTTCCGCCCTGACTCCCGGTCTTCCTCAGGCCGCTTATTCTCTGCGTTGTTACTCTGCGTCTTCTTAGAGTAGGAATTAGACGTGGGAATGGCAGGACCAGCTGCTGGGCCAGAGGGGCGATGGGAACAGGTAAGGGCGAGGGGCCCACCGAAGGGCGGCCGCACACACGCACGCGCGGCACTCTCCTACAGTCTTGCCAGCAACTTGGCAAACCCCAGGTCCCAGAGGGCGAGGGAAGTTACGTGGCTCGGCCTAAGGCTAACAAGTGGCTGAACTGGGACTGAAACTCAGCGGTGTCATCCCCAGCCCCCAGAATCTGTGCCCTTTCAGGAGAGGGGTGAGTCCCCACCTGCAAGTCCCCCGAAGCACTCACCCTGGTCACTGAAGCGCCGCTGCTTGGGGTTGGCCGAGACACTACGCTGTACCTTGTGGGAGGGGGAAGGGGCACTGCTGTTGGTCAGATCGGCAGAAGGCCGGGGCTTCAAGGTGATGGTGTCGCCCTCCAACTGCAAGCAGAGGCAAAGGGGGGCAGAAGTCATCGGAGATGCGTATAGACAGACCCAAGGACACACCACCCTGCCTGACACAAAGCCACCCCACATTCACATGATATAGGCCCCTGCAGGACCCAGGTGTACCCGAACACTCCAGGAGACATGTACGCCCTGACACAGATCCTGACAGAGCCTAAGACCTCCCCCGCCCAACACCGGACCCCCCTACCCCCATAGAGGGATGGGCCTGTGTGAAAGTGTGAACACACTTTCACACTCGGAGACCACACCCTCCTGCCCCTGGCTAGATACCTCCCGAGCAGGCTAAGGTGAGAACCGAGAGTCCGACACTACCAGGCGGAGAGCAGGGAGACTGGAGTGCATGTGGGGACATGCAGATGGTGAGCAAGACCCCACTCCCACACACACCCACAGACTCCCACACAGGCATGGTTACCCAGACGGGCAGAAGAGCAAAGACGAGGCCTCCATATGAAGAGACAGGAGGATGGACATACATGCACACAGATACACAAAGCCAAACAGAAGCACTAGGAAGAAGCAACACAAAGACTCAAGAGTCCTATAAAAAAGGCACAGAGACCCACACATCTGAACACCCAGAGATAGACAGTTCCAGATGCAGAGGGACACAAACACACAGAAACAGACAGAAAGATTTCTAAATCAACAAAGAACTGATCCTGGGGCGCCTGGGTGGCTCAGTCGGTTAAGCGTCTGCCTTCAGCTCAGATCATGATCCCCGTGTCCTGGGATCGAGTCCCATGTTGGGCTCCCTGCTCAGCGGGGAGCCTGCCTCTCCCTCTTCCTCTGCCCCTTCCTTCCCACACTCGTGCTTGCTCTCCCTCGCTCTCTCTCAAATAAAATCTTTAAAAACCCAACCATGCCAAACCAAAAAAGACAGAGAACTGATCCAGCCTTATCAACACAGACGGGGCCAGATCTACTCACCCACGCGGGAACCCAGGCCCAGGCCTAGACCCCACCAGCTTTCTTAGTCATTCTGTGACGGAAACCAGTACAAGCAAAAGCCAGCGAGCCTTACCCACCAGTGCTGAGGCTTAAAGTTCGTCCGTGGAGAGCACACCTACTCAGAGAGGAGCTGCTGCCCTCCACGGCTGCCAGAAGCACGGGGGTGCTGGTGACAGCAGAGCTGGCCGGCAGGGGACAAAGCAGGGGACACACACCTCGGAGCTCTTGTAGCCCAGGAGCAGGTAGGTGGCCATCACCTCGTTGTACCTCTGGCCCACCAGCGAGTCCTGGATCTCCTCCCGCGTGTAACCCATGGACACCATCAATTCTGCAAGGGGGACATACGGTTACGGCTAGTCCCGAGTCTAAGGGAGTTCAAGTTCACAGCTTGCAGAGCCTCACCTGTCCGCCGGGGGTCCTTGTAGTCAGGGAGCGGCTCCACGTAAGGCTTTAATTCATCATCTTCATGACCCACATTCATCCATCGATCTTTCATGATTTGCTGGGGAGCAAAAAAAAAAAAGGGTATGGACAGGGAGGAAGGGGACTGAGCTTGGAGGTGTCCCTGGGAACGTTCCCTGGACTTTCCAGCCAGCCGGGCTCCAGGCTGCTCACCTCTAAAGTGCCTCTCTTGCTGGGGTTGAGAATGAGAAATTTCTTAAGCAGGTTTTCACAGTCCGTGGACATGTAGAACGGAATGCGGTATTTTCCCCTCAGTACCCGCTCCCGTAGCTCCTGGGTAGGAGGCAATTTTATTTTATTATTTTTTAAGTAAGCTCTACGCCCAGCGTGGAGCCTGAACTCACCACCCTGAGATCAAGAGTTGCCTGCTCTGCCGACTGAGCCAGCCAGGCGCCCCAGCAGGAGGGAAATTCAAATCACCCCAGGGCCCAGGGAAGAAAGCTAATATCCAGGCTCCTGAGAGCTGAAGACTGACCAGGCAGACATACCTGAGACATGGCAGGAGGCAGAGTCTGAACAAGGCAGCCCACTAGAGAGGCACTGGGGTCAAACACCCTGTGCCCATTAGCCTGACCAGCCCGAGGCCTGCCATCCCTGCGCCTTGGAGGAGTGAATGGACACACAATATATCCCATCCCTTGAGGAAAGAATGGAGGCCATGACACTGGGCACAGAAGGCCCCGCATCCACTCCTACCTTTAGCAAGCCCTTCTCTGAAGCTCTGGCTTGGGGAAAATGTAGCGGTGGCAAGGGTGAGAGAGGTCAGGGGGTAAGATCAGAGGCTGAGAAGGGAAATGAGAGACAATAAAAATGATCTAAGCCCCGGGCACCCGGCTGTCTCAGTTGGTGCAGTGTGTGACTCCTGATCTCGGGGCTGTGAGTTTGAGCTCCTTGTTCGGTGTCGAGGTTACCCACAAATAAAATCTTACAAACAAACAAACAACTAAGTGTGCACTTCACTCCACCTTGAGGTTCTGTCCGTCAAAAGGCAGGGATCCGCTGACCAGTGTATACAGGATGACTCCCAGGCTCCACACATCTACCTCGGGTCCGTCGTATTTTTTGCCCTGGAAGAGCTCTGGGGCAGCATAGGGGGGACTGCCACAGAAGGTGTCCAGCTTGTTCCCAAAGGTGAATTCATTGCTGAAGCCGAAGTCTGCAATCTTGATGTTCATATCAGCATCCAAGAGCAGGTTTTCTGCCTGGGAGGTAAGATGGAAAATGTCAGGACCGAGCGGACCACAGTAAGCCAGGGACCCGGAAGGACCTGAGGGGGAAGGGAGCACAAACAGGAAGCCATCCTCGGTCTCAGGACTTTCTCCATGAACTCCAGGGCAGGCCCCCAGTTGGTGTGGGGAGGCTGGTCTGGAGGAGGGCAGCGCGGGCTGGAGGGGCTCTGGGGGCTCCGCTGTGTCAGGCTCAGGTTAATCGCAGCCACGTCTGCCTGGACTCGGGCGGCCGGGGGCCTCCGAGGCATTCCACACTCGAGCATCTCAGGGAGAGAGCTGAGCGAGCATGCGCCCGCTGTGAGTCAGTCACTGTTCTGCCCTCGGTCAGCGGCGAGGCCGCCTGAAGGGCCAGCAGAGCCTGCCGCGCTCCCCGCGTGCCTGGCAGCCCTGGAAGGTGACGTGCCCGGCGACGAGGAGGCAGCGGCCCTCTGTCTGCCCGCCGGAATGAGATCTAAGGCCAGTCGTGAGGCCTGTGGCAGAAGCAGCCCGAGGGGCTTCCTCATCATCTCCGAAAAATTTAAAAGCTGGTGTTTCCTTGAACACGCAGGGCCTGATGGTTACATCCTTGCCGACCCCCGCCCCGACTCAAGAGACATGGGGGACAGGAGTGAGCCTTACCTTTAAGTCGCGGTGAACAATGAACTTCTGGTGGCAGTACTGCACAGCAGACACTATCTGAAAGGAAGGAAGGAGGGTCAGCCCAGCGGCACCCAAGGGCAGGCCACAGGGCTGGCCTGGGACCCGGGACCTAGTTCTGTGCTGCCACAGCGACAGGCAAAGCCCAAAGGACCCTCCATAGGCCACTCAGAGAGTGGCAGCTCCTTCCTACGTGCCGAAGCCCAAGGCACTGAGGCGCAGAGGTTGGGCGCAGAGGTCGGGCCCATACTCCGCAGCGGGAGCCGCACCCACCTGGCGGAATTTGGCTCGAGCCTCTTTTTCTTTCATCCTGCCGTGGGCCACCAGGTAGTCAAACACCTCTCCTGTAAGACACAGGGTGGGGTCCAGGTCGGAGCTTACTGGGGCTGGGGGACGGGGATGGGTATGGGGGTGGGGGTTGTGTGCCCACAGGAAGGGGCAGTTCCACACCTACCTCCGCTGGCATATTCCATGACAAGGTATAGAGTTTTCTCAGTCTCGATCACTTCAAATAACTTAACTACGAAAGAAAAGGCCAAGTCACAAGTCAGAGAAGAAGCAAGGGGCACACTCAGAGCCCCAACCTGGGCAGAGGCAGCCTGGAACCAAAGCCCCCTCCCTTACCCCACGAGAGAAAGTTCCTCTAGAGGCAGCCACACTACTCAGGATAGCCCAGTGTGCCAGAGGCACAGCTGGATTTTGAGCTGGGCTTCCCCAGAGGCATTCGCAAGGACTCCAGAAAGCAGCATGCTCTCAGGGAGGAAGAGAGGCCGAGAAGCGGAGCCATGCTGTGGGGGAAGGAAGGAGGGAAGGAGGACATCTTGTTCTCACCTATGTTGGGATGATTCAAAACCTTCATTATTCTTACTTCGCGGAATAGCTAGGAAAGAAAATACCAAGGGTCATGCTTGCTTAACTTGCTCCCCTTAGGTCCCCTCCAAACAGAGCCACTGCTAGGATTCTTCTCCCCAAAGAGAAAACAGGCAGAGAATAGAAAGAGGGCAGCTGTCCCGGTCACCCAGGCCTGTCCCTGGTGGCTGAGAAATCGGGGAACGAGAGCAGAAGCATCCGCAGGAGGAAAGCGGGTTCCAGTGACTGGTAGCCTCGGGTTCAGCACCTGGATAGACTAGCCACGTGCCCTGCTGCAGTCTCCCCAAATCCAACCCCCAAACAGCAGACGGGTTTGGCCGGGCGCCTCTGAAGGAGGGAGTGTGAGCCCCTGTACATGAATATTCAGGACCAGGGCTGTCACTGAAGTTGTGACAAAACAGACTCCAGCGTGGTCTCTGTGTGTGTGAGGGGGGGGCTGGTTTCTGAAGGGGACCCCCTTCATCTTCTTGTTTACAGAAGTCAGAGGGCTCTGCACTAGTGGGCAGGCCCTTCTCTCCCAGGCCTCTGGGGCGGTGACAGAAGCCGCCGCTCCTATATATAGCCGATGCCAATTTTGATCAAACCCACCTCCGCACACTCACGCTCTCTTTGTGAAACAAAATCAGGGACTCCAAACCATGTATTTCCATAAAGAAAGATGACAGAAACGAGCTCCATCCCCCCCTGCGGGGGCCAGAGGACTGGAGGTGGGGTTTTGGTAACTTCCAGGCCTCACCATTTGCACAAAGAGCAGAACTAGTTGTTTATATTTTGTTTGGTTTGTTTTTTTTGCAGGGAGGAGAGGTCTGGAGACCTAATTCAGGATAGAGTTTATGGAATCAAATGAGCATGGTTTTTCCCCTTAATGAGATCTGAGAGCTTCTGTGAGGTGGAAAGGAAAAGAAGAAGAGACAGGTTTTCCAGTCTTTGGGAACTGGATTCTGAACCTGGCTCCCTTTTCTTGTTAGAGCCCAAGTTTCTCTTGCCTTCTATCCCGGTCCAGCAGCTGTCTTGGATGAAGAGGCAAAAAATCCTGGACACCACCTCAGGGGTGGTAAGCAGCAGTGAATTAACGCTGAAATGGGGCCAGTGGCAGTGGCCAGGGTCGCCCCCCTCCCACGCAGTACAGACCCCCCACCCCCACCCCGCCGGGGTCCTCCTGGCCTGGAAGGGGCATTCTCCTGGGAGAACGGTAGAGTTTTCTGGGCTCGCTGAGAACCCTGGGGGATAGATTCTTCACTATTGTCCTCTTTACGGATCACTGCTGGGATCAAATTTAAACAGAGCGATTTGGCCAGCATCAGACTGGCCTTGGTAACAGTGTGTGTTAAAAGGCTTTTAAAATGGCTACATTTGTCTGGCATTGGTGCCTTCCAGCCGGCTGGGCAGGAAGAGGCAAGGAGAGAAAAGACATGGGAAATAAGACGGCCTGGCCGACTGTGGCAATGACCATATGGCAGGCTGGCCTGCACCAGGGACCAAATGGCTCACACCAAGCTGGCTTCCATCCCGCACGGGCTGAGCCAACATGTCGAGGAGCCCTCTTTCCCTTCCTTCCGGAAAGCTCTAAGCAGGAAAGCCCTGCTGATGACAGTAGTGTTTCCTGTGAACCAAAGAACCTTGAGGGGATCCCAGGGCTAAGAGAAAACAGGAACCACTCTGGTTTTGGCTACGAGCATGTCAAGGCACCTGAACCTCCACCCTGCTAGTCCAAGAGTGCCTCTTCCCGATACCAGCCCCAGGCCCTTGTTCCAAGCTCCTAAATCCCACTGCAGCGGTCAGCATGAGCCTACGGCCTCTCCTAACTCAAATAACACAATGTGGTCGTGGAAAGAAAAATTCAGTCCGCCTCCTGACAGAACTAGGTGAATCAAGGTCAAGAAATCTGAGCCATGGTCAGGGGAGTATGAGGGCACCAGGAAATCCGACTGACCTGGACGGGGGCAGCTACCTCTTTGGGAGCCAGATGGGAGACCTCCACCTTCCCCTAACTGCCAGAGCCCGGGATGAGGGGAGAGGGCAGAGAGTTTCCAGTTCGACATCAACCCGTCACTGGCAAGCGGTCCCATTTTGCGATCGAAGCCTCCTTGTGTCCCCACCAGTTCTTCGTAGCTTCCCAACCAGGGGTATGTGTGCCTACCTGAGCAGCTAACTAAGACAGACCTCAGTTTCCCACTGTAAGTCAAGGAGGGAAGGAAAAGTTCAACCTCACCTAGCGAACATTACATGCAAATGACTTAGACTTTTAGCCAAGAGGAGCCTAGAAATGAGAAGTCAGATTGCGAGTACATGTCCTTCACCTATACGGACTGTCCCAGGCTCGAAACTGTGGATTTAAAAACCGTCGTCTTCTAGACTCACATCCCTAAAGTGTAGCTGGCACAAATCTGGTGGCAGGGCTTCCTGCCTCCTATCCCTGTACGTCTAGGTCTAGAGCCACTCCTCTGGGTCATTCCAGATCACCAAACGCATGTTTCTAGTAATGGCTACTAACCCAGGGCTGGCCACAGGCCAGAAGATAACAAGATGCAGGAAGTAGGTCAGATAGATAGGCCAAATGGTGGGGAAGGGCAGAAAGACTAAAGAGCCGTGCCTGGGGCCAGGAAGCCCACCCAGAGGGGTCAACGTGTGGATCTGATCAGAGCCCCACAGGTAGCTCCACGGAGCAGCAGGGACAGTGAAATGACCAGAAATTTTTAAATTAAGGATCCAAGGAGAGGCCCACCTGGGTTCAGTAGATCACTGACCCCTATAGAGAGGTTTAGAAAAGAACAGAAGATGCCGTGTGCTTACCTTCTGGAGGCTGGAGGAGTTCAGTTGAGTCTTGTCAATGATCTTCACAGCTACCTGCAAAGGAGACGAAAGGCCCCGATTCCCTCTTTGAGCAGGCTGAAGCCAGGACTCAACTCTCCCTCCCTTTGCCTCCTCCCTCTCAGCACTTCCATTCAACCGGGATGGCATCTCCGCCTGGGGCAGTTGTCCCACCACGCCCCGCGCCCCTGGAGCTCACCTCTTTCCCGGTCAGGATGTGCCGGGCCAGCTTCACCTTGGCGAAGTTGCCCTTGCCGATGGTCTTAAGAAGTCGGTAGTTGCCGATGTGGGGCTGCTCGTCAGCAGAGGCGGCTGAGTTGCGGCCCCGTAGCATGTTGGACTTACTGCTGGGCTTGGGGTCGAGGTGTCCCAGGGTGGGCTGCAGGGTGGAGACAGGCACACGTTCCCGGATCCCGCCCTCTCAGTGCCCAGACCCTTGCCCTTAGCTCTCCGCAAAAAATGCCAGGGGGCTGGGAGGCAGGCAGAGGATCAGAAGGAGAAGGGGAAGGAGAGGAGAAATGAACCAGTGTTCACTCCAAGAGAGCAGAGTGTCCGGTCCAGGGCCAGTGTCCTGTGGGCGCAAGAGCTCAGGACCTGTGCTGTCCCACCACCGCCGGCAATAACCCACCAGGCCCTGCGCCTCCTGCTGGCCGCCCTGCCCCCTGCCACCCGCTCACACCGGGGAAAGGGGGGCACGGCCAAGTTCCAGGAGCCCAACAATCAGGATGACTTCAAAGCCACTCATCGACACCCAACACTTCACCTTTACTTTTACTATCTATCGCTTTACATTCATGAGTGGTCGATCCCGGTGAGAAGGGAGGCTCACGAGGGCAGGCGTCCATCATTTATTCACTGACATCCCCGCACCTACACGATCGGAGCTACGGCCGATGCTCACGAAACCTGTGCCGTGAACAAACTGGGCGACAGGGTCTGAGCAAGGCGATCGTCTGCCCTCGGACAGGCTGTGGCTCAAACGAGGGTGTGACAAAGCAGAAAGAACGGACGCGGCACTGAACAGCTGCAGAAACAGAACACAAAAAACTGTCCAACCCAGATGAAAACACACGTTCCCATGAAGACCTGTGTGTTCCTGAAAGGGCTACATGGAGTGGCTATGCGAGCCGGCAGCGCTGCTCCTCGGGGCACACCTGAGAGAAATGGAGCGGACATCCGACTCGAGGTTCGGTCGCAACACTCCACGCTCGCCAGAGCCCCAGAGTAGAAGCCATGTGAGTGGCCATGAGTTGACAAATGGAGAAATACACTGTGGAAAAGCCACACAGCGGAATCGTCGTCGGCAATAAAATGCAGTGACAACCTGCTACGACAGGGAAGAATCTTGAAAACGGGACGCTAAGTGAACAAAGCTGGTCACAAAGGACCATATATTATATGATTTCATTTATTTGAAATGTTCAGAATAGGCAAATCCACAGAGACAGATTAGTCTGGGGCTGAGGAGGGTGGGAATTTAGGGGTGATGACTAAGAGGTGTGGGGTTCCCTTCTGTGCTAACGAAGGTTTCCTAATGAGCTGCTGGTTGTGGTGATGGCTACGTTGTTCCGTGAATTTACTCAAAGCCCCTTAATCGCACACTTTAAACGGGTGAATTGGGGCGCCTGGGTGGCTCAGTGAGTTAAAGCCTCTGCCTTCGGCTCAGGTCATGATCCCAGGGTCCTGGAATCGAGCCCCGTGTCAAGCTCTCTGCTCAGCCGAGAGCCTGCTTCCTCCTCTCTCTCTGCCTACTTGTGATCTCTGTCAAATAAATAAAATCTTAAAAAAAAAGATAAACGGGTGAATTATATGGCATATGAATTATATTTGAATAAAAGTGTTAAGAGTTTGGTCTAAGCCTCCTTTGGAGCCCGGCTTTACCTCTCCAAGGGAAATGATGCCCTGATGCCATCACTCCCACATAACCAGGGCAAAGCGCTACCAGAGCCACATCCCAGAACCATCCAGAGCTACCCTGTTAACTTCAGGCACACGGTGTGGAGGAGTGCAGGGTGACCAGAAGAGTGTGAGTCCAAGCTCTTCCTTTCATGGCCCCTTTGGGCTGGGCTGTCATGAAGCCCTCCACAAGCGCGGGGGGTTAAAGGACTTGCTACGGCACCCAAGGAACTGTCCAGGGTTCCTTGTGAGAAGCTTCCCTCCCTCACCATACGCTTTCCAGGCAGAAAAACAAGAACACAAAACAAACAGAGCCTGCTACGGATGTTTCCCTTTTCTTCCTTGTGTCAACGGAGGACCTTTCTTTCTCTCTGCGCGGTAGCTGCCGGCTGGTTTGGGATATGCGGTCTGACTCAGAACCCAAAAGCTCACGGGTTTAGGCATTCGAGGGAAAAAAAAAAAAAAAAAAAAAAAAGATCCCGTGCATATGGTTGATTTTGAAGGAAGAGCTTCCTGACTTCTCAGCTGAGTCTTTTTCAACCTCTTCTCACCTTTTAGGAAACGTGCTCTCTCCCCTGCGAGTCCTTACCCACCCTCCCAGGTCCACCTCGTCCCCAGGGCCTTTGCAGTCGGCTCGCCGCAGGCCACAGTTTTGTTGCCCTCTCTGCTTCAGACACCCTGTTGCTCACTCACCTCTGGTTGGTCCTCAGTGTTTGCTAGATCAGCAGATTTTCAAACACCTGCTTTTTCACCCTTCCCAAGCAACCCGAGGGTTCACACCCCTCGCAGAGAAAGGCATTCCTAGGCCCTGCTAGTACCTGCACTGAAGGGTACCCTGAGTCCCTCCATCAGGGTCCCGAAGGCTGGGCCTCCATGGCCTACCTCTTCTCAGCCCCATCCTCCCAGCAAGTGCTGCGAGACTGCCCACTGTCCTACCTGGCCTGCCTCAGGGGCCATGAACAGGGGCCCCAGCTCTCATGAGAGGAAGATGGGTGGCAAAGTGTCCCTGGCAACCTCCAATTAACCCCTTAAGCTTCTTGTCATGCCCCTCTTTACTGAGGATACGAGCCAACGGCAGCAGGAGCTTGGCAGTCTCAAGTCCTCAAAATTGGTAATAGGAATTTAGTGCTGACTTGATGATTCAGGCCCTCTCCCCCTCTGAAGCTAAATCTGGGAATCCTACTGTCCTTCCCGACCTCTGCTCTGCCCCTCCCTCCTGGTGTTTCTGGCCCTTCGGGCTGGTCTGTCTGTGCAGCACAGCAGGACAGCACCGCCCGCAGGGCTCAGCACACACACGGGACCTCAGGCACATCAATAACCACAGAGAAGCTCTGCCATCCCCCTCCCTCCTCACAGGGGCAGAGGGGGGGTGGCTGAGAGTGCGAACGCCAGAGACAAACTGCTAGCATCCAAATCCTAAATCTGCCAATGACTCCACACATGCTAACTTTATTCTTATCAACACCATCCTTAAGAGGGAGATGAGATTATTACAAAGAGGGCAGGAAGCCATCCAAAAGAGGGCTGGTGCAGGGTGATCCCACACATCTGTGTCAGGAGATGGTCTGGTGGGGGCCAAGGAGCTCCGTCTGGCAGATCAAGGTTTGGGTCATGGCTCCCCCACTTACTGCCATTAGTTTCCTCATCTGTAAAGTGGCAGCAAAATGTCCCCTACGTTCACATCCGGTGAGAGAACACACGTTAAGATGCTGCATCCAGGACTCAAGGGAGAGCAACCACTACTGCTATCATTTTTAGTTCCCAAATACTACCGTCTGCAAAGTCAAAGGTCTCTGTCAACAAGACCCGCATCTCTGAGCGGAGCCCTCCTAAGCCCGTGGTCGCTCAGCGGAGGCCAAGACACCAAGGGATGCTCTGGTCCTCCCGGCCGGAGAGGGGTCTAGGCCAGGCGGCGGACGGCCTCCCCTCCGGGCCGCGTGGCTAGCCTGCACCAGCGCTTCTAGCCTCCACGGGAGGCGACCATACGGGGCAGCTGTGAAGGCCTGGTTCCAAGCCGGGGATCCGGAAGACGGAGAGAGAAGGCTGCGCTCTTCCAGGACCCAGGGAAGCAGGGAACGCTGGCTGTGCTCTTTGATCCCCTGCTCCCAAATTCACCCACTCCCCTTTCAGGACTGAAATCACCCAACTGTCAGGACTCAAAGACCAAAGACCTCAGCTCTCCTCTCCCTCCTTTTCTCTTCTTCTCTGAGACAATTTTCCATAGCAGGGATGTGGGCCAAGGTGAGCAGAGCCCAGGGAAGGAAGCAGAGGAAGGGAGTGGAGAAAGGAAAGAGTCTCCAGTAGGAAATGTTTCTAGGAGCACGGCCCCACACGAGGTGGCTGGCCTGAAGGCTGAAGGGGAGGTAAGGGTGCGGAGACCGTCTCTTCGGTAGTCCTGACGAGGCCCCCTCCCTGGATCCAGATCTCACCACCAGGTGGGGGGCTGCGGACTGGCCGCCCTTCTGGGTGGAAGAAACAGGATCTGGCTAAAGCCACACTCTTCCCTCTACGTCTGTCCTCCCTGCTCACAGTAAGGAACACCAGACATTCCCAAGGCCCTGACCCACAGACCACCGCCGCTGCCAGGCCCTCAGAATCTGAAGAAGTCTGTTGCGAGTTGCCAGCATGAGTCCCAGGCAGCCTTCAGGAAGAACCCTGTGAGGCGGCATCTGGAACCGATGGCAGACCACACAGGTGACTTAGCAGGCCTGACTCAGAAGCAGGACATGAACAGCAGGGAGGTGGAATACAGGACCCGGGGAGGAAAGAAAGAACCTTCTATCTAGCAGGCCCTTCAACCTGGGAACTCCAAACTCAGCCTGAGGCGTGTTGCCAGATTCACCCGGAAGACAGCCTCCACCCCAGAGGCCCAGCAGTGACTCAGGTAGGCAGGGCCCCTTCCCTAACACTGGGGGCTCCTACCAACAGTTCTCGCCCAGCAAAGCTCACACTGTGGGGCTCTGCATTCAGGCCCGGCCTCAAGTGTCCTGAGACTTCCCCGGGGCTGGGAGGGGTGATAGGCAGGTACGCCCGGGCCAGAGGAAAAGTAAATCCAGGCACTGAGGGGAAAAAAAGGGTCCCTTGGGCGCTAGCCCAGCACACCTGCCCCAGATCCCAGTCTCCCCTCACTGGAACACCGGAACACCCTCCCTGGGCCTCCACCTGTCACCTGCCCCCTCCTCTCACTCGGGGTGCGCCTGCTGACTCAACCTATGTGGCCTCTCCTCCTTTCCCAGCCAGTGCCTCTTTCCACGGATTTTCCTACCTGTGCTACCGCCTGGCTCCATTTAGCAATTCTTTAAAGATCCTGTGTCTGGGATGGGAGGGAGGAGAGAGGAAGGGGGCAATCCCACAGCAGGAAAGGGGAAAACATACCCGGCTGGAGAAAGGGACAAGGACTACCAGCAACTTCCATTCAGCAGAGCCCACAGCAGAACCTGTCAGGCAGCGAGGGCAAAGTACAGAGGCCGGGAAGAGCCAGGCCCAGGGCGGGGGCTGCCGGCTCTGCCAGCCACCCTTACTCAGCCAAAGCAGGCGACACCTTCCACCACCTCCTCAGTGAAAAACAGTGAAGCAGCTGGGCCCCAGCGGCTCCTGCCTGGGAACCTGGACTGTGTCGCAACCGAAACCACCACTAGCAGAGAGAGACCCGGCTTGGCAAGGAGAGCAACAGGGACGAAAAGCCCCGCTGTTTCCCGCAGGCCAGGGCCTGGTGGCCAGAAAATGCATGGAGTCCCAGGACACGACACCGACACCGACACCCGGGGAGCAAGGTGGGAGGAAAGGGGGCAGGCAGGCGACCGGAGGGAAGGGAGACAGAGAGAGGGGCGGGTTTAGATCAACTTCCTTCTCCCTCCCCCTCCCCCTCCCCCTCCCCGGAAGTGGGCTGCCCCACCCTCCCCAAGGTGCTTTGCTGGGTAACAGCTGGGAGAGGGTGAGGAGGCTCCCTCCAGTCAGGGCTGTCATAAAGTCCTTATCTCACCTGCGGCAGGTGGGACCTGGGTAGGGGCTCCCACTAGCTGGGAGGAGTATGTGTGAATCAGGCCGGCTGACCCGCAGAGCAGCCTTGCCAAAGCCCAGTAAACCACCCATGGGAGAACAAGACGGGGGTTAAGCAGAAACCAGTCATGCAACAGTGGCAGACGGACCTCCTGCTTCACGAAAAGCAGTGTTTAACTTAGAAAACTGCATATTCCACTTACATGCAAAATATTCTGGACATAATTTCAGGGAGTTCAGGGACCCTGCGAAGCCCCTTTAGATGTCGATGAGTTCTAGACTAAAAGCCTTTGTCACTGACTAAATAAGACATTTAATCCTAAATCTCGCTCCAAAGATGGGGAACCAACCAACTGTCCCTAAGTCCCTTCCGGCCCCGATTCTGGGAGTCCATCCCTAGGTTCCTACCCAGCCTCCGACAAGTCCCCGCCAGCACACCCTCCAACAGCACTGCTTTAAGAACTCTGAGGGCCGGGGACAGCAGGGATGCTGGTCTTCACACCTTCCTACTACAGAGCTCTCCTGTCTGGGCATCTGCTAACTTGGGGTGACTGGAGCCCTCCCTTGTCTGAGTTCTGCATTCCGGTCACGCCTTCCTTCTGGCTCCCAGAACAACTTCAAATTCATCCCGTATCTCTAGGCTAGGACCTTTCCCACTAAGCAGCTCTTGAAAGATCTCCTGCCAGTAGGCCATAAAGCCCCCTAGGGAAGGGCAAAGCCTCCTCTGTGCCCTCCGAGCACCTGAGCACAGATCCCAGAAGGACCATGCCACTCAGTGTTTGCCTTACACAGGAGCCCAGATCAACACATTCGACGTTCCTGACACTATCTTCTACTGCCACATACTCCCTATGTCCTCCACACCCACATGTCGCATCCTCACGTTAAAGATGAGAAATTAAAGCACAGAAGTTACAAGACTTGCCCAAGGTCCCACAGCCCCCCAGCACAGAGCTGGGATTGGAGCCCAGGCCTTTGGTGCCCAGGTCAGCACCCTGCTGTTCCTCACGGCCCTCTTTGCTGGCTTCCCCCAAAAGAAGTTAAGGGAGAGGTGGGTCGGGGGGAGATACCCAGGGCAACAGGAATGCCAGTGTCTGGCTCAGACCAGTGTGCAGGGCTGTTGCAAGGACATACCCCTCGGGTCCCACAACAAACCCTGCTCCTCTCACCCTTCTCCAAAGTGGGCCCAGATCTCAGGGCAAGAGCTTAGGGTTTATTCTGGACCCTGGGCTCAGGCTTGCCTGCGACCACCTGCCCCTTCACTCAGAGGTCAGAGTAGGATCAAACGGCTTTATTTTTCCAGTCCCTAGGGTTCTGCAATGCGACAGAGGACTGTTTCCTCAATCCTGTTGGTGGGAAGCAGTAAGGGTTTTTGTAAACTGAGGAAGTACCGAGCACTGACCTCAAACAGAGAGGCTGGGGAGAAATGGTTATGACTGAGCTGACAAGTCACGGGGCCGTGGCGAATGGCTAGTTCTTTAACCCTTCCTCCTTCACCACATCCAGAAACCCTCTCTGCACCCTTTAATCCTGAGCAACTGTCAATCTCAACTGCCAAGAGTAAAGAAACCCGAGGGGAATTGTGGGTAGGAGAGATCTCATAAGGCTGCAGGAAGCACTGATCAGTGGAGAGGTCGGGTACCACCTCCCCACCCCCAAAATTAACTGTGATGGCTCAGCCCAGGGGGGAGCCTCACTTTCCCTTAATATCCTGGTGCAGGAGGGAGGTGGGGCTGTGTCGGAGTGTCCGATGGCTGCTCCCTCCTTCTAGCAGCGGCAGGTGTCCCCCCTTAACGGAGGGGACCTGCAAAGCCAGCAAATGAAGCCCAAAGCCCAAAGCACGGTGGGTCACTGCCTGCTCGCTTTCTGAGCTGCAAGCCTCACCCCAGCACTGCAGCCTGAGCCCAGGGGGGAGCAGCCTGTAGGCCTCCAAGCAGCCACGGCAGGAGCAAGCACATGCCTGGGAGGACCAGCAGGCAAGAACCGACCAGAACGGATCCGGCACCTCCAGCTCGCAACATGGCATGCATGGACGCCACGGTACAGTGCTCATCCCGCAAATCTCCTGCCTTCGAAGCCACTGGAAATGCCGGGCTCTTCCTCAAACAGGGCGGATTCTACGGAGCAGCCAGAGCTTTGCCAGCTTCCAGTACCACTTCGTCCCTGAGAATCCGCTCGCTGGGGTCTGGTCTCTATCTCAATCCCCAATTACTGTTGCTCATTCAGTAAACCTTTGTTGCGGGCCTACCTCTGGAGCCGGGGCTAGCTACAAAGTTCAGAGAGATCTGGTTCCTGCCTTCCAGAAACAGAGGAGGGAACTGAGTGTTACATTAGACTCACCTCAGTATC
Source organism: Enhydra lutris kenyoni (assembly GCF_002288905.1). Lineage (NCBI taxonomy): Eukaryota > Metazoa > Chordata > Mammalia > Carnivora > Mustelidae > Enhydra > Enhydra lutris. The sequence goes on from NW_019154106.1 coordinate 8,181,214, forward strand.
TCTGCTCACTTGGTAAGGGAGGCAGGATAGCATGACAGAGCTCTGGAGGCTGAGGGGCCTGGGGCGGGAGGCTTGCCTTTGCTCCTTACTAGTTCACTGAGCACGACCAAGATTCCTTGACTTTGTTAGATCCCCGTTTCCTCACTGAGGACATGTGGGCAGCAGCTGTCCCCACTTCACAGGATCGGCGTGAAGACAAAATGAAAAATGCACACCAGGGTGAACCGCAGGGCCCAGCGCGCCGGAAGTCTGGACGATGTTTCCTATGATCTTGTTTCTCTTTTGGATAGGAACCTGCTTCCCATCTCAAGGGGTCCTCTGAGCCCAGAAGAGCTATCATCTCTAAGAACTTGACCAAAAGCACCAGTGGAGTAAAGCTGGTATTGCTTCTGGAACATGGAGAAGTCCAATGTCCACCATGGCTGGGCTGTCAGGCAAAAAGGACCTTCTTTCCTAACCTAAAACCGCTCTCGCCAAGAGAAGTGGGTGAATGAGAAGGCAGCCACGCCTCTGGCCTCTAAGTAGCCCCGAGGAGGAGGAAGGTGTGCCTGCTTTTCCTTTCCTCATGGGCTTCTTAACTCCTTCCTCCCAGAAGAGGCCCAAGAAACAGCCGACATACCAGTACCACATGGTGCCAAGGGCTGGGGGAAGCTCACACTGCCAGCCTCGCGCTCCACTCGGCGCCGCCCGTACCAGTGGGTTACTGTAACCATGGAGACCAACAAGTTCCTCCATATCACAGGAGAGAGTCCGCCTGCCAGCAGCCCAGGGCTCTGGGGGAGGCAGAAGGCAGCCTGCAGCAGAAAGGTTTGGCTCACTCCACAGAGGATTGTGGGGGGCTGATGGGAGTCTAACCAGTGCAGCTGAGGTGCCTGGGCCTCCCTCTTCCTTCCTTTGTAGCTTACGTTTTTATTCAGCATTGTCTGGCTGTACACGGTGGAGCAAAGGGCTGGAGTCCCAGGTCTGCAGTGGGACCCCAGTTCCACCACTCTGGCTGCCGGGGAGGAAACGGCTTGGAAGTGTGGTACGAAGAGTCACACAGACCCACATGCACTAAAAGCAAGGCTCCTGCTCTCATGTAACATCTTCTTTTAAGGGATCCAGGTCAGTAAACACTCTTATCCCTAGTTTATCCCAAATCCTTTTGTTTGAGGAATTATCCAGACACCTTCTGAGCAGAGTGCAATCTGTCCCTTCTCTGGCTCTCACGGCACCCTGTCTGTACCCGTTCATCTCTTCTGACCCTGTGTCGCCACACCTTAGCCTCCTCGAGCTCTGAGAGGTCAGATGCGGTATCTTGCTCACCCTCATATGCCCTTAGTGCCTAACACTCAGTACCTGCACCCGGCTGGCCCGTGGTAAAATACTTGAGGAATAAAAATGATACAAGTTTTTGATCCTTACAGTCCCCCTCCTGGAAGGTGAGACAAGGGCAGAAGAAAGATCAAAACCTTTTGCCACAAGACTCCTTTCTCCTCTTTCAAGGTAGTTGTTGGTTCCCCGTCCGGCCTTCCCACAACACAGCGCTTTCGGGAGGGACCCAGGTCTGATTCACTGCCACAACAATGCCTCTACCACAGAGCAGGGGTTGGCAATCGGTACTGAATGCATAAATGGGTATGGAGGAATAAATAAGAAAACATGTAGGGTCATCTTAATGACAGTCTCTGGGCCCTGCATCAGTAACCCGCATCTCTGTCCTCTGCAAACACAGCTAAGTGGGCAGGAAGCCACAAGATCCCCTCGCCCAAGGAGGGAGGACATCTAGAAAGCATTAGTTCCACAAACTAACTTCCTCAGGTGGTGACAAGGCCCTTGGTGCTCTCTCCTGACACAATGCTGGTGGCAAATGTCATCAAGAGGTGGACTGGAGACAGACTAAGAACACAGGCACAGCCAGGGATGGGGGGGCCCACGCCCCACACTCCCGTCCCTGACCCCCCTCAAACAAGCCCAAGGCCCCTCCTTTCGTCATAGCGGTGGGGGGCTCTGCACTTCCTGACGCCCAACAACCACTGGGCCCGACTTGAGGCGGCTCTCTGCCTCTCCACAGTCATCTCACACCTGCTTTGCTATCCAAAACCACTGTGTCTTGGTGGGACGGGCCATTCTAAGAGCTACTGATTTCGGGAAGTGACAGTGAATTACTTGTAGGAGACATTTATTCTCTGGCACACTGAGAGCTCGGCTTTCGTATTTCCTCCCTGAACCGATGTAATGACTGTAAGGCCCTGTCACCCCTGGAACACCAATAAAATTCACCCATACACACCTTCCTCCTGTCCTGCTGCAAAAATTGGCACTCCCACCCTGCCCCCAGCCTGCCTCCTGTTACAGAAAAGCAAAGGAACTAAAAACGGCAGCTGGGGAGCTCAGTTGACTCACCCAGCATAATCATCTCCTCCCAGAATCTCCCATCTTCTCCTGGAGATTTTGCCAACACAAAGTAAAAAAGAAGCACGAGATCTTAAAAAAAAAAAAAAAACAAAACCACAAAACCACACACACACACACACACAAACACCCCCCCCCACACACACAAAAAACCTCTCTCAGCGTTTATGCAACAGCCTCTCTACCTGAGTTCAGATTTAACCCCTTGTATTTGCCCCTTCCAAAGTGGTTTCCTTAGACCGACTTCACGCCGAGGAGCAGCTCCAGCTCCAGGCTGGGAAACAGGCCTTCTGGGTCCTATCCAGTTCCAGCTCCGCACTGGAAGGTGCTGAATAAGACATGTGCCTCCTTCCACTGCACCTTCCTCTGGAAGTGGAAAAAAGACTGCCTCCCTACTCCTCCAGCCTCAAAGAGGGTGCTGAAGGAGGAGAAGGAAATATCGGGAAAAACACTGGGACAGCACTTGCCTCAGGAGTCCCCATGGCCAGAGGTTGGAGCTCGAGCTGGAGAATAAGGAAGAGAAACCACCTAAGGTCATCACTGCCATGTCACCTCAGGATGGTCCCCACCTGGTGGGGCTGCAGTGAGGCTGCTCCGCTTTCGTGACCATTAAAAATCCAAATGGCCGTGCTCGGCCTCAGCAAACCCCCAAGGGGCTGCTCCGCTCACAGGCGGAAACGTCCTCTTCCTCCTACAGCCTAAGCCGGGTGGGTGAGAGCACCTGAGTGGTGGGACTGGTCGGGGAGGGGGAGTGGGGGCTGTTTCCAGCCCCTCCTGACAAACAGCCCAATCAGCTAAAATTGAGAATTTGGTCTCCCCCATCCCTTAGAGCGATCGTGGGAGTGAGTGTAGCTCTCAGACGACCTTTCTGGGTGTGAAGTGGTACCTCTGTATGTTTGTTTTTTTTTTTTAAAGTAGGGATGATTTTAAGATTTATTTATTTATTTATTTGACAGAGATCACAAATAGGCAGAGAGGCAGGCAGAGAGAGAGAGGAGGAAGCAGGCTCCCTGCCAAGCAGAGAGCCCAATGCAGGGCTCGATCCCAGAACCCTGGGATCATGACCCAAACCGAAGGCAGAGGCTTTAATCCACTGAGCTACCCACGCGCCCCTCTATGTTTCTGTTTGTCTTTGTCATTTGGCATACAGAAGGCCAACTTACTTTTGGTAAGAGATGCTAGGACTACAGACTAATGAGAACACTTAAAGCATATACAAATAGGCTGGGGCACATTGGTCAAGAAATCCCCAACTTCCCAAGAGTTCCATTCGGAGAAGAACAAATGGTGACTGTCTCAGGTCAGCTCTCGAGGGCCCGCCATTGAACTTGAAGTGGTATGTCAACCGTACCGAAGATTTAAACCACAGCCCAGAACGGGAAAGCTAACTCAAGAGTTCTGCCTTGGGCCCTAGGAACACGTCTTTGCTCCCTAAGCAGCACGGGTAGCAGTAACTGAGTCTCTACAGCCTTCCAACGTTGGTTGAGGGCTTAGAACAAAAGGACCTGAGTTGGGGGACAGGGCTTCAAAGCACTTGGGGTGTTCGGGTAGGAGGCAGGGTCTGAGGAGAAATGAACCCAGGCAGAGGTGAGAAATGAGGCTGGAGTTTCGAAAGGAATTTTGAGTAGGTACTGCCTTCCAGGAAAGAAGGGCTGATCATGGAAGACCTCTCTGGCTTTCTCTCTTCCAGCTAGAGAGAGAAGAAAAGGGAGCCTGGGACTGTCCCCTGACGTATCAGGGGCATATGCTCCTTAGAATGGTCTTCCTGCTTGGCACCTGAAGCCTGGGATGTGCTTCCTATCTACCTCACTGGGCCCACTGTGGCCTCAACCCTGGACTGAGGACGGAGACTTGTTGGACCCTGTTACTAAGTGGCCACAACCTGGGCAGGTGCCTTTGCTAGCTGGCCAGATGTTTGGAAGACGGCTCATTCGTTAGAAGTTAGGTGGGAAAGACTGGAAAGCTTCTCAGTGAGACTGTGTATATGTCAGCTTCTGCTTGTAGGCCTCGGTGTCCCCTAAAGCCAAACCCTGGTCATTTTCTGGTGGCAATGGCCACTCTACTCAGGGCGTCCTAGTTGTTCGTGCAGTTGACCTAGGGAGCAGAAGGGATGATACATGAGAAGACAGCCATTATCCATTAGAAGTGCTTTCTTAACAAGCACTTTTTTTTTTTTTTAAAGATTTTTTATTTATTTATTTCACAGAGAGAGATCACAAGTAGGCAGAGAGGCAGGCAGAGAGAGAGAGAGAGAGAGGAGGAAGCAGGCTCTCCGCTGAGCAGAGAGCCCGATGTGGGACTCGATCCCAGGACCCTGAGATCATGACCTGAGCCGAAGGCAGCGGCTTAACCCACTGAGCCACCCAGGCGCCCCTTAACAAGCACTTTTAACAGTTAATTCATCTTTTCAAAGAAAGTCCTAGGAAGAGAGTCTTTTTTTTTTT